>NC_091288.1:72440295-72774462 GCF_032444005.1 Ranitomeya imitator
CGGGAGAAAAACAGTGACCAACGAGCCTGTCTAGGATTCAAACGCTTGGCAGACTCAAGGTACATCAGATTTTTGTGATCAGTCAAGACCACCACACGATGTCTAGCACCCTCAAGCCAATGACGCCACTCCTCAAATGCCCACTTCATGGCCAAAAGCTCCCGATTACCAACATCATAATTCCGTTCAGCGGGCGAAAATTTTCTAGAAAAGAACGCACATGGCTTCATCACTGAGCCATCGGAGCTTCTCTGTGACAAAACCGCCCCCGCTCCGATCTCGGAAGCATCGACCTCAACCTGAAAAGGAAGCGACGTATCTGGCTGACACAACACAGGAGCAGAAGAAAACCGGCGCTTAAGTTCCTGAAAGGCCTCCACAGCCGCAGGAGACCAATCAGTAACATCAGCACCCTTTTTAGTCAAATCCGTCAAAGGCTTAACAACACTAGAAAAATTAGTTATGAAGCGACGATAAAAATTAGCAAAGCCCAAGAACTTCTGTAGACTCTTAAGAGATGTAGGCTGCGTCCAGTCACAAATAGCCTGAACCTTGACGGGATCCATCTCAATAGTAGAAGGGGAAAAAATATACCCCAAAAAAGAAATCTTCTGGACTCCAAAGAGACATTTAGAACCCTTTACAAACAAAGAATTGGCCCGCAGGACCTGAAACACCTTCCTGACCTGCTGAACATGAGACTCCCAGTCATCAGAAAAAACCAAAACATCATCCAAATACACGATAATAAATTTATCCAGATATTCACGGAAAATATCGTGCATAAAAGACTGGAAGACAGAAGGAGCATTAGAAAGTCCAAAAGGCATCACCAAATACTCGAAATGGCCCTCAGGCGTATTAAGTGCGGTTTTCCACTCATCACCCTGCCTTATCCGCACAAGATTATACGCACCCCGAAGATCAATCTTAGTGAACCATTTAGCCCCCTTAATGCGAGCGAACAAATCAGTCAACAATGGCAAAGGATACTGATATTTGACTGTAATCTTATTCAAAAGACGATAATCTATGCAAGGCCTCAAGGAACCATCTTTTTTGGCCACAAAAAAAAAACCTGCTCCCAAAGGGGACGAAGATGGACAGATATGTCCCTTTTCCAAGGACTCCTTAACATAATTCCGCATAGCAGTATGCTCTGGCACTGACAGATTGAACAAACGACCTTTAGGGAATTTACTGCCGGGAATGAAATCTATAGCACAATCGCAATCCCTGTGAGGAGGAAGCGAACTGAGCTTAGGCTCCTCAAAAACCTCCCGATAATCAGACAAAAATACCGGAACCTCAGAAGGAGTAGATGAAGCGATAGAAATCGGAGATGCATCATCATGAACCCCCTGACATCCCCAGCTTAACACAGACATTGTTTTCCAGTCCAGGACTATGTTATGAGTTTGTAACCATGGCAGACCAAGCACTAAGACATCATGTAAATTATACAGTACCAGGAAGCGAATCACCTCCTGATGAACGGGAGTCATACGCATGGTCACTTGTGTCCAGTACTGAGGTTTATTCATAGCCAAAGGTGTAGAGTCAATTCCTTTCAAAGGAATAGGAACTTCCAGAGGCTCCAGACTAAACCCACAGCGATTGGCAAATGACCAATCCATAAGACTCAGGGCAGCGCCTGAATCCACATAGGCATCGACGGAAATGGATGATAATGAACAAATCAGCGTCACAGACAGAATGAACTTAGACTGTAAAGTACCAATGGCAACAGACTTATCAACCTTTTTTGTGCGTTTAGAGCATGCTGATATAACATGAGCTGAATCACCACAATAAAAACACAATCCATTTTTCCGCCTATAATTTTGCCGTTCACTTCTGGACTGAATTCTATCACATTGCATTATCTCAGGTGCCTGTTCAGAAGACACCGCCAAATGGTGCACAGGTTTGCGCTCCCGTAAACGCCGATCAATCTGAATAGCCATAGTCATGGACTCATTCAGACCTGTAGGCGCCGGGAACCCCACCATAACATCTTTAATGGCCTCAGAAAGGCCATCTCTGAATTTTGCAGCCAGAGCGCACTCATTCCACTGAGTAAGCACCGACCACTTCCGAAATTTCTGACAATATATTTCTGCTTCATCTTGCCCCTGAGAGAGAGCCAATAAAGCTTTTTCAGCCTGAATCTCTAGGTTAGGTTCCTCATAGAGCAAACCCAATGCCAGAAAAAACGCATCCACATTGAGCAACGCAGGATCCCCTGGTGCCAATGCAAATGCCCAATTCTGAGGGTCACCCCGCAGGAAAGATATAACAATCTTGACCTGCTGAGCAGGGTCTCCAGAGGAGCGAGATTTCAAGGAAAGAAACAACTTGCAATTGTTCCTAAAATTCAGAAAACTAGATCTATCTCCAGAAAAAAACTCTGGGACAGGAATTCTAGGTTCAGACATAGGCGTATGTACAACAAAATCTTGTATATTTTGAACCTTAGCAGCAAGATTATTCAGGCTGGAAGCCAAACTCTGGACGTCCATGATAAACAGCTGAGGTCAGAGCCATTCAAGGATTAGGAGGAGGAAAGAAGCAGTCAAGCTGCAATTAAGGCTAGGCAGCAAACACTGAGGAGGAGAAAAAAAAAAAAAAAAACTTCCTCAGACTACTTTTCTTCCTACTTCAGCCAAAACGATGACCAATTTTTTTTGTCCGGCTATACTGTCATGATCCCAATGGCAGGGGATCACAAAAGGACAAGCACAAAAACAAAACAAGCTCTAGGGTGATGGAACCTGAGCTGACCGCGATCCACAAAACAAGCTCTAGGGTGATGGAACCTGAGCTGACCGCGATCCTGAACCTAAACACACAACTAGCAGTAGCCGGGGAATGTGCCTACGATGATTCCTAGACGTCTCGCGCCAGCCGAAGGATTAACTTCCCCTATAAGAAGAAACACAGACCTCACTTGCCTCCAGAGAAACACCCCACAGAAATAGCAGCCCCCCACATGTAATAACGGTGAAATGAGAGGAAAGCACATACGTAGTTATGAAAATAGAATCAGCAAAAATGAGGCCCACTAAAGCTAGATAGCAGAGGATACAAAAGTGAACTGCGCGGTCAGCGAAAAACCCTTCAAAAAACCATCCTGAAATTACTTGAACTCATGTGCCAACTCATGGAACATGAGGAGTAATTTCAGCCCACTAGAGCAACCAGCAGCAAGGAATCACATCTCTGCAAGCTGGACTAAGACAAAAATTAAGCAAAACGTGGAACAGGAAAATCAAAACTTAGCTTGTCCTGAAGATAACAGATGCAGGGAGCAGAGGTAAAAAGACACGCTGATTACATTGATAGCCGGCGAGGAAATGACAAAAAAAGCCAGGTTAAATAGGAAACTCCCATAACCTGATGGAACAGGTGGACACCAGAGACCGCAGAGAACACAAGTCACCCAGTACCATCAGTAACTACCAGAGGGAGCCCAAAAACAGAACTCACAACAGCCACCATGGACTCAGATCCTGGAGTGCCAGACGTGTCCCACTGCTTAAGCCAGTACATGTCCGGGCCCGTCTGAAGTTTGCTAGAGAGCATTTGGATGATCCAGAGGAGTTTTGGGAGAATGTCCTATGGTCTGATGAAACCAAACTGGAACTGTTTGGTAGAAACACAACTTGTCGTGTTTGGAGGAAAAAGAATACTGAGTTGCATCCATCAAACACCATACCTACTGTAAAGCATGGTGGTGGAAACATCATGCTTTGGGGCTGTTTCTCTGCAAAGGGGCCAGGACGACTGATCCGGGTACATGAAAGAATGAATGGGGCCATGTATCGTGAGATTTTGAGTGCAAACCTCCTTCCATCAGCAAGGGCATTGAAGATGAAACATGGCTGGGTCTTTCAACATGACAATGATCCAAAGCACACCGCCAGGGCAACGAAGGAGTGGCTTCATAAGAAGCATTTCAAGGTCCTGGAGTGGCCTAGCCAGTCTCCAGATCTCAACCCTATAGAAAACCTTTGGAGGGAGTTGAAAGTCTGTGTTGCCAAGCGAAAAGCCAAAAACATCACTGCTCTAGAGGAGATCTGCATGGAGGAATGGGCCAACATACCAACAACAGTGTGTGGCAACCTTTTGAAGACTTACAGAAAACGTTTGACCTCTGTCATTGCCAACAAAGGATATATTACAAAGTATTGAGACGAAATTTTGTTTCTGACCAAATACTTATTTTCCACCATAATATGCAAATAAAATGTTAAAAAAACAGACAATGTGATTTTCTGGATTTTTTTTTCTCAGTTTGTCTCCCATAGTTTAGGTCTACCTATGATGTAAATTACAGACGCCTCTCATCTTTTTAAGTGGTGGAACTTGCACTATTGCTGACTGACTAAATACTTTTTTGCCCCACTGTATGTGCAACTTAAGTCTTCCCTCTATTTGTTTATCAATGTAATTATTACAAATAAGAATTCTCATAAATCAAGATTTCTTACTTTTAATAAAAGAGCTCTTTTTTTAACCTAGGTTGATTCTTAAAGCTTAAATGAATTTTTTTAACATTGTCTAGTTGATTATATGTAAATAGACCATATGATAAATAATATGAATACAAATATTGAGTGCACTGTATACATGTACTTTTTTAAATTATATTTTCAAAGGGTGTGCAATTTGCAACTCAGAACTTACAAATCACATATTCAGACTAAATTATTAGTTCAGTAAAATCTTCTTTTAAATACAAACTCTGACGGACATACTTGTGGTGCGTCTCACAGAGGATGTGCTGGTGGACAATGAGTTTTCTTCTTTATCTATAGGGATAATTTTCCTGGTTGGATGGATTGAGGAAGGTCTAGGCAGAGAGGAACGTTTCTCTGGGCTCTTGGACATTCCATCCTTGAAAAAAAGAAAAAAACAGTGAAGATGAAGGCAGTCTATCAGAATACGTATGCATTCTCTTAATGAAAGCAGATCTGTCCTTATCTGATTCTTTTTTGGTTAAGAGTAGTTTGGTATGAAGAAATCATTTCTTTTCTCTTAGCCAAAATGGTAAAAAAGTGACATTTGACTAGTAGCAACTTTCAAAGAATACAGCAGACACATAGGTTGAATTTTGCTGAATTCATAAGGGCATCCCTCCCAACACTGTCAGCAATCATCGACAATCTATTGTAGAAGCAGAGACACAGTAGCCCATCAGCAATATCCTTACAGAGTGGTCTGTGTTTTATTTCTGATAAAATCACAGTTTGATCTACCCGTTCTGTGAATGCTGAGCTCTATATAGCCCCGCCCACACTTCTGATTGGCAGCTTCCCTTTCTGTGTACACTGTACATAGGCCGAAAGCTGCCAATCGGCTTTCAGTACACTGTACATAGGTCGAAAGCTGCCAATCAGTAGTGTGGGCGGAGCTTTACAGAGCTCATGAGTGTGGAGGACTACATGACATCAGGTTTACTAGTCCTGTAGTGATATTCTCCTGCTGATAAAACATCAATTTTATTAAAACTACAGCCAGAAGCCCAGAAAGTGGCACATCGCTGGAAAAAGGTCACTGCAGTAGATCTTCCTATTGCACATGCTCACAAACACTTGTCCTATTTACATCCCTAGACAGGTATCTGTCCTTTGACAAAACAAGAGTGATTTGCTAATTTCAGCCATTTCGGATTTTTCTTTTTCTATTCCCAGAAAACCTCTTCATGGTGGAGATGATGGATAATTAATGCCAAATGATGTACAAGCTAAAAAATATAATAACTCAGTGGGTGAAACAATAGCCCTGGATTGGAAATAGCACATTAATACTTTTTTAGGAGTAGTCTCAGGGCAATATTCCCAATATACATGACATTTATCCTGTACTAACAATGTTAAATACTGACTATTACAGGCACTTAAAAGCACAGAGAAAAAAAATTGTTTTACTCACAGTAATTCTGTCTCTGGACTGCCGAATGCCACTAGGAGTTTGTTGGGAATCACCCCCTGTAGATATCAGCAAAGACAAGAAGGAAAAGAAAAACTTAATGGTTATAAGCGATATTTTGAAATATTATGGAACCACCAGGAGTAGATTCGATCATGGGTAGATCGCTATCTATGGCTGCACTTGCTGCTACTCATATAGTGTGTGGATACGGTGTCTTATGTATGACATAGTTTACTTAGAATACATTTCATATTCTCTACAGCTATAAGTCAGTAATGGGAAGTGGAAATCACAGGACTATGCACACCAATCGCTTGGGATAACAGTTCCGATAGTTTAGACATGTGTATCCTGTAGAAAGGCGCAGAATGCAGGTTTGGATTACAGGATCTGAGACTTTATGTTTTTGTGTGTTCTTTAAAAAATATCAAGTTTCAAACAAAGGTCTTGTTTTTTTTAATACTTTTTGGACACTCGCAGGTGAGAATAATCACGTCATGATTTGAATAGTATGGTTTAATCATTATTGAATCTGATGCTACTGCTGCTTCTTATTCACTACAATATTGATAGAAACAAATTTTCTCTTCAAAACCGAGTTACAAGCTGGGCTCACTTCGGCCTGGAACTATTGTAGTTACCGGAAGCAGTCAACCTTCCACGTCACAATGATGTTTGGTGACCTAAGAATCAAGACTAGTCAACAGCGCCTTGTCATTCAGTGTTAACTCCACAAGCGCAGCTGCTAGCACTGGCAAATACACACTGTTACTATAGCCACAAGGCGTGTTCAGCCGGCTCGTCAACATTACCAGCCAATACTTAGAATATCTGCATATCTTAAGGGTTTTTTTCAAACAGTAAAGTGAAGTGAACATTTGTACTAAAGACTAAGAGCTCGTGCACACAACTGATTATCTCAGAGGAGTGCTATAGTGGCATGTAAAAGTTTGGGCAACCCTGGTCAAAATTACTGTTATTGTGAACAGATAAGCAAGTTGAAGATGAAATGATCTCTAAAAAGGGCCAAAGTTAAAGATGACACATTTCCGTTGTATTTTAGTAAGAAATATGTATAGATTGTCATTTTTTATATTTTAAAAATTACAAAAAGGAAAATTGGCCGATGCAAACTTTTGGGCACTCTTGGAGATTTGTTTGCCCAGATAACTTTGACCAAGTTTTCAGCTCTTAATTAGCCTGTTAGGGTTATGGCTTGTTCACCATCATTGTTAGGAAAAGGCCAGGTGATGCAAATTCCCCAGCTTTATGAAAACTCAGCCTCTTTTAACCTTGTGCCAAAAAAACAGATGCCATGGGTTCTTCTAAGCAGCTGCCTACTACTCTGAAAATGAAAATGGTGGAGGCCCACAAAGCAGAAGGGTATAAGAAGATAGCAAAATGTTTTCAAGTTTCCCCAGTTCAAAATCTAATTAAGAAATGGCAGTTATCAGGAACAGTGGAGGTCAAGATAAGTCATGAAGACCAAGCAAAATTTCACTGAGAACTGCTCATATGATTGCTAGGGAAGCAAATCATAACCCCAGCTTGACTGCAAAAGATCTTCAAGAAGATTTAGCAGACTCTGGAGTTGTGGTACATTGTTCTACTGTTCAGAGACACCTGCACAAATATGACTTTCATGGAAGAGTGATCAGAAGAAAACCTCTCCTGCATCCTCAGTATAAAATTCAGCATCAGAAGTATGCAAAAGAACATCTAAACAAGTCTGATGCATTTCGGAAACAAGTCCTGTGGTCTGATGAGGTTAAAATAGAACTCTTTGGCCACAATGATCAAAGGTATGTGTGGAGAAAAAAGGGCACATAATTTCAGGAAAAGAACATCTTGCCAAACATTAACCATGGTCAATCATGCTTTTGGGTTTTGTTGCAGCCAATGGCACAGGGAACATTTCATGGGTAGAGGGAAGAATGGATTCAATGAAATTTCTACAAATTCTTGATGCAAACATAACTATCTGTAAAAAAGCTGAAGTTAAAAAAAGAGGATGGCTTCTACAAATGGACAATGATCCTTAACACATGTCAAAATCCACAATAGACTTCCTCAAAGGGTGCAAGCAGATGGTTTTATAATGGCCCTCACATTCCTCTCATCTGGACACCATTGAAAATCTGTGTATAGACCTCAAAATAGAAGCGCATGCAAGCAGGCACCGGAATCTCAGAATTTTACATGGAAGAATGGATGAAAAACCTTAAATGAGAATTGAAAGACACTTGCCTGTCTACAAAAAGCATTTACAAGCAGTGATACTTGCAAAGCGTGTGCTACTAGGTCCAACAATGCAGGGTGCCAAAACTTTTTCATGGGCCCATTTTCATTTT
The DNA here is from genome assembly GCF_032444005.1 of Ranitomeya imitator. NCBI lineage: Eukaryota > Metazoa > Chordata > Amphibia > Anura > Dendrobatidae > Ranitomeya > Ranitomeya imitator. The sequence goes on from NC_091288.1 coordinate 72,448,584, forward strand.
TGCAATTTTCAAAAATTTAAAAGATGAAAATATATATTTTTTTTGCTCAAAATACAAAGCAAATGTGTCATCTTTACCCCTTTTGGAGATCATATAATCTTCAACTTCCTCAACTCTTCACAAGAACAGTAATTTTAGCCAGGATTACCCAAACTTTAGCATGCCACTGTACGCATGAATTTCATGGATAGCACTGGTACCCATGATATTCTATGGGAGTAAGCGCATGTCCGATTTTTCCTCAGACTGAGTGGTCTGAGGAAATAACAGGAGACATGTTCAATTGTGACGGTCCATCAAAAATATCAGACAGAACACGGACGACATCTGAGTGCATGAACTGACAGAATGGAGAAGGTGGAGAAACTTTTTTTTCTGTTCACCTCCGAGATACAACTGATGCCACTGGGATCAAAATCTGATCAGAATAATCTGACCACTTTTCTCAGATGGAGAGAAAACAGTCTTGTGAGTCTACCCTAAAAGTGACAAAATAGTTTCATATTTAACCAAAACAAAGGTTCACTGATTGAAATTAAACAGCGTTAATTTCAAACAGTGTTTGAAATCTTTAGCTAATAATTAACTGCATTTGGCTTGTATGACCAACACAAAAATTGTTTTGGGAAATGTCGATTAAAATGAGAGTGTTATTGCCAATACATCGACGATCTCTCGCCCAGTGTAAGTCAACATGTACGGCTGGTTTGAAAAAGTGTAATGACTAATACCAAGAAAAATGTGTATTGCTCACTAGTCATGAAAAGAGTAACTACTGATATCTTAATAACGGAACATACGAGAGGGAAGCTTCATGAAAAATGAAACACCGATATCACATCAGTTAATATTATATCTTCTGCCAAACAGCTTTCCTGAATAAACTTCAAAATGTTCATAGGTAACAAACAGTCACCAAGTCACATTGCTCCTAAAGTCAATATTCAAAAAATCAAATATGGATGTTTATGTGAATAATAGATGTTTTTTCGCTTTCAGAAACTTTTAGATCCACAGGAAAAAGAAATTGAAAAATGTAATCTTGATCTGGAAATAGTGATATATAGTATTTAGGAAAATGCACAACGTCATCCAAAATGATTAATACAGGAGAGATAAATGCTTCCAAGATACTATGTATATATATATATATATATATATATATATATATATATATACATATATATATATACACCGTAGATATCACTCCCATCTCCTTGACCTGAGCCTGCGCAGAATATTGGGCAGAGCCTTCTTACTTGGTGGTTTCAGTTGTTGTAAGGAACTGCTGAATAATTAGCTTTGCTACCTAATTATATTCATCCTTCACTGGGATATGATCTAAAAGCCCTTAACGAAACTTTATATTTTGAAAGTTTTGCTAGCTTAGATCTGGAAGTAGGAAAAAATGAACACAGGCATGCATTTACAAGATGTTTAAGCTGAAGACGCCAACAGTTTCAATACACTGATCTGCACAGTAATGTAAAATAGATTTGATGTAGTTAATGTATGAGACGGAGGCAAATCAATGGAAATGTGTACCATGGTTGCAATCGATCATGAAGTTTCCACCAGAACAGAGACATGGATATACAAACTTCTAAGAAAGCACTAAGTCACTATGCCAAGATACAACCAATGCACGCTTATGGCTCTTGCAAGCGAATGTGATCATGAGTTCTGCAAAGAAATGAACAAGAATCCATAAATAAACAAATAGAATAGGAAATTAAATAAGAAGCAACATAAAATAAAATGTCTGCAAGCCTCTGACATGGACTTTCATTATTATGGAATACTGAAATTTCTTCAATGGAATAGAAAAAAAACTGAAAAAAAAATAACAAAAGATAAGAAAGTCTGCAGGGATGAAATCTGCAAGTCACATAACATGAAACCATCCAAAACAATGTTTGCCAGCCACATTTGCAAAAAAAACGGAACAAAGCAGTCACCTGCCGGCTTCCTCCTCACGCAGCCCTGATGGGCCGGTCTAGACTGCTTGACCGCAGGTTTTAAAATTACTTTCCTGGAGGGAGAGTGGGGCTGAGCATCTGATTTTTTACCAATTTCTGTTTTCTTTAGAACTGCTATAGACAGAGAAGATGGGAAGAAAAGAAAGAAGCACATAGTCAGGGGAGTTAACACATAGCTAGTTATCATTAGATTGCATGGTGTTAAACAGTTAGGTTCCCTGGCAGAGTCACCAAGCTGTACTTGGAGGCAAAAGATGAGTAAGTGATGGACCTTTTTTCCGTCTCGCTTCATCTCTGGAGGTTGCGCTAAGATCCCTTTTACTTATTTTCCTTTCAGGTGTTGAAATGCGACCTCGGCCAGTCTTGAAAGGCTTATCTTTCCTGTGTCTTTCAACAGGAACCTTCTGGATTTCTCGCTCAACCTTCTCCTCCTTAGGAATGGGTTCTATTCCTTCAGTCATAAGGCTCCTGTCCTCATCTGTGCACATGAGAAGAGTTAGAACAGCAGCAGAAGATTTTATATGCAAAATACATCCATGAAAAGTAACAGAGCGGAGTATGTCATTGGATGCATCAGCTATCTGCAGTATTTCCAACATTTACAGGTCTAGCTAGTTTTCATAAAGGGAACCTGTCACCATGAAAATACTATCCAAGCTACAGGAATCATGTGATAGAGCAGAAGGAGCTGAGCAGATAGATATATAGTTTTATGAGAAAAGATTCAGTATAGCCTGTTTTTAATCATTTAAATTTGTGTCCTTTCTGGGATTTTGGGTCCAGTGGGCGGTCCTATCAGTGACTGACAGCTCTCTCTATATGTACACTCATACAAAGTAAGCTGTCAGTCACTGATAGGACCGACTGCTGGACCCAAAATCCCAGAAAGGACACAAATTTAAATGATTAAAAACGGGGTACATTAAATCTTTTCTCATAAAACTATATATCTATGTGCTCAGCGCCTTCTGATCTATCACATGATGTCTGTAGCTTGGATGGTATTTTCATGGTGACAGGTTCACTTTAAAGGGTTTTTTCAGGGAATTTAAAAAAAATGTTCTTTTTTTAAAAAATAATTTAAAAAAGTAATACACTTTTGAATACACTTACTGAATTTTTTTCTGATTGCCTGCTACGTTTCTTGCATCCCCCACTGCTCATTGTTTCAGATGCTGTGTAATAACATGTTATGGTGAGAAAACATGAAATGATGGCATATGCCAATCATTGCCTACAGCAGTGATGATTTGACACTATGAAGGACATATTAACAAATGATTGGGGATGCAGGAGACTAGCAGTGGGTCAAAAAAAACCTTTTCAACTGTTATGCATTTTGAGCCCAAGCCATAAGTTTAGAAATATAAGTCCAAACTTTAGATTTCCCACTCTTTGAATCCATTCCTGTCTTTGGCTCAAAAACTGAACTAATAAAGCCTTAACCCAGCGGTGCACAGCCCTAACTACTACATCAATATTAGCGAGCATTCCTATATCGGGTGATATACATTTTCCTATGCATTTTAGATATTTAAAGATTCTTCATTTGAATTTAGTGATTCACTGAAATGTAAATAACAAAGTACAAATTATTTAGTAGAAATAGAAGCAGTGGATGTGTCTGCTGGGTAACCCAATACGCCCCTCTCCTTGATAAAGTGGTAATTATACAGCTGTCGTCTCTGATTGCTGACAGCCGTTAACTGGTAAAATCATTGCACTGTTGGTAGCTGTTGTGCCCAATTCATTGTAGCTTTATGAGCAATGAAGACAGAATATTTTCACGGAGGGAGGTTCAGCAGGAAAAGCTGCTACTCTAGCTTATGGTTATCAAGACATATGTCTGGATTCTCTATCATTGAAATAGGCAGTCAAGTATAGTATCCTTAATTTAGACTTTAAGTGACTACACAGGGTTTGAAAAAAATCTAATTCGCATTTTTCTTCTGAAAGTCACACTTTTTTAAAGCCTTGCATTTTATCAAACGAAAGGTGTCCATAACTGTTTGATGCATAAAACCCTGTATGTAACCCCTTTCTCATGTACAGCACCATGGAATTAATGGTGCTATAAAATTATTATTAATAATAATAATAATAATAATAATAATAATAATAAAATGCATTATTTTTATTGAAGTCAACAAGCACATCACATGCAAATGTAAAGCAGTTCTGAGAACATTTCCTGGAACTGCTTCTTTAATAGAAAGTGCAAGTGTGGCTTTCAATTGGTCCACTCAGCTCTGCTTGGATAAGATGGGAATTTGAATTGGGCTGGGCTGCAATATCAGACACAGCCCAAGTATAGGAGTGGCTCTGTGGTTTTTTTTTCTTATCTCCGCAAATGTTTTGAATGCATTCGGTAAATCATGCCAATTGACCTAATTGGGAATATCACAGTTTAAAAAATTCAACAGTAACATTTTATACTAAGATACAGTTATTCATATACTATAGTGTTGTGGGATTTAGTGATTCCACTGATTATTTAATAATACATTATTGAATTGTTACCCACCTTGCGTGTCCACCCAGATGCTGTCTGTATCCAATACTGAATCATCTATGGTGGTCTCATCTTTGTAATCATCCTGAGTTTCTGTCTTGTATTCAGTTTCTTGATCTGGAGAGGCAAGCATACAAGGTGAACCTTCTCTGGGTTCTTCATGAGACTCTTCTTCTAGTACTTCTTCCTCTTCTTCTTCTTCCTCCTCTTCTTCTGTCATGTGCCTTTCTTCTGTTTCCGAAGCCTCAGATGCTGCAAAGCGGACATTGTGAGACAAATTTTCACTTTCATCTGTAGCAGTTTGTACTACTTGAATAAAGTCCTCTTCTACCATGACTACTGACTCAATAATAGCTGTTGCTTCCTCCAGACATTCTGCAGATGGCTCTTTATCTTCTTCTCCAGACTGCTGTGGTATTTCTAGTGGTATATCTTTGCTGCACTCCTCAATCACTTCTACCTCAAGGTCCTCCTTATCATCTACAACCACTGCTTTATCACCTACAGCCTGGACCTCCAGGTCCATTTCATCTTTTGTTATTACTGTTTCAACAGTTTGTTCTTCCTGAGGTTCACACAATTTTTCAATTTGCACTTCCTCTGTGCCATCTTTCTCAGTCTCAGGTGCTGAAGTAACAATATTTTCTGATGGCTCATTTGTGATGTTTGTAGAGGCTTCACTGCTGTCTGGTTTCTGTACATCAGTGGTGGTTACATCTTGAGATGTATCTGGGGCTTGTTCTGGCTCTCCACTGGATTCATAAGATTCTTCTTTGTCAACAGCTTCTTGATGCACTAAGTCGGGTTTTGCACCTTTCTCTTTCAAGTCCAATTCAGAAAGCTTGGAGACTTCTTTAACTGGAGAAACTTCTTCCTCAGCTTCTTCTTTCACCAAAGCAGAATTGGATTCCTTAGTATCTTGAGTTTCATTTTCTGTCTCAGATTCCTTCTGTGCCTGTGGCTCAGCTTTGGTTGATTCGGTCACCTGTTGGTGACTAAATGTTTCCTCAGTAGACAACTTTGTTTCTTCCAGATCTGACACAGTTATAGGGCATGTATCAATTTCAGACTCTTTAGCTGTGGATTCTTCTTTTGAGGCATGAACAGATATATTATCATCTCTATTTACTTCATCATCCTTTTCAATTGACATCTTTGAGAATGAATCTTTTCCCTCTACTATTACAGCTTCGACATTGTCCAGTTGCGTTTTTTGCTCAACTGTATCCTGACTTTCCTTTAAATCAATCTGTTCCTCAACCTTTTCACCCATACTGCCAAGCTTAATCTCACAAATCATTTTTTCAGACTCTGACTCCCATCCCACAGAAACAGTGTCACCTGTAGAGTCCTGCCTTTCTTTTCCAAGCTTCTCTGCAGCAGCAAGTTTTACCTGAATAATGGATGGGTCTACAGCATGACTTTCATAGAGGGTAGACATGCCACCACTTATATTTTCACTGTCTTGTACAGGGGATGGCAGAGGGACAGTGTATTTATTAAAAACACAGTAGCCCAATTCTTCTTGCTGGCTATCTGTCTTTACAAGAAGGTTGGTACCTTCTATCACAGTTGCTTGTTGGCTTACATTACTTTCATCTATAATGATTTCAGAACTTGCAGATTTTCTTCTAGCAGCATCAGACTCTGTACTACCTGAATCTAATCTGGACCTGGGGCCTGTTAAATCTAACATTTCAGGCAAGTCAGGTGCCATAATTGTACCATTTTTGTAGTACTCTTTTGCTGGGTACTGGGATTCACATAATGGCTCTAGCTCAAATCGTTCTTTTACTGTGTCTTTAACTGTTTCTTCTTTCTCTTCCTCCTCTTCCTCCTGTTCCTGTTCTTCTGGGAATGAAGGCGCTTTTTCTAATGCAGGAGTGGTTGCTGGAAAATCAGCTTCATCTCCTTCATCCAAGCTTCCACTTGTGTTAGAAAGAATATCAGTAGCCAGTGGGGAGAGATCGTGGGCACGGGCATAAGTGAAGCCTAGTGCTATGGAGTCAAGACAAGACATGGGGAGATTTATGGACATACTTCTCTGCTCAATGGCAGATCTACCACCAAGTCCTAAACTGCGGCTCAGGGTTAGATCATCTTTATTTTTACTAAGGAATTGTGATTTGTCAGAATAAATATTTGGATCAATTGTAAAAAGACGATCTCCTGATGATATAGTTGACTGAAGTTTTGTAGTTGTAAGTGAGCTATAACCAACATCTTGAGCTGTGGCACTGCTTTTTTTATCAGGCATTGAGGCTAAGTCTTCTTCTTCTTCTTCTTCTTCTACTTCTTCATCATCACCTTTGGCTATATGTGGTATTGAGCAGGCTTCATATGGTGGTTCTTTGACATCGGTCAGCTCATAGTAATCACTGCTCTGTTGGACATTACTCCCTAAGGCTTGCTCTTTCAATGCAGATGTTTCAAAATATGTAGACATTCCAGACTTATCTTCATCGAGTTTAATTTTTGGATCATGTAGAGCTTTGCTGTCACTTTGAATCTCTGATACAACTAGTTCCTTTTCCTCATGTGGAAGTGGGTCTGTACTACTCACCAGTGGCACATCCATTTTCTCTGTATCGTGCATTTCAAGGTGACCTTTAGCTGTTGAGCTTATCAGCTCATCTTGACTACTGGTTATATCTTTTATGCTGGACTCTTTATTAGAAATGTCTTTCAGCTGCTCTGAGTTCTCATTAGATTTGCTAACAATTGCCTCGTCTTGTTTTACTGGAATGTCTGATTGACCAAGGATATCTGTCTTGGAATGACCGTCACCCCTGTCTTCAATATATTTATCAGATTCTTTCTCAAGAACAATGTTAGATACATCTGAACTTGGGATGTTTTCTTGTTTCTGAATACTTGTAACGTTAATAGTGTCTGCCTCTCCCTGGTAGCTATCACCTGCTCTATCTTTGGTTGCATCTAAAATATCTGGCTTAGTTGTACTTATATCTTCTTCAACCGCTTCTGTCACAGTCTGGTCTAATAAAGAAGAATGTTGCAAAGACATTTCACTATGACTTGACCGAAAACTAGAGAAAATATTTTCATTCTCGCTGGTTGAGTGGTCTGGTGAAAGATTGTCTTTGCTTTCAACCTCAACCCTGCTAAAGTCAAGTTGTTCAGCTTCGGGAGATGTTGGAGTACAAGGCTCTACAGAAAATGAGTAAACGTGTGGCACTGAAAACATGACAGCAGTGCTAGAGATCTGTAGCGCTGATGGAAATTTCTCATCTTCTTTCTCGGATTTCTTTTCATCCTTCTCTGAAGATTCTAGTCCCATAGTATCTTGCTTACTCTTTTCTTCAGTCTTAGTTTTCTGAATATCTTCAACAGTGTCTACAGCTTCCACAGAGTAGGGCAGAGAATCCAACTGTCCTTGTGCCCCCATCTTCGAGGCTGAAAATACATCTAAAGCAGTTTGATTTTATTTTTCACAACACAAATACAAAAACAAATAGACACCATAGAAAACAGAAGCATAACCAGCCAATGTAAAAAGTAGAAAATACAAACACATTTGTAAAATAGGGTAACTTGAAGCAAATGCCACATACATTGTAACCTGATTACAACATGTATAATACAAATAATAATTTTCATTTGGAGAAGTACTAGTACTAACGCCTCATTGCTACAATAGAAAGCTTGTTCCAAACATAATGGAGAACTAACCACAGATCTTCTGTGGATGTAGGTTTATGCAAAATCTTCTGTCTCTTCGTGTAACCCCAGACAGACTCGATGATGTTGAGATCAGGGCTCTGTGGTTAGTTTTCTAAGATGTTTGGAACAACCTCCCTGCCAAGTTCCTTCTTAAATGGTGTGCAAGTGTACCTAGAAGAATTTATGATGTTTAGAAGGTAAAGGGTGGTCATTTATGAGCCTAAAAGATAATTTTAACTTATTACATACTGAGATGCTGGCTAAGTTGTGAACTCTGATACTATCCAATTTGACAGAATAGTAGTATGTGAAATTCTGGGCACTCTGCTGCAAGAACCCATTGAAATATTTAAAATATTTGCAAATTTGATTCTGTTCTTACTTTATAATGAGTCACACAGTACATCCAACAAAGAAGTAAGAGAACCCCTAAAAAAACATGTAAGCACACATAACCACAGAAAAAAACTGGGGAAAAAAATCAAAGTACTAAAAACTGGCAAATTTTATTGAAAACATATTAAGAGTCCAAAATAAATAAAACGACAAACAAGAAAACCAGATTTATGCATTTATGTAAGCATCTGGATACATTATACCTATTTACATACGGAAATTAGACTGAGTTAAAATGTACTATTCAAAAAACAAAAATGGTCTAAAACAGCAATTCATCATGTGTAGAGATAGTAAAAAAGAAAAAAAAAGTAAAAGACACCTTGCTAAATGCATAAAATTGGGACTATCGATCGCAGATAGAGATAATATAAATATTAGCACTGCCCATGTTGAGATGCAAGAAATGGCATAGATGAACTTTGCTATTATACAAAAAATACTGGTAATTAACATAGCAATGTCTATCCGAGAAGGTAATTCAGATAATAAAACATCATGATTTAAATCAAATGCCAAAGATCGGAGAATAAAAATGCCTAATTATGAATAATAAGAAAAAATGAACTGACCAGTAATGCGGCTGTATGAATTGCACCATGTATGTAAATAGGTATGATTTACCTGGCCGCTTGCTGGATTTATTGTTCTAGTTTTGATTATTTTGGTCTCTTAAAAGGTTTGAAATAATATTTTCCATTTTTTATTCATTGGATCCTTTTTTCTCCATTTTTTTTCTGAGGTTATATGATCTTATTTTAGATGCATTGGAGCAATAAAATAGGATGCACATACGGTACTTTTTACAGGGTGATCAAACAAATTTCTGGTTAGCAATAGAAAAACAGAGGTGCTGTGTAGCAAAGGACATACGCTGATATTTCTAGAAGACAGTGGTGCTCGGTAGCAAAAACATCAGCAGATCTATCTAGAAGACAGAGGTTTGCTGTATCAGAGGTGTCCCTTACTACAGAGCACCACGGTCTTCTATCTACAAGTTCCAACCAGAAACTTGATTGATTCTTTTTACTGGGAACCTATCACCAAAGTTTTGACCATTAAACAAATACCATCATGCCGAAGTGCTTGTAAATATCTTGACAGATATGTCCTTGTTGGAATCACCCATTTTACAATGATGTACTCTGCTGGAGGGATGAGGCATCATGGTGTCCTGATCATGCTCGTCAACCTTGATTGACATGCCAACGGGCACAGCGAGTGCTGACTTTACAGACACGTCAACAAATGAGAAAATGGCTGTGATAACAGCAAGGACACTGAGGCACCGCAACACAGCAGCCCTGCCCAGATGACTCCGGGTATGCTATATAAATACAGCATACGTCACATTATATCTAGTGATGAGCGAATATACTCGTTACTCGAGTTTTCTTGAGCACGCTCGGGGGTCCTCAGAGTATTTTTTAGTGCTCGGAGATTTAGTTTTTCTTGCCGCAGCTGAATGATTTACATCTGTTAGCCAGCATAAGTACATGTGGGGGTTCCCTAGCAACCAGGCAACCCCCACATGTACTTATGCTGGCTAACAGATGTAAATCATTCAGCCGCGGCAAGAAAAACTAAATCTCCGAGCACTAAAAAATACTCGGAGGACCCCCAAGCGTGCTCGAGAAATCTCGAGTAACGAGTACCGTATTTTTGCTCATCACTAATTATATCTTCTTTTTTTCCCGGAGAGTAAACAGGTAATTTCGACAGTACCATATCTAAAAGGTATGCACAAGCACTCCAACATTATGATGTTGGTTTAGTGATCAAAACACTGGTGACAGGTTCTCTTTAAATGATCAAATTTTGCTTGGGAGAATCAACAGGACTTAACCAGTTGATAGTTTCCCCCAATGGGAAAGTAGGAGAAAGAGATCATCAACCATTTCCTATATAGATGAGACAGGTAATTTTCATAGCTTTTACAAAGAAAAATGTATCCCTATGACCAGCTGCAGAAACTACCAAGACGTTTGCATTTTTTTCAAGTGGGAAGAATGGGAAAAAAGCCAATTGAACCCAATCAGATTAAAGCATTTTTTTTGCTTAGGTCAGAGAAAATAAATAATCTGATTGTTTACTATAGGAAACAATGAATTTTTGCAAATTTTTTGTTAAAGTATTTTTATTACACTCAAAGGGAATCTGTCAGCAGGTTTTTGCTATGTAATCCGAAGACAGCAGGAGAAAGAGGCTGAAACGCAGAATTCAGGGATGTGTCATTTGTCAAAGTGCGTGCTGCTGTTTATTAACTGTAGACACAAAAGAGAATAGTAAAACCAAAAACACTCAGTTTGAAAAAATGTTGCAGTAATCCGCAAGTGCTAGTAAAAGATGTAAAAAACAGGGTATTTGGTTGATACGTTTTTTGCAAAAAATGTATACTAAGCTGCTCTACCAATCTTCACGGTATACCCTTATCAGAGCAGTCCTAACTAATGTATGCAATCCCTATCTGATGTATTTAAAAACCTGATCATCTGTATATAACCTGTGTGAACAGGGTTCAGAGAGGAAAAAATCCATGTGTGCATACAGGGTAGAACAGCTATTGTGCAGATAGCCCAAGAGGAGTGGTGGAACTCCCCAGTCTTGTAGACACAAGAGAACAATTATGGAAACAGGAACACATGATCAGGTTTTTAAATACATCAGATAGGGATTGCATACATTAGTTAGGACTGCTCTGATAAGGGTATACGGTGAAGATTGGTAGAGCAGCTTAGTATACATTTTTTGCAAAAAACGTATCAACCAAATACCCTGTTTTTTACATCTTTTACTAGCACTTGCGGATTACTACAACATTTTTTCAAACTGAGTGTTTTTGGTTTTACTATTCTCTTTTGTGTCTTCGGGTTTCTTGGTGGTGTGTGAACATGATCATACAGACTTGTTCACTGTGCAAGTAGCCCATGTGTTCCTGTTTCCATAATTGTTCTCTTGTGTCTACAAGACTGGGGAGTTCCACCACTCCTCTTGGGCTATCTGCACAATAGCTGTTCTACCCTGTATGCACACATGGATTTTTCCTCTCTGAACCCTGTTCACACAGGTTATATACAGATGATCAGGTTTTTAAATACATCAGATAGGGATTGCATACATTAGTTAGGACTGCTCTGATAAGGGTATACCGTGAAGATTGGTAGAGCAGCTTAGTATACATTTTTTGCAAAAAACGTATCAACCAAATACCCTGTTTTTTACATCTTTTACTAGCACTTGCGGATTACTGCAACATTTTTTCAAACTGAGTGTTTTTGGTTTTACTATTCTCTTTTGTGTCTTCGGGTTTCTTGGTGGTGTGTGAACATGATCATACAGACTTGTTCACTGTGCAAGTAGCCCATGTGTTCCTGTTTCCATAATTGTTCTCTTGTGTCTACAAGACTGGGGAGTTCCACCACTCCTCTTGGGCTATCTGCACAATAGCTGTTCTACCCTGTATGCACACATGGATTTTTCCTCTCTGAACCCTGTTCACACAGGTTATATACAGATGATCAGGTTTTTAAATACATCAGATAGGGATTGCATACATTAGTTAGGACTGCTCTGATAAGGGTATACCGTGAAGATTGGTAGAGCAGCTTAGTATACATTTTTTGCAAAAAACGTATCAACCAAATACCCTGTTTTTTACATCTTTTACTAGCACTTGCGGATTACTGCAACATTTTTTCAAACTGAGTGTTTTTGGTTTTACTATTCTCTTTTGTGTCTTCGGGTTTCTTGGTGGTGTGTGAACATGATCATACAGACTTGTTCACTGTGCAAGTAGCCCATGTGTTCCTGTTTCCATAATTGTTCTCTTGTGTCTACAAGACTGGGGAGTTCCACCACTCCTCTTGGGCTATCTGCACAATAGCTGTTCTACCCTGTATGCACACATGGATTTTTCCTCTCTGAACCCTGTTCACACAGGTTATATACAGATGATCAGGTTTTTAAATACATCAGATAGGGATTGCATACATTAGTTAGGACTGCTCTGATAAGGGTATACCGTGAAGATTGGTAGAGCAGCTTAGTATACATTTTTTGCAAAAAACGTATCAACCAAATACCCTGTTTTTTACATCTTTTACTAGCACTTGCGGATTACTGCAACATTTTTTCAAACTGAGTGTTTTTGGTTTTACTATTCTCTTTTGTGTCTTCGGGTTTCTTGGTGGTGTGTGAACGTGATCATACAGACTTGTTCACTGTGCAAGTAGCCCATGTGTTCCTGTTTCCATAATTGTTCTCTTGTGTCTACAAGACTGGGGAGTTCCACCACTCCTCTTGGGCTATCTGCACAATAGCTGTTCTACCCTGTATGCACACATGGATTTTTCCTCTCTGAACCCTGTTCACACAGGTTATATACAGATGATCAGGTTTTTAAATACATCAGATAGGGATTGCATACATTAGTTAGGACTGCTCTGATAAGGGTATACCGTGAAGATTGGTAGAGCAGCTTAGTATACATTTTTTGCAAAAAACGTATAAACCAAATACCCTGTTTTTTACATCTTTTACTAGCACTTGCGGATTACTGCAACATTTTTTCAAACTGAGTGTTTTTGGTTTTACTATTCTCTTTTGTGTCTTCGGGTTTCTTGGTGGTGTGTGAACATGATCATACAGACTTGTTCACTGTGCAAGTAGCCCATGTGTTCCTGTTTCCATAATTGTTCTCTTGTGTCTACAAGACTGGGGAGTTCCACCACTCCTCTTGGGCTATCTGCACAATAGCTGTTCTACCCTGTATGCACACATGGATTTTTCCTCTCTGAACCCTGTTCACACAGGTTATATACAGATGATCAGGTTTTTAAATACATCAGATAGGGATTGCATACATTAGTTAGGACTGCTCTGATAAGGGTATACCGTGAAGATTGGTAGAGCAGCTTAGTATACATTTTTTGCAAAAAACGTATCAACCAAATACCCTGTTTTTTACATCTTTTACTAGCACTTGCGGATTACTGCAACATTTTTTCAAACTGAGTGTTTTTGGTTTTACTATTCTCTTTTGTGTCTTCGGGTTTCTTGGTGGTGTGTGAACATGATCATACAGACTTGTTCACTGTGCAAGTAGCCCATGTGTTCCTGTTTCCATAATTGTTCTCTTGTGTCTACAAGACTGGGGAGTTCCACCACTCCTCTTGGGCTATCTGCACAATAGCTGTTCTACCCTGTATGCACACATGGATTTTTCCTCTCTGAACCCTGTTCACACAGGTTATATACAGATGATCAGGTTTTTAAATACATCAGATAGGGATTGCATACATTAGTTAGGACTGCTCTGATAAGGGTATACCGTGAAGATTGGTAGAGCAGCTTAGTATACATTTTTTGCAAAAAACGTATCAACCAAATACCCTGTTTTTTACATCTTTTACTAGCACTTGCGGATTACTGCAACATTTTTTCAAACTGAGTGTTTTTGGTTTTACTATTCTCTTTTGTGTCTTCGGGTTTCTTGGTGGTGTGTGAACATGATCATACAGACTTGTTCACTGTGCAAGTAGCCCATGTGTTCCTGTTTCCATAATTGTTCTCTTGTGTCTACAAGACTGGGGAGTTCCACCACTCCTCTTGGGCTATCTGCACAATAGCTGTTCTACCCTGTATGCACACATGGATTTTTCCTCTCTGAACCCTGTTCACACAGGTTATATACAGATGATCAGGTTTTTAAATACATCAGATAGGGATTGCATACATTAGTTAGGACTGCTCTGATAAGGGTATACCGTGAAGATTGGTAGAGCAGCTTAGTATACATTTTTTGCAAAAAACGTATCAACCAAATACCCTGTTTTTTACATCTTTTACTAGCACTTGCGGATTACTGCAACATTTTTTCAAACTGAGTGTTTTTGGTTTTACTATTCTCTTTTGTGTCTTCGGGTTTCTTGGTGGTGTGTGAACATGATCATACAGACTTGTTCACTGTGCAAGTAGCCCATGTGTTCCTGTTTATTAACTGTGAAGGATTTATCACTAAGAGATTAAAATTTCCGGACTACACTAATTCGGCAATGACTCCTCCCCCTGTGATAAGAACCTCACTGTTTATGGACTTTGTACACAGACAGCCTGTTGTGGGCGGGGTTAACTGTGGTGTGGGAGGGGCTAGCTTTCTCAGCACTGCCTTATTCTAAACCTAAAAGTTCGGATTGTGTCAGAACGGCTGCACCCAGTAACATAAGTGATGCATCGTTGGATTCCGCTACTCTTTGCCTACGTCACACTGCTCTCAGATGAAAGCAAAAACCGTCTGCAGATTCCTGTTAACCTAAGAGATTAATGTTCTTTAAATTTGCTAGCAAATTTAAAAAAAAATGCTAATTTTTAAAATGAATCAGGTTACACTGTATCAAGTAAAAAAAAAAACAAGCAAATTTCGATGCATCGGTAAAATGTAAAATAATTAATTTGTTTTGAATTAATGTTAGCATTGACTAGCTGAATTAAAAGGCCTTAAACACACGTGCCCAAAGGTCTACAAATTATAGGATGATGACCTACCTGGCACTGTCTATGCTGAGGCGTTAAAACCTCTGGCACTTTAAACATATTGCTTCATTTGCAGGCAGCATGCTATTAGGCAGGAGGAAATGAGCAGGTGGATTTATTTATTTTTTTTTATTTAGCATAAGTAATAATTTATTGATAAAACTATTTTGTCAACCTGTCGGGCCTCATATAGGTTAGATGAAAGTCAGCCAAACCAGCCAACTATCTGATGTGTATGGGGGCAAGAAGGATTGGGCAGATGGAATTTAATCGCCAATCTTTTTGTTTATAAAGGGGGTAAGCCGCAAATCTTTCTGGCAGTAGCTTTCTCTTTTCTCCCTGGGAGCCAAAAATACTGTTCATATGTATAGGGAGGTTGGGAGAGAGACGAACCTTAGGCCAACAGCTATCTCAAGTGCATAACCACCGTTACCTTATCAGTCCGGGGTAGCATCACTCATGTCTGACAGCTACCTCTATATCAGCGGCCATACAGACAAGGTTATTATGAAGTGTGCCCACCTTACCGACTTATTGGCCCAGAGTAAGCAGTAGTTTCACCTTATCCATTTGCTCATCTCCTACTGCTGATACGCCAGCATCCTCATTGTGACGGATCCTTTTTAAAACCCCTTACATACTCCTTGATTCTAGACTATGAAATTATTACTTAGAGAATGGATTCAGGGACAACTCTGTAACAAAAACCTGCATGTAACATATCAATCCAAATCAATTATTGCCAGTATGTCCGAATAAGACACTGCTGGGTGGATTCACACATGTGATGCACAGTTTAGCATTAGGTCTAGTTTCTTGATTTTATAGATGTACACTTTAGGGAGACAAACAAGACATATGATGTTTTATAAAGGACATGTTTTATCCTGATCTCCTAGAATGTATTCACTTTTCCCATGCTCTTAAAATAAGCAAAGGCAAACCAGTGTAAAGAACTAAAAGTGAAGGGCCCTTGGAGGATCACTGCATATGGTCTCTTGACTTTTCCAACACTACTTATACTTGTGCATTTTTAATAAAATTCATAATTAAAGATCCCCTTGAAATATCCACTTGCCATATATATGTTTTTTTTAAGAAAAATAAAACTTCCCAAGAGCCTAAGTCTATTCTAACTGCAAAAAACTAAATGGCCACTGACATAAAAATTGCAGTTTGGCTGATAGCCACCTTCTTCAACTTTTCTACTAAATTGTCCTTTCTGGCTTGGCTGAATATGATGTTGTTTTATTTGTTATAGATGGAGAGAGATAGGCAACCACTAGTTACATCAACAGGTGACAATGTCCAATCACTATTTTCCCTATTAGAGATTTTAGGAGGCAATTGGGGCATTCTGTTAGTTTGTTGGAGGCCATTATACTATCCTGTAAATGTTGGCACCCTTGCAATTGTTCCAGAAAATTAAGTATCTCTGCCAGAAAATTATTGCAATTACAGATGTTTTGTTATACACGTTTATTTCTTTTGTGTGTATTGGAACAACAGAAAAAAGGCAAATTGGATATAATTTCACCCAAAACCCCAAAAATGGGTTGGACAAAATTGTTGGTACCTTTCCAAAGCCGTGGGTAAAAAAACTTTGTTTCAAGCATGCGATGCTCGTTCAAATTCAAATTGGACATAATTTCACCCAAAAATGGGTTGGACAAAATTGTGGTCACCTTTCCAAAGCCGTGGGTAAAAAAAACTTTGTTTCAAGCATGCGATGCTCGTTCAAATTCACCTGTGACAAGTAACAGATGTGGGCAATATGAAAATCACGTCTCCTGACGAAGATCGGCGAAACGCGCGTTGAGTCGGCAGGCTGGGGTCTTGGTCTCACACCACATATAGGTAATATGAATATGCTTACTGAATAATTTACAGCGCAGTCTTACAATTTGTACTCTCTCTTGCCTAGCACTTTTTGCATCTTGCACTATTGCACTTTATATTTCATGGTTATTCTTGGATTTACTGGGCTAATTTCTAGGCCATTTATATTTGTGCTGTTTATTATAGCAAGCATATATTTTGCGTATGCACCTACTATATAACTATTTATGTACCTATTACCCTGATATCGTCTTTATTCTGATTGTGCAGACGCCATTACCTGTTATCATGTGGTGAATATGTACCTCCCCTATCCTGTTTAGTTAGCTTTACTTTGCTATACAATACTGGATTTTAGTGTTTAAATAAATTTATACTTTTCTTAAAAATACTCTATTGGGTTTCTTCTGATTGGAGTTTTCCTTTTTGTGTGGTACGGATTAATTGAATTGGAGATTTATGGTATATTCCCGGTGGAATTTTGTGTTTCTAATATGAAAATCATACCTGAAACCAGATAAAAAGGGTAGAAGTTGACTCAATCTTTGCATTATTTGTCTGTGTGTGCCACACTAAGAATGGAGAACAAAAAGAGAAGAGAACTGTCTGAAGACTTGAAATCCAAAATTGTTAAACAATATCTACAATCTCAAGGTTACAAATCCATCTCCAGAAATCTTGATGTTACTTTGTCCATGGTGTGCAACATAATCAAGATGTTTACCACCGATGGCATTGCAGCTAATCTCCCTGGATGTGGACCGCAGAGAAAAATTTATGAAAGTTTGCAACACAGGATAGTCCAGATGATGGATTAGCAGCATCATTCAAGTTCCAAAAAAATTCAAGCTGTCCTGCGGGCTCAGGGTGCATCAGTGTCACCCCATACTATCTATTGATATTTAACTGAAACCCATGAGGACTCACTCCACTGCTAACACAGAGATATAAAAAAGATAGACTGCAGTTTACCAAATGTACGTAAGCCAAAATCTGTCTGGGAAAGCATCTTATAGACAGAGGAGACCAAGCTAGAGCACATCAATCTACAGTTTACCAAAAACGAAATGAGGCCTACAATGAAAAGAACACAGTTCCTAAAATCAAATACGGTGGAAGATCAAAGATGTTTTGGAGACCTGTTGGTGCCTCTGGCACTGGGTGCTTTGACTATCATGAAATCTGAAGACTACCAAAGGATTTGGGGTCACAATGTATTGCTTAGTATGAGAAAGCTGGGTTTGGGTCATAGGTCATGGGTCTTCCAGCAGGACAATGACCCCAAACAAACTTCAAGAAACACCCAGAAATGTATGGAAACAAAGCGCTGGAGTGTTCTGAAGTGGCAGCAAGGATTCCGGTTCTAAATCCCATTGAACATCTGAAGCAGTTTGTAAAACAAGAGTAGTCCAAATTTCTAGTTGAAAGGTGTAAGAAGCTTGTTGTTTGTTATAGGAAGCGATTGATTGCAGTTATTTATTCCAAAGAGTGTGCAACCAAATATTAAGTTGAGGGTGCTAACAAATTTGTCCGGCCTATTTTTGAAGTTGTGTTTGCAATGATGGCCAATTAGCCTTTTTTATTTGTTTTTTTTTGTTTTTTTGTGTTGTTCCAATACACACAAAGAAAATAAACCTATATATTACAAAAACATTTGCAATTGCAATCATTTTCTGGGAAAAAAATACTTCATTTTTTGACACAATTTCAAGGGTGGTAACACTTTCGGCCATGACTGTATGTCCCATATCTGCATAAAGTTGTGAATCCAATATTTCATATTTTCTCAGATAAACAGTCACATATATCTGTAAATGCAACAAAACATACAAACAGAAAAAAGAAACAAGAAGAGATACACAGTTTAACTTATAGCTTTCTAATGGGCAGCCGCAGACTGCAATGAATGGAAAAGGACATGCTATAAAGAAGTAGGAAATAGCAGTTGCTGAAAAAAAAAAAGTTAACTAAGCAATACAAAAAACACAAACAAATGAAATAAAACAAGTTTTAGAGCATATATACAAAAATAGTTAGAATCGATTGAAATAGTAACTTAAATAAAAACCAAAAAAAAAAAATAAAACAGAGAGCTATACAGTTATCAGCAATGTGACTGGCAAACACGTCTATGATGGCAAAGGAAAACTAACATGAAGCAACAGCTTAGCAGCAAAGCATATTTGTATCATGGCAAAGTAACTTGCAGCCAGCTACTAAAAAAGGACAAGGTATCATCAACGGCCTTTTTGTGGCATACACAGGAACAGATTGCAGTCAGCTTAGCAGAAAGACAAAGCCAATAATAATGAGCACATGTAAGAATGGAACAGCCTTGATTATATACACTTAAGAGCTTGAACTGGGGGAAGCTACATGCAGATAACACAAAGGACACACCTTCCCCTGGTAAGGAAGGCAACAAAACAGCAGAGAAGTCACTCTCATGTTTTGCAATATTATTGTCATCGCTTATTTGGCAAACAACATGTTCTTCATGGGGTTGTGTCTCATCAGAGCCTGAATCTGTTTGGACCTCGCTTAGACCCACGATGGAGGACTCCGTAGGTTTGCTTTCTCCCCCCTGCGCTTCCTCCTCTTCTTTCTCAGGCAGAAGACCCTTAACTGTCTCTTCTTAAGGGATGGAAAAACAAGATGACACATAGAGAACAGACAAGAAATCGACAGGAAAAATATGCAGGTGACATCGCACTTCGTTAGTGAGATTCCAAAATGTGTGAATAGATTCTATAGGGACTCATTGAATGTAGCAACACTTGCCACTAAAGAGTCCATCAAGTATGGACATTATGACATACAAGTAAGGTAATATTGCTACAACTGGACCAATGAAACATTTATTCGAGCCAGAATAATATGATTTCTAGTTTAATGTCCTAAACGGACAAATATTTAACGTTATGATCTGTATTTAAAGTATAAGAATGCAATTCAGCACTGAGAAAACTCCAAAACTTAGTTGATCTTGCATGGTCCTGACTACCTTCCCTCGAAATAGACTTATGTTTGGTGCGTAGACTGAAATTCTACAGGTTTCACTACTAAAAGCTAAATTCGGCTAAAAAAAGTAGAGCGGTCCTACAAGCCTTTTACATGTTTCCCTAAATTCTGTAGATGCAAGCTGTACAGGATTTGTACGCAAGACGTTCTCTTGCTGCTAATGTTCTACACTAAACGAGCCGTGGTTCTGCAGTACTTCAATAGCCTTCTAAGTCCATACATCGTCCAATCCCATCTACCTGCTCACATGCTTATTCAGAAGAACAGCGTTGGAGCTATTGATGCCACGTATAAATTGGTACTTGGGATTTCGAGGTCCTATCATAACTCATGTTGGCTTACAAACTCTGATTTCTGCTCTTCTCATCACTTCAAAAGGATTTGGGTTAGGTTCATTTAATGCATGTTGTGATCTGAGCTTTGCTTTCATGGGTTTTTTGAGCACCCCAAAAGGTTTTTTTTTTTAAGTTTCAAAAATAACCTAGCAATAGGAAACGCAATAAAACACAAAAGCAAACAACAGTTAACTTGTTAAATTCCAATGCTATCATTATGATGTTCCAAGCTGGTCTTTGTCATCTTCGCTGCAGTAATGTCATACTGGTCATCCTTGAGTCTGATAAGGCCAACTATTTCTAACATGTACAGCTGAGCCTGCTGTGACTAGTGATTGTCTGCAGCGGTCAAATGGATGGATTATCACTGATGGACAAATAGGCAAAGACAAGTATGGAACACAAGTGTTTTTGGTGCTGAAACTGTAGGGGATTTACCAGTTTAATAGTGGTTATGTGTATTTTTTTATAATATTTCTGGAATCCTAGAAAACCTGTTAGAATTTTAAAAAATAATAATAAAAATTAAATACATTTGGCTACATAGAGACGATATTAGTTAAATTCAGGCCTATGATGCACCTACTGTACATTACTATTTTAAATGAATTGTTAATTAGAAGGATGGATCATTTACTTCTACTTCAAGGTGGAATCTTACATGCAAATGTACCTGATCTTCATTGTTTCATCTAATAAATAAAGATTTATGATCTGCAGCAGGTACAGCAATAAAAAGTGAAAAAGCAAGTATGGCTGGGCAGACATGTAACTGAGACGCACAGCCATTAATTGTTATTTGATGACATGACTTAGCTTGTCTAGGCATCAATTAAAGAATGTGACAGCACTCTTATATTTTACAAATCTAAAGGCATGATTGATCAAAACAAATGGTGAAAATTGTTTTGAAAAGTCACAAAAATGTTGCCACTCTTGGAGGTTTCACGCCAGTTTCTCCCAGCTCTGCCAAAATGGGCAGAACTGGGGCAAGATGGGGGCGTGAGTGTGACACCACAGCTTGTCTAATTCATGACGAGCCGGTGGCATTCTTTATGCCAGAAATCTTACCCCAGTCTCTTACTGGAATGAGGTTTGTGGCGAGGTGCATGGAGGCGTACGTCATTCGTCAGACGCTCCTGATTCTTTATGATGGATGCGCCAATTAATGATTCAGGAGCGCCTGATTTCAACACACTTATTCAAGACCAGAATGAAAATCGATGAAAATTTGATGAATCGTGGCCAAAGTGTTAGTAAATCTAATAAGAATAAAAGCTGATGTTTGCATATCAAGAAGAATAATCGTTTTCCTCCAATAAGGATTAGTTTGCTTGTTGTTATGTTTCTACAGGAATTCCCTTTACATAGTAATCAATTCAGTGTCCCCTAAAAGATTTAATATCGGATCATAAAACATTCAACCTCACGTCAACTAGGGATGCTCATTAAATGCAAGCAGGAAGCTTCTAGACTATCTATAATGCTAATTGTGAGATGAAAATTCCAGACAAGATCGTGTGATCATGGGAGACTTGTGACAACTATTTATAGTTATTTTTCTTAAAATAGTTAAATAGTATAAAGATATCTAATGACTGTATTAATAACTTAGAGGAGTTGTCTGATTAAAGAAAATGCATTTAATATATCATATTTGGGCATTTTGAGTTAATAGAGGGTTAATTCCATTTAGGGTCCTTTAGACAGGATGGGCTTCAAAGCAATCCCTCTCTTTGTATGACCCGCCACGTGTATATAGGAATTGTACAGCTCATTGATTTTAAAAAGAAATTTGTAATAAAACAATAAAACATTTGCTGTTGTGTCCCACCACAGACCTACTGATCACTGGTGGAAACCAGTAGCAGGACACCCTATGATCATCTTAACATTAGGGATCCCATCTAAGAACAGACTACACAGTAGACAACACCTTTATGTCTGCTTGCTCAGAAAACATGTTCTTTCCACTTAAATATTGCTTTACTAGACTTCTGCTTTAAACGCTCTAGCCCCAATTCATTAAGATTGTGGTATTTGGTATGCCAGTCTTAATATATAGAGCACTGGAATAATTGATTAAAAGGAGTGCACCTCTTATTAAACTTGGAGGATCTCTCAGCTGCCAGGTGATCTGATCCACTAGGGCTCCGTCCACTTTTCATAAAGGACTGACATAACAATGATAAAAGGTTGCAATGTGTTTTGCGCAACTTCGAGTTGCTCAATAATTATGTGGCACTTCAAGCTGCTTTATGCCAGAATTTTGGTGAAAACTGTTGATGAATTGGCTGCTATGTGTAGATAAAACCTTACTTTATTATTGGCTACTCTCAGTCTGGAAAGTAGAAATGAACATTATGTGATCAAAGAATATAATATATGCTTATGACAGAGACAGCCAATATTGTGTTACGATTTCCTCGTTTCTGTTAAAGTGGATGGTCCTTACTAAATACCTTCTCAACTTCAGGAAACGTATTACTAGGGAGCAGATCATTTTTTATAAACTGTGAAGATGACACTATTTTTCAGAAATCCTTGTCAGATTTCAATAATTTTGTACTCTGCAGGCAATCAAGTAGAACAAACTACATATTTTAACCACTGAAAAAACATTGCATCTGTAAATTATGGTGGACAATTGTTGAGACTAAATTGTTCAGTTGTTCTATGTTTTGGAGTTCAAAGGGTTGTCCAATGTTGGGACGTACACAAAAATAGGGAGATCCCACAGCAAAGGTCCGATTGAGGGCCCAAGGTGACTGACAGAGGTTCAGCATCATCTAACCACTTAGATGCCATTGTAACTTTTTACCTTGGCTTCTAAGGGTTTACATTGCTACTATCAGAGATAGCTCCAATCTCAGCATTTGTCAGCTAGCGTTTGCTGTGTCAAGCAGCCAGCACCTGCTTGGTATGGTACCGGCAAAGCGCTGGAGCCCACACCATCATACCATACAAATCCTGCTGACTTTCACCATACATATATGGTGGATGTCATGAGAAGCGTGCGGACACCAGACAGGGGGTAGGATTGCTTTGCACCGGGACCTCCTAGCTCACAGTTATAGCAGTCACATGGTCTGGCAACTTTCTTAGTATGCTGCTGGTCCCATGTCATATATTTGACCATATCCCCAGGATATGCTTTAAATTCCTGGTTGATTCTGGAATTACTATGGGACTTGCATCTATGTCAAGAACAGGACTTGGTCGCATGGCACCAGTAATGGAAACCAATATCGGTAAGATTTATAGCAACCCTTTTCAGAATGGCAAATGCCCAAAACATATATTTCTAAGGAGGTTTTCATAAAGGAAAAAATGTTTCAATACCAAAAATGTAATAAGATCTGGTTTCTCAGTTCAAATCTCCAGATAACATTTGACTTCTGCATCTGTTATTTTGCCTGAAAGATGGTTGTACTAACTCTTGTGCCAAACTGTTCCAATATGTTAATGGTTTGGAGATTTTTGAAGATCGCACTGTCGTAGGGAATAGACTACTTGAGTAAGGGAGTGTGTACGGCCTGTATATGTGTGATATACTGCATATGGCATCTGGAAAACATCACTTCTGTTTTCTAAGTTGCTTATATGTGGTGGTGACAAATACTTATAGGTGACTGTCATGTAAGGAAAAATAATTGAGAAATGAGACATTTGACGTTAGAGTCATGTTAATCAATTTAGCATGTTCATTTTCCTGCATGAGAATTAGTCAAGACACCATCAATGTATGAATGGATATGGTTGATATTAATAAGGTAGACAAAGATTAAAAAAAAGAAGAAAATATCATCATGCGTTCAGGCCCTGGTTCTCCTAAATTTTGCCCAGTTCTTCTGAGCATTTTTTCCCTTTTACGCTCTGTACTGTTACTCATATACTTTTCTAATTTCCAGATTCACAGGTCGCTAATGTGACGACATGGCCTTACCTTCCTCCACTGTTCCCATCTGTTCTGAAGCTGGTGATGGAGGAGGAGAAGGAGGAAGATTAGTTGTATCTTCTGCAGCTAGAATGGAAAAGTAAATAAATAATGGTCAGTAGAATAAAAAAATAAAAAAACACTGAATATAAAACCTATAGAAGAGATCTATAATCAATATGTACAGTTAAGAACAAACATCATGAAGATTTGATTGCTCCCTAAAAAGAAGTTTCTCCTAAAATCATGAAATCAACATCATTACTTATTGATCCTCATTTTATCTTCTTCATCTTTCAAGTTACCGAGAAATCTATTCCACTTTAGTTTCTATTTGAACAAAAATGTCTTCATTTTACTGGGAAAACGGGATGACGACTGATAAGGCTGTGGAAGCAGGATATCAAAAAGTCTAATGATTTTTTTTTTTATTTAGAAGAACTACTCTCTACGTTCCACCAATATTTGGCCATGCAGACAATGTCTTTTCTGTTTTCTGACTTCATATAATACAGAAAACAGTTGAGCCAGCATGATGAACAATGCAGTATTATTGTCACTGTCAATTAGTGGAGATTTGTAAATGGAGATGCATTTTCTGGGTTCCCTTACACAGCTCTGTATAACAGAACATTTTGAGTATAAATTATCCAGCAGAAGTGTTATCCATCTGTTTGTAAGTATGCAGCTAAGCAAGCCTCAACTTTGAAATATACACAAAGGCGCTACGGATCTGTCAACAGCAATAGGTGGTTGGAATAGCAAAAAAGCTTAATTATGCAAAAATAGATGAACTAAAGAAGAATTTGTACATTGATGGTTTGTTAAACACAATTCATTAAATAATGTAGGTGCTCTAGTCCAAATAATTTCCCTTTGAACAGTTTTCTACCATATATTGGTTTTGTCAATTACGACAAGTAATAACATTATTATAGCTGTTCATAGCAAAAGATGCAGCTCTTGCTTTGCCAAGAACCATTTTAGAGACAGTCATCTGCAACTTGCTTACGCGACTGACTGTGCGGTCCTTAGTCATAACATGGCGACCTAACTAATGACCACAAAGACAGAAATATATGAGCAAATTTCAGGTGGATGCTCACGGAATAAAGACTTATGGGAAAAGCAACTGATGGATCTTGTTTCTTTCTTTCTTTCTTTATATCTCAGCTTATAACTAAGATGTTCTTTTCCATGCACTGGTATTTTATCTTGCCACTTTATTACTACACATAAAAAGGAAAAAATATAAAAGATACTGAATTAATCAAGAAAATTACAAAATAATTTCCCAATTACATTTTTTCCAAATGAACACACTACTATCAGCAGTGGTGTAACGTGGACATGATGCAACAGGGAAGGTTCTTCTTCTAACAAAATTGCCAGCATACTCTATGTGACTGTGAAAAGAAGACTCGGTCACTCAAATTAGGTGAGCATAACCTTTATATTTTTGTGCTGTATGGTACAATGGAAGGAATATTTAATTTTGCAGTGGGCCCTCTTAGGATAAATATGATGGCCATCAATCTCCCTAATTCCTTCTTTCCTAAGATCAAACAACTTATTTCTAAATATATTTGGAAATATTAAAAATCAAGATCACCATGTAGACTTCTCACCCAACTAAAACCACATGGAAACATTGGTCTTCCATATATCTATATTTACTACAAACAATCCACTTAAGTAGATGGTTGAAACTCGCTAACTCTTCAAAACAGAACAACAAATCAGACAGAATTTCTACTATTAGATAAAAACACTTATTGATATACTGTATCTGGACGAACTCCCTCCTGTCATCTCCATATGCTGGGATAGCATTACTTGTACTACCTCTCTATCAAAAGAGTTATTAAAAAATGTTTCATTCTTTCAAATTATCCCTCAGCATTACCCCCCATTTCTACCATCCCATATCTTTTAGATCGAAAGTATTCTAACATATAATTTATGGTCCTATTTGCTGAATAAGAACATTTCCCAACTCTTACCCAATAAAATTGTTATGGTAGATTCCAGGCCAAAAGAGGCTACAAGTTGCCCATGTAATTTCCTAAATGAATCTCATATTATTACTCTCTTTAAAACAAAATTCCCGACAACTAGAGAATGGTCCTGGCTTGACCTACATTTAAGACTTACCTTTCCTATCCCCAGAGGGATCTCAAAGATATCCAATTACTTAATCTTCCCAATGAATCCTTATAAGCCGAATTTTCTGATCTCTTGGGAAAAAGAGTTAAAGAGGTTGTCTTGTCCAAATTGATAAATCTGCATTCACTCTGTGTGACTGGAGACTTATGGATCCCCACAGCAGACACACTCTGCGCTGCATGGATTCACCAGTTTCTGAGCCAGGACCGGAGGGTATGTATGCACTATGCAGACTCCCAGCCACAGCCTCTCGAGTGGGAACGGCCTCCCTCCATACACTTGTATAGAGCAAGGCAGCACACTGACTATTGAAGCGGTGTCCAGTTGGCATGGCCAACTAGAGGGCACGGCCTCACTCGATATAAGTGAATGGTGTGAGGCTGCTCCCACTGGACAGGCTCTGGCCGGGAGTATGTGTCACGGATCCCTTTTCCGTGGTGTCACTTATTCGTCACGTGCACACGTGACTTGGGGTTGTGCCTGCAAGGGTTAATCTATCTCCCCACTCTCAGTCCAGCATTCAACCTCTGTCCTATGCTGTAATGGGAACATAAATCACACACCGACCCAGGCCACACACCCGCTCATACACGCTGCCACCACTCACCGAATACACGGGCGATGAGTCCCAGAACTAACAATACTAATAAAAATATGTCTATCACTAATAAGGCTCACACACCTTAGGCTATGGATTCTTTTAGAACATTCAAGGTTCAACTTGTTAAAGTTTTATACTTTAATAACAAAAGGGTCAGTGCTTACAATAAGAAAAGGTATACAAATATGATAATAAAAAGACATACAATTTATGCAAAGCAGTGTCAAAATAAACAGGAGAAACTTACAGAGATTATCTAACTGGTAGTTGCTTTCTGCTCCCTGAGGGTAGGACGAATGTAGATTGGATCACACCAGCTTCTTAGGCTGCCCCCATCATGTGAACACAATTCTCTGTCTGCAGCCTAAATTTATAACTTTGGTCTGAGGTCAGGTTTCTAGACCGGCCCCTGAGGTTAATATAATTGCGGTCTGTTTGATTGGGCACGGCCGCTCTACTAATGAATATATATTATTTTCCTCTGGAGACACTTGTGAGATGGTTCCCAGGAATAGCTACCTAAGGCAGCAATTAGCGTCTCCCCTCCAAGCACTAGGGGGTGTCAAGTGTTCCTTTCTTCTTGGCCTTAGCCAGACCTCCTGGTGAGATATGGAGACAATTTCTACTAGTCCTAAGGAAGTACCTATTAACAGCTAGGTGCGACTTGCCTTCAGGACAGATGTTACATTATCACTAGTCACACATATAACCCTAGACATATGTCATTACACACATATAGATATATATACACATATTTCACCACAGTATGTATAACACATACATACCCACCGGTCCCGGCTCAGAAACCGGTGAATCCCAGCAGCGCACAGTGCTATTCTATCTAACTCACATGGCTTCTCCAGACATATACTTTTACAAGAAAAGTCCTATAAAATATCATCCCTTCTGGTATAGAACCCCTAAATTCCTACACCAAATAGATTTAACAGAATCAAATTTATGCTGGAAATGTGGTACCCACAAAGGAATGCTTTCTCATATATTGCGATTCTGTTCTAAAAAAAAACATTTGGGGCAGAGGCAGAGTTGACATTTCGAGATCTAGGCCTAATTAGACATATTTTAACACATCAGAAATCTTACTATCTCACCTTTCTAAATACCTTAAACCTAAAATACATGATTACTAGCATTTTTGTTTGAAGCTGCAAAATCGCTCCGCATTAGAAACAATCAACACCCCCTACTCACTCAGATTGGATAACTAAAATACACTTGAAACACCGTCTTGAAGAGCTCTGTAGCTGGGAATCTCGGGAACATCAACAGTTTCTCAAAATATGGAAACCGTGAGCTAAGAAAGCCTTAGACGTGCTACCAAAAAACATGGATCCCATATAGCACCCACCCTAAAATACCTTCCCCACACACTGATGCTCTCTATTCCTATATTCCCTTCCACCAGATGGTCTTTTTTCTGCCTTCTATAACATAATCTTCTCATAATTTTGTCCCACCTCAGTCAACCGCATTGATATGGACATTCCTATCATTACAAATATTTGTTACTTGTTCATTGTACTTAGGCACAACCACTCATGTTGATCTATTAGGCCTTGTTTATACTACCACTTTTTTTTAACATTTTTACATAACATGTTTATTATGTAAGTTGTTTAATAAATAAAGAATTCTTTAAAAAATGGTTCTGGTTTGGGTCCATTTTTCTGCATTTGGGTCAGGATGGCTTGCCATGTTTGATGGAACAATGAATTCTGATTTTTTATCAACTTCTAATGGTGAATGTCAGGTCACTTGTCCATGTGCTGAATCTCAAGAGAATGTGGGCCACGGGGTGAGACAGCAACCCAAAAGCACACAAGTCATTCAACAAAAGAAGTTAATGAAGACTATTAAAACTAGATAAAGTATTTAGAATGTTCAGGTCAAACTCCTGACGATAGGAATGTTGTAGAAGGACCTGAAAATCCACCAACATAGAGTAGAAGTCATTTTATGAGGAGAAATACTCCAAAATTCCTCCAAGCTGATGTGCAGGACTAACTCTACAACTACCGGACATGTTTAGATGCAGTAACTGAAAGCAAAGGTTCACATACTTTGGCAACTCACAGATATTAGATATTGTATAACTTTCTTCAATAAAAAATAAAAAAGTGTAATATTTTTGACTCCTTTGTTTCATTTGGATCTACTTTTGGTTCTTGTTTGAAAATCAGAAGTAGCTTTAGATCAAATTGCTGAAGACCAATGGTCATGTTTTCAGGATTTCCTTAGCATTTCACAGGTGATGGAATTATTGTCAAGGCATCAGAAAATGTATAGAAGAAAATATTTCAGCTCACCCATTAGGAGAAAATGTCACAGGTTCTCTCAATTGTGCAATGCTAAGGAAATCTTGAAAACATGATGGGTTGAGAGCCACGAGGAACTGGAGTTTGGGGAACACTACTGTGGACAAATGGAATATTCTGAAGGGTTCACAAACTTTCAAGCACCACTGTAATAATACATCATTAATAAAATCCTTTGTCATTGCAATGGCACACTAAATCTAAAAAGAACAACATCATCCTAAGTTCAGGATAACGTAAGTAATACAAAATATTTGAGGATGGCTTCTGCTCTGTATAATGCGGCAACATTTTCATCCAGTCTTCATGGTCCATATCTATAAATATTACTGTTTCTCTGATTCTGCCCCACAGGCGATCGCATAACAAGCTAATATTATTCACTCAATGGCCTTTCAAAATACACTGACTTACTATTACCATTTTTCAGCTTTTCCTCCTATAGAGAAAAATACTTAAAAAGCCATTTTCTCTGTGTGTGCCACTCCATGATCACTTGCATTTAATGCCAGCTAATTTTGCCACTGAGTGGCAGTAAAGCTGCCCTTCAAAGGATTTCTCATAAAATCTGCTTAAACAAATTCCCAAAAGGAAATCTGCTATTGAACACATTTCAATTAATCAGAACAGCAATTCTACTGAGAAAAATAATAACGAAGACAAAATATTAAAGTAGTCAAAGAAACAAGACACAACAGGCTCATGGATATGATTATGCTAACCTCCTCTGAACCTATTTAGTGAATGTATATAAACAATAAGATCACGTGGAGTTTAAGGTTTTATACTGTATATATATATATATATATATATATATATATATATATATATACACACACACAGCTCTCAGCTCTGGCAAAAATTAAGAGACCACCACATCAAAACCCTGTCATGGGCAGCACAGTCTCCAGACCTGAACCCCATTGATAACCTCTGGAATGTAATCAGGAGGATGATGGATAGTCACAAGCCATCAAACAAAGAACTGCTTACATTTTTGCGCCAGAAGCAGTGTGAAAGACTGGTGGAAAGCATGCCAAGACACATGAAAACTGTGATTAAAAATCATGGTTATTCCACAAAATATTGATTTCTGAAGTCTTCCTGGGTTAAAATATTAGTACTGTTGTAAATGATTATGAACTTGTTTTCTTTGCATTATTGTAGGTCTGAAAGCACTGTAGTTTTTTTTTAATTTTGACCATTTCTCCTTTTCAGAAAAAAAATACAAAATGTATTGCTTGGAAATTCGGAGACACATCCTAGATATCCCACATCCTAGATATCACTGAATGAAATATTCCAGTTGTAAATCTTTATTCATTACATAGTTGAATGTGCTGAGAACAATAAAACTAAATATGATCAACGTAAATCACAACTAATATCCCACGGAGGTCTGGAGTTGGAATGATGCTCAAAATCAAAGTGGAAAATGAAGTTACAGGCTGATCCAACTTCAGTGGAAATGCCTCAAGACAAGGAAATGATGCTCAGTAAGATGTGGGTGGCCTCCACATGTCTGTTTGACCTCCCCACAATGCCTGGGCATGCTCCTGATGAGGCGATGGATGGTTTCCTGAGGGATCTCCTCCCAGACCTGGACCAAAGCATCCGCCAACTGCTGGACAGTCTGTGGTGCAACAGTTGGTTGATGGTGCGAGACATGATGTCCCAGATGTGTTCAATCGGATTCAGGTCTGGGGCCAGTCCATAGCTTCAATGCCTTCATCTTGCAGGAACAGACATACTCCAGCCACATGAGGTCTGGCATTGTCCTGCATTAGGAGGAACCCAGGGCCAACCTCACCAGCATATGGTCTAACAAGGGGTCTGAGGATCTCATCTCGGTAACTAACGGCAGTCAGGCTACTTCTGGCGAGCACATAAAGGGCTGTCCGGCCCTCCAAAGAAATGCCATCCCACACCATTACTGAACCACTGCCAAACCGGTCATGATGAAGGATGTTGCAGGCAGCAGATCACTCTCCATGGCGTCTCCAGACTCTGTCACGTCTGTCACATGTGCTCAGTGTGAACCTTCTTTCATCTGTAAAGAGCACAGGGAGCCAGTGGTGAATTTGGCCATCCTGGTGTTCTGTGGCAAATGCCAAGTGTCCTGCACGATGTTGGGCTGTGAGCACAACCCCCATCTGTGGACGTCGGGCACTAAGACCATCCTCATGGAGTCGGTTTCTAACCGTTTGTGCAGACACATGCACATTTGTGGCCTGCTGGAGGTCATTTTGCAGGACTCTGGCAGTGCTCCTCCTGTTCCTCATTGCACAAAGCCTGAGGTAGTGGTCCTACTGCTGGGTTGTTGCCCTCCTACAGGGTTTTGGGAAGGCTGTATCTCATGGTATGTATTTTTTCAGAGTTTTTTCTATGTGAGCTGTTTTTTGATATTAGTAGTAGGACCCGCAATATTATGAGGACCCTTGACATTGGGTCGCGGGCTTACTTTATTTTGGCCAAAATATTAAACCAATACATCATATAGTGCATGTGTTTATCATATGCATACATTTTTTTGCACTATATCATATCCTTTTTTGCAGGATGTGGCCAGGCCTCTTTGTGTTGGTTAGGTTTTTCTGGGGCGTCTGTCACTGTGTGCTGCATATTATAGTGCTGGGCAGCCCGCCTGTTAATACAAGGGGCGTCATTAATAGGTTGCATACCAGACACTGTGCACCACACTTATCAGTGTGACTGGCGTCCTATGTGAGTTATATCAATGTGCATTTTTTCTACTAGGCAGCCAACCCCTGCAATGTTTGTTTGGTGTGGGGGTGGCTGTTTTTATCAAGTAGTTTGCACCTGTGCCGCTCCTAGCCTTTATCAGTGGAGGCTTTCTGCATCCTGCTAAGTGTGCATTTGTCATCAGACAGGATTTTGGGAAGGCCGTATCTCATGGTATGTATTTTTCTCGGTTGTTGCCCTCCTACAAGCCCCTCCATGTCTCCTGGTGTACTGGCCTGTCTCCTGGTAGCGCCTCCAGCCTCTGGACACTACACTGACAGACACAGCAAACGTTCTTGCCACAGCTCACATTGATGTGCCATCCTGGATGAGCTGCACTACCTGAGCCACTTGTGTGGGTTGTAGAGTCCGTCTCATGCTACCACGAGTGTGAAAGCACAACCAACATTCAAAAGTGACCAAAACATCAGCCAGAAAGCATTGGTACTGAGATGTGGTCTGTGGTCCCCATCTGCAGAACCACTCCTTTATTGAGTGTGTCTTGATAATTGCCAACAATTTCCATCTGTTGTCTATTCCATTTGCACAACAGCATGGGAAATTGATTGTCAAACAGTGTTGCTTCCTAAGTTTGACTGTGTAGGAAGTGTTGCTTCCTAAGTGGACAGTTTGACTTCACAGAAGTTTGATTTACTTGGAGTTATATTCTGTTGTGTAAGTGTTCCCTTTGTTTTTTTGAGTGAGCAGTGTATATATATAATTTTTGTAATTACTAATATATATATATATATACATACATTGTATGTATGTATGTATATATATATATATATATATATATATATATATATACACACACATTAGTAATTACAAAAATTCCATTATTGAATAGAAAATTAGTATGTTCTGTACAAAGTGAAAAAAAACCAAGGAGACAGATAAAGAACACTGTTAAATTGTGTGCATATATATAAATGTCAAGTCATATCCACTGGGCATAAGTGGAGTCTCCAACAGTGGTGACACAATGGTCAAAAGATGTATCTACAGTTTACATCATATAATTATACTAGCAAGTAAAAGGAGAAACCATCCATTAATACAGTCAGCTAAGTTTGTTACCCGAAAAAGTAGAGTCTACTAATTTTGCAACACAATAAAACGTAAAATAATTTACAACGATAGAACCTCATAAATAGATAGTACAGGAAAGAGACATTATAGAGCATTCACAGTGCAACCTGGGATCCCGTAAGTAGTCTGGAGCACCGGAAGCTCCATTGGTATTTGGGAAAAAGCTCCATAAATGACCTATTGCTTAGTTGCTTGTTCAGACCCAGCAACTATTCTGGATTCCTTGTATTTCACCTGTATTGAGTTTCTGCCTCCGAGCTCTCCCTGGCATCTGTACAAGCAGAACTTTCCTTTACAGTTAAGACTAGCTATATACATTAGACTAATGGTGGATGTACAGCTAATGTGGAGGACAAAAAAACAATTGGGCATATTGAATTTACATTTTCGATCCTTTTATTCTCAAGGGTGGTTAAGTTTCTGACATACTATTCTCATGTCCTCATTCTGAACACATGCACATTGTGTGACTGTGTATGTGGTAGGAGGAATAGTGTATGGCCACCCTCAGATGACTATCTGATGACAGAACGCCTTCAAAGCAAAAAATAGACAGTATGTTGAAGAAGTTGGAATCATATATGTTATGGCCAGCACTGTGGCTCAGTGGTCAGTACTGCAGCTTTGCAAAACTCGGGGTCTAGGATACAAATCCCACCAAAAACAACAACTGCAAGGAGGTTGTATGTTCTCCCCGTGTTTGGGTGGGGTTCCTTAAGTATTTTGGTTTCCTCATACCCCAAAGACATACGGATAGTGAATTTAGATTGAACAATGAGTAGAGCGATGATAATATCTGTAAAGTTTTGCATAAAAGAGCAAAAAAGTATAAACATAAATATAGAATGATATCTCAATGAGTAAAGTTAAGGCTTTCAATTTTATACAGTATAATTTATACCGGTAGATGCAGAATTTTAATCAAACATTTTAGCAGAAAGGGAATTAATAAAAAAAAACTTGCGTTAGTTATGTAATCCTAATCCCATAGAGATTAATTAGGAAGAGAATGAATAACTCTAGCTTCAGAATATCAGGTAGCCTTTATTCTGGCTAACATGAACAGATTGGCGTTTTAGACAGAGATGCCCAATCTTGAGAGACACCTCCAAATTTGACAAGTGATTTTTAGCCATATGGAATATTAAAATGAAAAAAAAAAAAGTCTATAAAACATATGACCAATGTGATGTGGTGTAAGCTGCCAGTGATACACTTTTGATTCTAATACCAAGTTCTAGTAATCCTTTCTTTTTGCCTGAAATAGATGCAAAATAGTTTGTGAAGTTGCCAACAGTTGAGAAGCCACAAGCAGGATGGCTACGAGCCATATGGGGCTTCTGAGCGACTGGCTGGAGAACATGGCGTTACGACATACTCAATGGGCAATGTCGTCACAGAACCCAAGGAACTTTACATACTTTATGGATAATGGAAGAAATAAGAAATATGTTTATTTTCAGTAAATCAAGCTTTGGCCAATATGCAACTAAGATCATGAGATCTGGGATAGAGGGGAACACAATTAGAATGGATCCCATTTTGCTGTAATCAGCGCTATGATACTGTTGTCATTTCTTGTGTTGAGAAGTCCACCACTAGCCCTGGGTGGGCTGGGACAAAATGACTTCATTTTACATGAAGGAGCCAGAGATCGCTCAGCCTGTAACATTGGAATGAGTTCCTGGTGGATACAGGGAATGATAAATGTCTAGCAAGCACCGTCAGCCATGTGTTTTGCCTTCTGTAATAACCTGGCCAGTATACTATGGGGTTGGCGGCTATAAATGGGACTTAATAGTAAATTTAGCAGAGTTGATAGACTGAAATAGGAAATATGCTCCTATTATAGGTTACAAATATGGCAACCATTATTATGGAATCCCCATTTTAGCACCCTGCACCATTGGCTGTAACACAACCACAAAGTATGATTGATCCACCCCCATATTCAATTGTTACTGAGATGTTCTTTTCCTGACGTTTTCTCCACACATACCTGTAATCAATGTGGCCAAAGAGTTATATTTTAATCTCATCGGTGCACAGGACTTGTTTTCAAAATGCATCAGGCTTATTTATATGTTCTTTTGCATACTTCTGATGCTTAATTTTATGATGAGGATGCACAAATGATTTTCTTCTGATGACTCTTCCATGAAGGCCATATTTGCGCAGGTGTATCTGAACAGAAGAACAATGTACCACAATTCCACAGTCTGCTAAATCTTTCTGAAGGTCTTTTGCAGTCAATCAGTGGTTCTGATTTGCCTCCAGCAAGCAGCTCTCACTGAAATTTTGCTTGGTCTTTCAACTTTATCTTGACCTCCACTGTTCCTGGTAACTGCTATTTCTTAAATACACTTCGAACTGAGGAAAGGGGAACTTGAAAACACTTTGCTTTCTTCTTATAGCCTTCTCCTGCTTTGTGGGCCTCCACCATTTTCATTTTCAGTGTGCTAGGCCGCTGTTTAGAAGAACCCATGGCTGCTGCTTTTTAGCATAAGGTTAGAAGAGGCTGGGTTTTCATAAAGCTGGGAAATTTGGATCACCTGGCCTTTCCTAATGACGGTAGTGAGCAACCCATAACCCTGACAGGCTAATAAGGATCTGAAACCTTGGTCAAAGTTATCTGAGCACAAAAAACCCTAAGGGTGCACCAACTTTTGCATTGGCCCATTTTCATTTTTGTAATTTTTAAAATGTAAAAGATGAAAATATATATATTTATTTGCCTAAAATACAAAGGAAATGTTTCATCTTTAACTTTAGGCCTTTTAGAGATCATTTCATCTTCAACTTGCTTAACTGTTCCGTAATTTGACAAGGGGTGCCCAAAGTTTTACATGCTAATATATAGGCCAACCAATGCTTTTTTTGATTCTCATTTGATAAATAACCTTGGTCATGTTGCAAGGATCGTTAAAGAATCAGATATTGATTTGTAAGGTATCTATATCCAATCGGCGGCACTGGGGAGCCACCCTTCATCCTCTTAGAGGTGAGCTGATCTGCAAACTGTGATTCAATGAACACCAAAGAAAAAGAATCACCAAGTCATTCACAAGGCCCTCCTAAGACCCTGCACGTGACATGAAGCCGGCCATGCATATAGAATTATAACGGGTAACTATTCAGTAAATAACCAGTGGATTCATAAGAACGATCTCAGCAACAACACGACAAGCTACAGTGCATATTAAAAAAAATTCAATGCCCTTGTGCAGAGTAGCAAGTGTTCAGCTGGAAACAGCTGATCCTGCCATATACAAAAAGTCTCAATTCAACAACACTGGAATTATTCCAACATGACAAATCACATTTTTTTGCAGACAAACATCCATCATTGCCCATCGCAATTCGCATAACATTTTGAACTGACAGTCAGCTGAATTGCTCCAAATCTATCATTTTGGCAGACTTTATCAAATGTGTATGGCTACTGAGTACAGTATGTTAGATTTAACCCAAGTGTTACATTTTTCAATTTATTACCATAGAAGCGAATCTGCAAAAACTAGTGATGCACTAGGCTGCAGGAAAAAGGGAGCACATAAAGCATCGAGATTGTGGTGGGAATGTAACTGTACATCATACTTTCTTGGATAATACCTATAATGGGCACTGCTTTTATTTTAGGTGGTTTAGATAGCCCATTCACTATCTCCATCTACCCCCACCCCCTGAAGATGGCTGGACCATCATTGTAAATACATCATTGTAAATACACACCTGTACTTTGCATCTCCCCCTCCTCATTGTAGATTGTAAGCTCTCACGAGCAGGGTCGTCTTATTTTGCTTTAATTATTGTATTGTTAACGTTGTTACTTATGACTTTTGTGTTTGAAACTGTTAAACTGTAAAGCGCTGCGGAATATGTTGGCGCTATATAAATAAAGATTATTATTATGTTTAGATTGTTCTTTGCCTCGCTTTTGTAAATCCAGAAGCTGTTAAAAGGGTTGTCTAATGAAAACAGGCTATCACCTATCCAGGATAGGTGATTGGGTGATGACTTGATCAACGGGTGAGCCACCACTTGAGCCTGCACCAATCCGTTGGCCACTGCTCCATTCATTTTAAGTTGGGCTTCCGGAAAAAGCCAAGCACAGCACTCGGCAGCCAAGCAGGAAATGAATAAAGCATTGATCGAGCATATGAACGACTGCTCCATTATAACGGCTTGTGCACACGACCTATTTTCTCATATGAGCGCTATCCATGGTTGTTACAAATATCATTTATACCTATGATATTCTAGGGGGCCAAGCACATGTCCAATTTTTTCGTCAGACCAAGTGATCCACGGAAACAATCAGAGAGGTATGTCCGATTTTGATCCGTGCTGAATCAAAATCAGCAATGCAAGCCCACGGGTCCATGTTGAAAATCGGGCCGAATGCAGATGACATTCAAGTGCAGTCTGATTTCCACGGACTGACAGAATGAAGAAACCTTTTTTTTCTCCACGTCAGAGAAAAAATGATGCCATTCTGTACAAACTCCGATGAGAAAAATTGGACCGTTTTTCTCAGATGTTGAAAAATAGGTTGTGTGATCCTACCTATCAGGTATAAAAGTTTCCTGTTCTGCGGATCGGTGCTGGTCCCTGTTGTTGAAACAGCACCAGTCAACAGGTTATCGCCTATCCTTTGGATAGGTGATAACTTTTTTCCACCGGACAACCCCTTTGAGCTAATATAACCACAATAATGTTAAACCAATGTACTTGGAACAAAAAATACCAAGTATTTTCCCCCTGAAAGAGAAAGCGGAAGTTAACTTTATCACACTTTAGTACTACAGCCCCGTTAAAGCTGCTGTTGTATTTCTATATCTCTTTCCGGCTATTAAATATCAGCCAAAAAAAAATTCCAAAAAGAATTGATGGTATCATATGGTAGTTATTACTAGGTAGCCAATGGATCTGAGATAATGTCAGCAGTGGTTAATGAACATGAAGAAGGAAAAGTGACACACCGTATGTTATGGTTGCACACACCGATGCCAATACAATGATATATCAACATGAGTTCTAATTGTCTTACTTGTTTAATAAAACTAAGAAGGAAGTAGGGATGGTGTAAAGAATGGCATATGGTGCGGAAGAAATCGGGCACCATAGCCATTGCTGGACAAGACTCTGCAAGACAGTACAAACCGCACTCACATCCCAATACACCCTGATTTACCTAATGGCAGATCTCCTGGCGGGCCCTTGAGTTGGACTTCTTTCTCCTGTTCACCTCTCAGGACCGCTACAGCATCAGCAGTTACTACTTGGACTATGCGTGCAGATACCTCCTCTGCCGAAGCACCAAATGGGCAAAACAAGACAAGCAAACAATACAGACAGTGTTAATATAAATGGGCAGGGAGGGTACAAAGTAATATTAAGAGTGGAAAGTACTATACTAGGAGATAGGAACAATTGTCAGATTATTTGGAAGAAATCTAAAGTTTTGCTTAAAGGTAACCTGTCACTTTGTACAAGCAGTCCTATCTGTGGATATCATTGTATACAGCAGATTAGTATATAGTTTGAGGGGTAATTATGTGGTATGACTTATATTAAATTAACGTCATCTTTCTAGAAATCCAGTAGACAGGCACACAGGGAAGGCTGTCAATCATGGAATAAGTCCGCCCACTGGACTCCTACGCATAGAAAACAACTGTGGTTTAAATGATTAAAATATATACGTTATATTGAATCTTTTTGTTAATAACTATATATCAATCTGATAATCTGACCAAGTTCTATAACATGATGCTGGCAAATAAGACACTATGTTCAAAATGACAGATTCGCTTTAAAAGGGATCTGTCACAATACTGTAGCGGGATTTCCCAGGACAAAGGGCTCCTTCTCTTCCCCTCAAGCTAAGGGGGCTGTAGGCTATCCCTGTTCCCAAAATTACCCCTGATGGTGGAGATGCTGGGGTCTGGTACCGTGCGATGCTCCTACATGGACTGTGAACTGTTTCCTTCCCCACCCAGCAAGGTATAGCTTAACAATTCCTGGTTTAATGCCGAAGGAGTAGTCTGAATTAGTAGCAGTCGATTGTTGTTGTTTTCAGGAGATATCTGTGTGGATTTGGTATTGTGTGTTTTATCCTAATCTTCACATTTGGTTTGTCCCTCCTACTGTTCCCCTGATTTCCACTTGGTTGTTCTGTTAGTGTATTTGTATTATTGTAGTTTTGTATGATGATTGTTGTCTTTTATCCCAGTCTGTTTCCCCTGTCTGTCAGGATTGTGTTATCCTATAAACTTCTGTTCCGTACCTCGCTGGGTGGGGGAGGAAACAGTGCAGTGTGCATGTAGGAGCATAAGAAGGTACGAGACCCCAGTATTTCCATCATCGGGGGTAATCTGGGGAAAAGGGATAGCCTAGGTCCCCTTAGCTTGAGGAACAGGAAATCATGCTACAGTATCGTGAAAAGATCTGTCAGAAAGATTTCTTCCCCCAAACTATATATATTATATGCACATGTAGCTCTTTCAAAGACAAATCCAACAATATCTTTACATGTCCAGTCCATTCCTCCACTCCTAAAAATCAGCTTTTGTATAGACATGCAAATGAGGCTGAAGTCCTTTCTGCACCTGTGAGCTCTTCCCAAGTCTCTGACAATCCAGCTCTATTCCCTGCCCCGCATCATCCTTCTACTTGCCTGAGAGCCTCTATGGTGTGTGACTTCAAAGGAGCCATCAGTGAAGCAGGAGGAGGCAGCGCTGGGCGGGGAATAGAGCTGGAGTGACCGAGTCTCCAGATCAACAGACACAATTGCATTTAATTTAAAGCACTGATTTCCCTTTAATAAAGGAACGGTCTGCCTAGATAAAGATATTGCTTGATTTGTCTTTGAAAGAGCTACATGTGCATACAAATAGTTTGGGGGGAGGGGGTGAAATCCTGCTGACAGGTTCACTTTAAGAAAAATGGCAATAGACAATTCATATGGTATGAATATGAAACAAGAATCCAAATATATGAAACAGTGAAATTGATACAGATGGTAATTAAAATAATTATGACGAGGTTGAACTGTCAGCGTAACAAACAGGAAGTGTTGTCATGAAGACACTGGGAGATGAAAGATTTTTGGCTTATGACTAGTGACCATCTCTTATAGGCAACGTATGGGTCAGAACAGCAGTATAGTGGCCATTGCTGAGAACTGCAGTTTAGTTTCTATTAAAATCATAGGTCCTAAGTATCAATGAAGTGGACAGACTCTTTCATATTGGAATATACAGTAGTTTTGAAAAAAATATTACATTTTATTTAGAGTAGTTTTAGACCTCCCTCTCATCACAGAAAGGGTTACCTGCGTTCTAGTAGTGCAGAGACATGCAAGGTTCCTTGACCCTTCCAGAGAAGTGAATGACTACATAGATATATTAGTTCAAAGCGGTAATTTATGAGCAGTCCAGACAGACGAGTCAAGGAGACATCCTATGCAGGCTCCCTTGCATCTCTTGACCATAGTGTTTGATATGGCAGGAAAAGAGAGAGCACCCAGATATCTCCATGGTATAAGAGGCCAGATAAGTAAGGCTCTGCTCACAAGTCCGCTTGGAAATTCTGCACATCTGTTCTGCTTTAGAAAAACAAAACTGAATAAGTGATCCACTGCACCAGTTCTGCAAATGGAAGCAAAGGGACCACATTAATTTTTATGGGGTCCGTTTGCAATAGGTTTTTAAGAATTGAGGAATAATCCTGCATGCTTAACACTGATGCAACGGATCACTTATTCCATTTGTCTATTCCGAAAATGGAATAGCAAGTAGACAAGAAAACAGAAACTTAGATTTTGCGCACAGGGGAGAGGTATATAACACAGATCATATTATAAATATACAGTTATATGAAAAAGTTTGGGCACCCCTATTACTCTTAAGCTTAATGTTTTACAAAAATTGTTTTTTTTTTGCAACAGCTCTTTCAGTTTCATATATCTAATAACTGTTGGACACAGTAATGTTTCTGCCTTGAAATGAGGTCTATTGTACTAACAGAAAATGTGCAATCTGCATTCAAACAAAATTTGACAGGTGCATAAGTATGGGCACCCCACCAGAAAAGTGACATTACTATTTAGTAGATCCTCCTTTTGCAAAAATAACAGCCTCTAGTCGCTTCCTGTAGCTTTTAATGAGTTCCTGGATGAAGGTATTTTTGACCATTCCTCTTTACAAAACAATTCCAGTTCAGTTAAGTTTGATGGTCGCTGAGCATGGACAGCCCTCTTCAAATGATCCCACAGAGGTTCAATGATATTCAGGTCTGGGGACTGGGATGGCCATCCCAGAACAGTGTAATTGTTCCTCTGCATGAATGCCTGAGCAGATTTGGAGCGGTGTTTTGGATCATTTTCTTGCTGAAAGATCCATCCCCTGCGTAACTTCAACTTTGTCACTGATTCATGAACATTATTGTCAAGAATCTGCTGATACTGAGAGGAATTCATGCGTCCCTCAACTTTACTAAAATTCCCGGTTCCGGCATTGGCCACACAGCCCCAAAGCATGATGGAACCTCCACCAAATTTTACTGTGGGTAGCAAGTGTTTTTCTTGGAATGCTGTGTTTTTTGGCTGCCATGCATAACGCCTTTTTGTATGACCAAACAACTCAATCTTGGTTTCATCAGTCCACAGGACCTTCTCCCAAAAAGAAATTGGCTTCTCCAAATGTGCTTTTGCATACCTCAGCCGACTCTGCTTGTGGCGTGCTTGCAGAAACGGCTTGTTTCGCATCACTCTCCCATACAGCTTCTCCTTGTGCAAAGTGGGTTGTATAGTTGACCAATGCACAGTGACACCATCTGCAGAAAGTTGATGCTGCAGCTCTCTGGAGGTGGTCTGAGGACTGTCCTTGACTGATCTCACCATTCTTCTTCTCTGTCCTTCTGATGTTTTTCTTGGCCTGCAACTTCTGGCCTTAACAAGAACTGTACCTGTGTTCTTAATTTC
Organism: Ranitomeya imitator; assembly: GCF_032444005.1. Lineage (NCBI taxonomy): Eukaryota > Metazoa > Chordata > Amphibia > Anura > Dendrobatidae > Ranitomeya > Ranitomeya imitator. The sequence continues at coordinate 72,490,738 of NC_091288.1, forward strand.
CCTTACTATGTCCCTCACAGTGGAAATTGACAGGTTAAATCTCTGAGACAGCTTTTTGTACCCTTCCCCTGAACAAGTATGTTGAATAATCTTTGTTTTCAAATCATTAGACAGTTGTTTTGAGGAGCCCATGATGCCACTCTTCAGAGAAGATTCAAACAGGAGAACAACTTGCAAGTGGCCACTTTAAGTCGCTTTTCTCATGATTGCATACACCTGGCTATGAAGTTCAAAGCTCAATGAGGTTAGAAAACCAAAAAAAGTGCTTTAGTAAGTCAGTAAAAAGTAGGTAGGAGTATTTAAAACAAGAAAATGATATAGGTGCCCATACTTATGCACCTGTCAAATTTTGTTTAAATGCAGATTGCACATTTTTTGTTAGTACAATAGACCTCATTTCAAGGCAGAAACATTACTGTGTCCAACCGTTATTAGATATATGAAACTGAAATAGCTGTTGCAAAAAAAAACAATTTTTATAAAACATTAAGCTTAAGATTAATAGGGGTGCCCAAACTTTTTCATATAACTGGACGTAATTGTACATGGAAAAGAATAAATCATGACAAAGACAAAGGATGATAATAAGCGATTATTCTTACAAAGCTAGTAACAAGGATAAAGTTATTCAAATCTTGAGCATTTGTTAAAGGGAATCTGTCACTACCTCATCTGAGATCAGCATGATGTAGAAAAAGAAACCCTGATTAAAACAATGTATCACGCAGTATATTAGGTGCAGCAGTTGTGACACAATCAGAGTTTTTAGATGTAACATGAAGCAGAGCTCAGAAAGCTGCCCCCGTCCCACACAAGAGCTTTGTCTGTACATTGTATATTGACAGTGAGCTGCTTTTCAGAGAAAGGGGCATGGTCAGACCACTTGGCATGAGGGTGCTAGTCTGGGCAGTGATAATCTCCTGGTGAGAAAACATTGATTGTATGGAAGCAACAGCACACAGCCTAATAAGTGAGATATCGCTGAGAACAGTGTCTAAGCCCCTACCTCATGCTGTCGTCAGATTACATAGCAAAAACCTGCTGTCAGATTCCCTTTAAGAGGATAGTTTTATGTATGTACAGGGAGGCCTAACTCTTCTCACTGAGAAAATATTTAAGAGCACAGCTAGAGAACAGAAATGAGAGCCTGACAGAACACGAACTGCAAATGGATCATAAACACTTCTTGTTCTTTCTACCAGGTAGCACAATTATCCATATAATAATGCACAACGGGAATCTCCTAATCCACAGCACAATTCATCTGTGACATATGAAATGTAACATCAGGAATAATACATTTCCAGGAAGAACACTATTAGGTTATACATTCGATAGATTTATTAGTGGAGGCTATAATTTTAATTTTTATACGCTCACATTTTTCTACTACTGCTCTAGATGTTTTTGATATATTTTATATGTTGGAAAATTATTGGAGACATTTTTCTATAACCATAAAAAAATATACACAAAGCAAAGATTGGGCAGAGGCCAAAGGGTTATCTAAGTGGCTGAGGCTTATCTAAGGATATGTTCACATTGAGTTTTTGTCTGGCAGTCAAATCTATGGGTTCGATTCATCAAGACCAGTGTTGTTGATGAGGGGGTGTGCTGGAGTCAGACGCTCCTGATTCATGAAAAGGTGCATGCCTCTGTACGCCATACCAGAAATCTTGGTCTACCAAAGTACTTGTCCCTGGTAATGTAGATTCTGGGGGTCAAACCCAAACCCCCACGCCTCGATTGCCTCCTTTAAAGGGAATCTGTCACCTCATTTTGCCGCTATAAACTGTGGCCACCGCCATAAGGGGCTTATCTATAGCATTCTGTAATGCTGTAGATAAGCCCCGATGTAACCTGAAAGATAAGAAAAACAAGTTAGATTATGCTCACCCAGGGACAGTCCGGTTCGGTTCTGATGGGCATCGCAGGTCCGGGTACGGCACCTCCCATCTTCATACGATATTGTCATCCTACTTGCTTCTGTCGCGGCTCCTGCGCAGGCGTAATTCTCTGCCCTGTTGAGGGCAGCGTAAAGTACTGAAGTGCGCAGGCGCTGGGCCTCTCTGACCTTTCCCGGCACCTGTGCGCTGCAGTACTTTGCTCTGCCCTCAACAGGGCAGAGAATTACGCCTGCGCAGGAGCCGCGACAGAAGCAAGGAAGAGGACGTCATCGCATGAAGATAGGAGGCGCTGGACTGGACCACGACGCCCATCGGACCCGGACCGCCCCTGGGTGAGTATAATCTAAATTGTTTTTCTTATCTTTCAGGTTACATCAGGGGCTTATCTACAGCATTACAGAATGAGGTAGATAAGCCCCTAATAGCGGTGGCCGCAGCTTATAGCAACAAAATGAGGAGACAGACTCCCTTTAATAAAAACTCTGACAGTCCAGATTGGATACTGGCCACAGCAGCCTTTAGGCTATGTGCACACGTCAGGTTTTTTTCCTGACAAAATCCGGAGAAATCTGCCAGAAAATCGCGTTTTTTTCCGCGCGTTTTTCTCGCGTTTTTCTCGCGTTTTTTGCGCGGATTTTTTGCAGATTTTTGGCGTTTTTTTTTTTTTTTTTTCCCTGAATGCATGAAATCCGCAGAAAATCCGCAAAAAGAATGAGCATGGCCATTCTTTTTGCGGATTGCGTTTTTTTTGCGGAAAAAAACGCATACATCTGCACAAAAAATGCGGAATGCATTCTAAATGATAGGATGCATAATTTGAGCGTTTTTTATGCGGATTTATAGCGTTTTTATCGGGAAAATCCGCAAAAAAAACGCGAAAAATCCGGACGTGTGCACATAGCCTTACTTAACAAACACTTTGCAATTTATCAGCTTGAACAATATCATATACTTGGTAAGGTCACTGAAGCAACAAAACACTCTGGTTATTGCCAAAACCAAACCGTAAACCACAATTACTCCCAGCTGTAACCCAAAGGGTTCCTTATTCCAGTAACAGACTCCCAGGGACTCGACATTTCTTTGCTGAGAGTCCGAACAATCACCAAACCAACTAATCAGTCTTTTACAATTGGGTAATCCAAATCTTGATGAATCCCCGAGGAAAATTTAGAACCAACTTCAAGGACCCCCAAGCACAATTAGCCACTATGACCCAATAAAAAAGACCCTTATTAATTCCCAATCCTTCCAAATTCTCAAAAGAAAGTGGGAGGGACTGTAAGTCTGTACCTAGCAGCGGAAACAGTGAAAAACCCAGCCCCTACCAGGCCTTATAGACCTCCACCACTAACCCTACTTCTATGCATCAATAGTAACCCCATCTTCCCTCCAACCCATTGGGGGCTCTGGCCTTCTCACGAGTACGATTTCTGTCATAGGGAATGCCACGGCTCATCCAGAACTAGAAGCAGAGCCGATCAAAAAACATTGGGAAAAGCCAAAGTGTGAATATACCCTAAAGATGCTGTCGATGTACCTAAACACTTACACCCCAATGTCTGGATACCCATAGTCTGGAACAGATTGACACATTAGAACGAGATGAAGTTGTGATCATTGTTGTAAGGGAGAGGGTGACATCAGGGAAGATGTTTAATTTATGAACATTATCATAATTTTGGTAAAAGTTATTAATGGGATATGTTGACTATTATTCTTGAGAACTGATAACTTGTCCTGAAGAATAGAAATCTACTGAATTGTAAGTCTATGTCTTTAATAAAGACGTCAGCACAGTAGCCCCTTTTCACCCCTCTTTGTAGGAGCACAATATAATGCATTAGGGTTCAGTACTATTACACAATTAGGATATTTATTTGGGTACTGTATGGTAGCATGTTCTAGGTACTGGAGGGCACTAAAATTAATGTACTTCATTTTTAGAATTGAGAGTCCTCAGTGGTTGATACCTTTTAATGGCTAACTGAAAAGATGGTATCCAATTGCAAGCTTTCGAGACTACTCAGGCCTCTTCATCAGGCATAGATTAAAAGAAATTCTGGAGAATCACATATTTATGTACAAAACATCACAGAAAAAAAAACATGGATAAGACAGGTGACATGAAGCAGAATTATCATGGGTGATAAACAGTTATGTCCATAAATATTGGACCAGGTCTTAGATAGGGAATGTTTTATTGTCCTCTGATTGGGGTCTGGTTCTGTTGTGATGACCCCACATGGTCTGAAGGGCAAATTCCTTAGTTCCTTAGTTGATGTAAAAAGACATAAATCCATGCGACACATTCATTCCTGCACTAAGACTGTCAATGGTCATCATCAGTTTATATTCCCATATTCTTCTGTCTCTTTGAGATTTGAAGTTGCCTTTTAAAACAAGTAATTTCATGTCCATAATGTTATGATCCGGGAGACAAAAATGTGGGGTCATCACAACAGACTCAACCACTGAGGACTCACAATTCTAAATATTTTTCTATCTACTGGCTAACACGGTACCAAGATATATATCTTTCCTGTACTTCATTTTGTAAGTAAAGCATGAGCACAGCATGTCACGGTATTGGAGTACAGTATATGCTAATATTTTCACTCTGTGCAGTAGAATTACACGCTCAAATTACGTTATTTCATCCAAACTGTGTTATTTTACATTTATTTTACTTTTTAAGAAGACACGACTGTTGGCATGGTCATATTTCAGGCGTTAAAATTAAGACTGTTTCTTACTATAAAAACAGTAAACTATCAGTAACTAACAGTATGCTATCAGAAGCCCACACAAGAATCCCTATGGTGCGCAAAATAAGTATTTCATACACTGCCAATTTTGCAAGTTTTCCCATCTACAAATAACGGAGAGGTCTGTATTTTTTTTTAATCATAGTTATACTTCAACTGTGATTGACAGAATCTTAAAAAAAAATCCAGATAATCATATTGTATGATTTTTACATAATTAAATTGCATTTTATTACATGAAATAAGTACCTCTCTATTCTTTGCAAGTGGGAAAATTTGCAAAATTGGCAGTGCATTAAATACTTATTTTCCACACTTTTTGTACAGACACTCAACCAATACCTTGAGTCCAAACTGTAGTATACTAAAAACAATTCTAATAATATAAACCCAACTATAACAATAGAAAGCATGTAACTTTATGAGAATACACAGATATTCGCACTGGCAAAACGTAACCAGACTGCCTCCAGGGACTTCCTCAAGAGCAACATTGCTTCATATTCTTCACTTTGATGCTTATTTCGAGAGACAAGAGAACAGAGCACTGCGGCGGAAATTGTGATTTTACTATTAATGATGCTGAAAAAGGGACAGACACTTCTGAACTAATGGACGTCCTCTATAAATAGTAGAGCTAGCCACTTTAATTTACCCTTGAAGGCTTAATACTGTATTTTTTCTGAGGGTTCATTCATAGTTCAAGGAATATAGGAAAGGTACGGATCAGCAAACAAAAACTGTCTACTGGACAGACGGTCTTTGTAAGCCAAAAATCCAATGGTGCTCCGCTAAAAGTCCCAACCGGGAAAAGCAAAAAGAATGTCGGAAGCAAAAAAAGGTTTAGTGGCACTCACCGGAAAGATGAAACAAGCATTCTTCATTCAAATCCTTAAATCATGGCAGCGTGGAGAGGGTATCGGATGCGGCTGTACAGTCGACAGCTGTACAGATGACGGTCATTTTGTGTCCGAGTATGTTTCCACCACTCAGATGCGAAACGGATGTCTTCTGCACAGCCACACCCGCTACGCCTCTCCTCGCGGCCATGCTTCAAGGATTTGAATAAAGAATACTTGTTTTATGTTCCTGGTGGGTTCCGCTAAACCTTTGTGGCTTGAGCCCATAGATTTCAATGCTTAAATAGCTCTTGAGACTAAAGGGAATTTGTCACCAGGTTTGTGTTGCCACATCTGAGAGCATTATCAAACACTGAGCGCTCCTTGCTGTAGTTTTATTAAAATCAGTTCTATCTGCTGCAGCTCCATTGGTCCTCTCAAAGCGGAGCCCAATAATTGACAGTTTTCTGTGTTCACTGTGCATAGGCAGAAAGCTGTCAATCTATAGTGGGGGCAAGAGCTAATAAATTTGGTATGCGACATAGCAGGTGCTTATCATTGAGAAGACTGGCAGAGCTCCAGCAGATAAAACAGTGCGATTATCAAAACTACAGAAAGAAGCCCAGTATGTGACACATTGCTGTAATCAGCATCGCTCCCCCTACAGCATGCTGCTCTCGGGTGGGACAGCATAAACCAGGGAACAGATTCTCTTTAATCTACCCTTCTGACAGTCAAATCTAAAATATCCCATACATTTCTGTATTTAGCTTTCTTTTTCAAATCAGTCTTTTAAGCTTCATTCCTTCCATCAGAGAGATGATTTCTGTAATATTTAGACATTATATTTTGAGATCACACAAATTTCACCCTATATTTCTGAAATAAAGAAATAGTTGTTAGCTGGTAATTTTTATATTGCCTTTAATTCTCAAAAATCATGTTGAGCATCGAAGCCCCAAAAATACAAGCAAGCCATTCCCAGAAAATCACAAAACAGTATCTTTACTCTTTCCTATGTTTGGGCTTCAGTATTGTCCGAATATTGAAAGAATAGTCTTTAACATCCATAAATTGTAGCCATTCAATGTGGACAGATCTCTCATTTTGAGTAAAGGACAGCAGCGATGAAACTGTCATCTCTTTTCAGAGTGGATTCCATTTAATCAATGTCTATGCACTGTCAAAGTCAATGGCTGTCCTTTGTGCACCCCACTTTCAGGGGTTAATCCAAGACTATTTTTTTTTTCTTTACTATGAGCCTAAAAATTAACAGGCAGGTCGTTGCTACTTACCAGCCTGTTGTGCCCGATGCCGGTCTCTGCTGGCACAGGGCAATCACAGACTGGTCCTTGGGCTTCAGCTGACGTCACGTCAACAGAGCAGCAAGTTCTCTTCCACTCTGCTCTGTTGACGGAGCGTGAGTGCTGACATCATGATGATTGACAGCGGGCTCCCCATTGCCTAATTGCAGGAAGCCAGCTGTCAATCAGCATTACGCTGGCAGTCCCATCCCGTCATCAGAGCAGTGTGAAAGATGAAAAGCTGATTGATCTTTTGACTTGAGCAGCTGAATCGCCGGCAGGAGCGGTCATGGTCATTCCGTGCCGGCACTGGGTAGAACAGACAAGTAGTTATCAACTGCCTGTCTGTAACTTTTTAAGCACATAGTAAAAAAAATTGGGGACTAAACCCTATAACTACAGTATTTCCTATGCAAACTGCCATCAAAAATCTACTGTACATTTAGATAATAAGGGACGCTATGCCCCATAATCTAAAGCCTCCCATACTGCTGTATGCCTAAATCAATACAAATTATATTTTTACTAAATATTGGCTGCACTTTTCCTGACATTCCACGTCTATGTGAGTACCCGGCAATTACTGCTAAAGATGTTTTTGTACTGACATTTCTTCAAGTACTTTATCCTGAAGCACCATCCATGGAGCTGCTGAGACTATGATGATTTCTATCACAAGGACTGTATGATCACATTCATCCACTGTCTGTGCAGAAACTTCTAGCTCGGATCAGCGAAATTTGTCCTTCCTGTAATGCATCATCAGATTTACTACATGAACAGAATAAAGAAAATCTGAAATTCAATTTAAGAACATGAACATGGCTAAAGCTTTACAAGAACGTGAATGGAATAAGCAATGCCTGGGTTGTCTGGTGGTAACCTATTTCCGAAACCCTTCATCTAATAAGAGGGATGTCGTCCAGTCGTATATGCAATACCGTACTAACACACCTCAAACATCACGCTATAATACAAGCACCTCACAATAATACACATCTATAGACTGCCATGTACAAAAGCCTTGATAAAAATACAGTACTTCTGATTACTAAACAATCCTGAATGTCTTCACAAGAATATAATTTGTGCTTTCAAAAGGCTGTAAGAAAAAAAAAAAGATTTTTTTTCTGGGCAATATCACTGACAATAGCGCAGATATAGCAGCTATCCTCTTGAAAAGGAGCTGCTACCAGATTTTACAAGACAAGCTGTCCACATTTCTAAAGAGATCCTTTAGACCCGATGAGGCTGTTTTACTTACTTTGACAATCCAGATCCAAATCGCTGTTTAGTCCTTTTTTTAAAAAATCCTGCCACCTCTTGCTTTGTGAGTCTAACTCTAGCTCTATTTTAATATCAGGCTGAAAAACTTTCAAAAAGGGATTGTACAGCCATCCAGAAATGGATTTTTAAAATAAGTATATCAGCCTCATCAGGTTTAAGAGATCTACTAACGGTAATAAATATACAGTCTGCATTGTGAAATCTGATGACAGAAGCAGTTTAATCTAGCATTATGCACATTATGAGCAGATTGGCACAATTTGATTGGCAGATTGGCAATTTCAGGAAAATCAAGCTGGTCAAATGTTAATGTATTTAATGAGATGATGAACACAGAGAGGCATTTATCTATGTAGATTGGTAATACAATAACTTGGTTTGATAAGTAGAGGCTAAAAAAATGTCTTGAGGTTGTGATGCCATCTGCAGGTTATTGTTTTTTTTCTGCAGGTTTCTGAAAATGAATGTTTAAACGGTATTTATAGATCAAATCATGAATGTGTGGTTTGTTTTTGTCTTTTCTTGCTGAAGGGGGCAAGTTTACCTTTCAAATGGTGTATTATTTGTGTGTGGGGCGAAGTAATCACCGAAAAAGCAGTGCATATTTACAAATGTGTTTGCACATATGACTCACCATTTGTGTGTGTGGGGCGAAGTAATCACTGAAAAAGCAGTGCATGTTTACAAATGTGTTTGCATATGTGACTCACCTGCAGTGAAGTGTGCAATCCTCGAATTTGCCTGAAATAGGCTGGGCAAGCACTTCAGCAAGCTGGAAAGACCCCAAGGCAAAAGCCACCTGCAGGTAATTTGACCTCTGAAATGGTATATCATTTGTGTGTGTGTGTCGGTGGAGTATAAACGGAGCAACATGAGGTTGTGGTGCCACCTGCAGGTTATTGTTTTTTTTCTGCAGGTTTCTGAAAATGAATGTTTAAACTGTATTTATCGATCAAATCGTGAATATGTGGTTTGTTTGTATCTTTTTTTGCTGAAGGGGGCAAGTTTACCTTTCAAATGGTGTATTAATTGTGTATGTGGGGCGAAGTAATCATCGAAAAAGCAATGCATGTTTACAAATGTGTTTGCATATGTGATTCACCTAAGTGAAGTGGGCAATCCTCAAATTTGCCTGAAATAAGCTGGGCAAGAACTTCAGCAAGCTGGAAAGACCCCAAGTCAAATGCAACATGCAGGTAATTTGACCTTTGAAATGGTGTATCATTTGTGTGTGTCGGTGGAGTATTAACGGAGCAAGTGTGCAATTGAATAGGCAGTGCATGTTTCCAAATGTGTTTGCATATGTGACTCACCTGCAGTGAATTGCACAATCCTCCAATGTGCCTGAAATCGGCTGGGCAAGGAGTTCAGCCAGCTGGAAAGCCCCAAGGCAAATGTTAGAATTTGTTTGTGAGGTCTGTAAGCAACTTTGTAGTAGTGTGCTTTGGGGTAGTGTGGTATCACCTGCCGGTCATTTTTCCTTACTACAGGTTTATGAAAATTAATGTTTAAACTGTATTTTGTGATCACATCATGGATGTGTGGTTTGTTTGACTATTTTCTTGCTGAAGGGGACAAGTTTACCTTTCAAATTGTGTATCATTTGTGTGTATGGGTGCAGTATGAACGGAGATACAAAGTAATCACCGAAAAAGAGTGTTTAGAAATAATATATAAGGATTATGCACAATATGATGTCATATATGATGCATATTATGCACAATATGATGTCATATAAGAGGTCGGCACGGTGGCTCAGTGGTTAGCACTGCAGCCTTGCAGAGCTGGGGTCCTGGGTTTAAATCCCACCAAGGACAACATCTGAAAGGAGTTTGTATGTTCTCCCCGTGTTTGTGTGGGTTTCCTCCAGGTTCTCCGGTTTCCTCCCACATTCCAAAGACGTACAGACAGGGAATTTAGATTGTGAGCCCCATCGGGACAGTGCCAATAATGTGTGCAAACTGTAAAGTGCTGTGGAATTAATGGCGCTACATAAATGAGTAAAATAAATAAATAATTGATTTTACTACAAGGAACTACATTACTTCATTGCCAGCTAGTGCCAAGTATAGCTTTTGCATTCTTCCCAAGGAGCTTTAAAGGGGTATTGCCATCTCCAAGAGCCTATCCCAATATATAGTAGGTGTAATAATAATAATATTAGCAATTCCTCCAATTAGAAAGGTAGTATAGCTTTTCTGATTAGCTAGGTCTCTTTCCTCATGTGCAGGGCATTGCAGGACCTTACGAATCCATGGTTATGACCTCTAGCAACTAGCTAACTGCCACTAAATAAGTGGTCGTAACCATGGATACCTATGGTCCTGCTGTGACTGCATATGAGGAAAGAGACATAGCTGATCAGAAAAACTAAATAATATTTCTAATCGGAGGCATTTGCTAATATTATTATTATTATTACACCTACTGCATATTGGGATAGAATATTGGAGATGGGAATACCCCTTTAAACTACACTATGTGTCATTAAAGGTGTTCCAAACTGAACGTGACACTAAAACACAAGCCAATTTGGATCTTCCTAAATTAAAAAGGTCATACAACTAATAGTAGAAGATTCAATTAGCAGATTAAAGTGGGCATACAAGCTGCCATGACAGAAGCACCCTGAGCTCTATGAACTGTTTAACATAGAGAGACTGGTTGATGAGATTTCAAAGAGAGGAAAGAAAAAAAAATGCCCAATGTAAAAGACAACAGCTCCTTCTTATAGTAGAGGTCAGAACCTAGAAAGCAAGTTAAGTCAAATAACCAATAATAAAAAATAATAAAAAAATAAATATATAATGAAAATAATGTCTATGTAAAAAAAAATGTAATTATTCAAACGGAGTCTGTCAGCACAAAATGACTGATCAAACCAAGCACAGGTGCTCAGTGCATCCTTGGCATGGACGAGCAGTTCAGGCCACCTACTTGTTTTGCATTTATTTCAGTTTCCCTCTTACGTGACTGACAGTCATGGTGAGTTCTCCTTCAATGGAAGTCTTCAAACAGAGGCTGGACAGACATCTCTCTGGGATGATTTAGTGAATCCTGCTTTGAGCAGGGGGTTGGACCAGATGACCCAGGAGGTCCCTTCCAACTCTACCATTCTATGACTTTACAGGAGTCGGCGTAGGGCAGGGATAGATGGAAAACAATCACAGCAGGTGGAAAGGGGCACTGAGTTGTTCAACCATTTCAAAGGTGCACCGAGCCCATGTGCTTGGTTCGATCAGTCATTTTCTGCTAACAGACTCCCTTTAATACATTTTGTAATCTATACTGGAAAATAAAAACAGAAATCTGGTTACTTACAGGGTCTTGAAAAAGTATTTACACCCCGTGAACTTTTTCACATTACACAAACAAACTTAAATGTATTTTATTTGGATTTTATGTGATATACCAACAGAAAGTAGCAAGTATTTGTGAAGTGTAAAGAAAATGATACGTGGTTCTCTAATTATTTGAAATATATAAATCTGAAAATTGTGACCTGCATTTGTATTCAGCCCCCTATAGTCTGATACCCCTAAACAAAATCCTGAGTGACCAATTGTTACATACGGTAATTAGTGGGGGGGTTGAATACAAATGTAAGGCACAATTTTTAGACTTATATTTTTTAAATATTTAGAAAACCCCGAATCATTTCCTTTACATTTCACAAATACTTTCGACTCTGTGTTAATAAATCACATAAAATCCAAACACAAACCATTTACCGTAAGTTTGTGGGTGGAAAAGGTCACGGTGTATGAATACTTTTTCAAGGCACTGTATATATGCCATTGGTGATTGTATGGACAATAGATGTGTGCCTACATGATCAATAGCAGGAGTTTTTCTGTGAATAACAACTATGGTATATCTTTGTACAAATAGCCAAATTAAAAAAAAATCAAATTTCAGCCATTTACCTGTTCATGCATAAAGATCAGTACTGACCTCAATGCATACTGAAAAAAAGAGAGTCCTTCTGTCCAGGGCCTAATAACAGCCCCCAGGGTTGTCTAGTAGTAGTCTGTGTTAATGCATATCTTAGGCTAGTTTCACACATCCGTTTTTTGTTTTCAGGCTAAATCCGGCCAATTTGTAAAAAAACGGATCCGGCGCAAATTGTGAAAAACTGATGAGAGAGAGACCCCACAACGGGAAAATCTGCATGCTTTGTATGGTAAATGCTTTGAAAACCGGATCCGGGCGCCGGATTCATTGTTTCACACCTCCGTTTCATGTGTTTTTGGCCGATTCCGTCACTGTGCGGTTTTTTCCTCCGGACAAAAAAACATTGCAGTGAACGTTTTTTCCGTCCGCCGGAAACGACTATTTGGACAGATGCGGAAAAAAAACGGATGAAACGTCTGGCCATCAGGCACAATCCGGCGCTAATACTAATAATTTTGGGGTGACAGATTACCTTTAAGCACAATCTTTCTTTAAAGTCTCAGACATCCCCTTTAAACATAGGCTCCTTTCACACTGAATTCTTGTCCACTTTCAGTGATCCCATTGGAGCTGCATCCAAATCCCCTGCAAAATGGGATTTGGGTGTATGCACCAACTGGGCCATAGACTATAATGGTGCAGACAGAGTCAACATGTGCTCAGTTGGTCATAATTTTCTGGCTTATACGCCTACTGTAGACGAACACCCAGACCAGGTCTACTAGGTCTGAGTGTCTGCCTTCAGTAGGTGTATACGCCTGAAAATAATGACTGACAGAGCACACGTTGACTCTGTTGGCACCATTATAGGTCTATTGCCCAGTTGGCGCATATGCTTGAATCGAGTTTTGAGAGGGGGGGTTCAGATGCAAGCTCCGAAGGTACCAATGAACATGGGCAAAAATTCTGTGTGAAAGGAGTCTTAGGTGTAGATGGGCCACAATTATACTCGCCTTAAGGTATGAGCATACAATGTATTTTAGACTCTGGCGTACCTGCCGAAGTTTTTAAGCTGAACATGCTTCAGGAAAATGCAAACAATGTTTTTACTGAAGTGTCAACTGTGGTATGTTTTCAGTCGTTTTTGCGGCAGCTTTGGCACCGCAACTTTTTTTTAAAAACTTGCATATATAAACTAGAGAGCGGCTTCTGTTATGAACAGGTGATTCAGAACCACAATGGACCTAGTGGTTAAGAGCACACAAAGTGACCTGATAGTTACTAACATAGGACGAGCTCTGAGACGTGGGAACTCTGCTGACCGCAATCCCTAATCCTATCATACCACACTAGAGGTAGCCGTGGAGCGCTCCTGACCAGACCTAGGCGCCTCGGGCACAGCCTGAGAAACTAGCTAGCCCTGAAGATAGAAAAATAAGCCTACCTTGCCTCAGAGAAATTCCCCAAAGGAAAAGGCAGCCCCCCACATATAATGACTGTGAGTTAAGATGAAAATGCAAACACAGAGATGAAATAGATTTTAGCAAAGTGAGGCCCGACTTACTGAATAGACCGAGGATAGGAAAGATAGCTTTGCGGTCAGCACAAAAACCTACAAACAACCACGCAGAGGGGACAAAAAGACCCTCCGCACCGACTAACGGTACGGAGGTGCTCCCTCTGCGTCTCAGAGCTTCCAGCAAGCAAAAAAAAACAAATATAGCAAGCTGGACAGAAAATATAGCAAACAAAAGTAACACAAGCAAAACTTAGCTTATGCAGGGCAGACAGGCCACAAGAACGATCCAGGAGAGAGCAAGACCAATACTGGAACATTGACTGGAGGCCAGGAACAAAGAACTAGGTGGAGTTAAATAGAGCAGCACCTAACGACTTAACCTCGTCACCTGAGGAAGGAAACTCAGAAGCCGCAGCCCCACTCACATCCACCAGAGGAAGCTCATAGACAGAACCAGCCGAAGTACCACTCATGACCACAGGAGGGAGCTTGACCACAGAATTCACAACAGTACCCCCCCTTGAGGAGAGGTCACCGAACCCTCACCAGAGCCCCCAGGCCGACCAGGATGAGCCAAATGAAAGGCACGAACCAGATCGGCAGCATGAACATCAGAGGCAAAGACCCAGGAATTATCTTCCTGACCATAACCCTTCCACTTAACCAGGTACTGGAGTTTCCGTCTCGAAATACGAGAATCCAAAATCTTCTCCACTACATACTCCAACTCCCCCTCAACCAAAACCGGGGCAGGAGGATCAACGGATGGAACCACAGGTGCCACGTATCTCCGCAACAATGACCTATGGAATACGTTATGGATGGAAAAAGAAGCTGGAAGGGTCAAACGAAAAGACACAGGATTAAGAACCTCAGAAATCCTATATGGACCAATGAAACGAGGCTTAAACTTAGGAGAGGAAACTTTCATAGGAATATAACGAGATGACAACCAAACCAAATCCCCAACACGAAGTCGGGGACCCACACAGCGCCTGCGGTTAGCGAAACGTTGAGCCTTCTCCTGAGACAATGTCAAATTGTCCACCACATGAGTCCAAATCTGCTGCAACCTATCCACCACAGTATCCACACCAGGACAGTCCGAAGACTCAACCTGCCCTGAAGAGAAACGAGGATGGAAACCAGAATTGCAGAAAAACGGCGAAACCAAAGTAGCCGAGCTGGCCCGATTATTAACCCCTTTCTGACCTCGGACGTACTATACCGTCCGAGGTCAGATCCCCTGCTTTGATGCAGGGCTCCGCGGTGAGCCCGCATCAAAGCCGGGACATGTCAGCTGTTTTGAACAGCTGACATGTGCCCGTAATAGGCGCGGGCAGAATCGCGATCTGCCCGCACCTATTAACTAGTAAAATGGCGCTGTCAAACGCAGACAGCGGCATTTAACTACCGCTTCCGGCCGGGCGGCCGGAAATGACGTCATCGCCGACCCCCGTCACATGATCGGGGGTCGGCGATGCATCTCCATTGTAACCATAGAGGTCCTTGAGACCTCTATGGTTACTGATCGCCCGTCGCTGTGAGCGAAAAAATTCAAAACGCCAGAATTACGTTTTTTTGGTCGCCGCGACATTGCATTAAAATGCAATAACGGGCGATCAAAAGAACGTATCTGCACTGAAATGCTATCATTAAAAACGTCATCTCGGCACGCAAAAAATAAGCCCTCAACCGACCCCAGATCACGAAAAATGGAGACGCTACGGGTTTCGGAAAATGGTGCAATTTTTTTATTTTTTTTTAGCAAAGTTTGGAATTTTTTTTCACCACTTAGATAAAAAATAACCTAGTCATGTTAGGTGTCTATGAACTCGTATTGACCTGGAGAATCATAATGGCAGGTCAGTTTTAGCATTTAGTGAACCTAGCAAAAAAGCCAAACAAAAAACAAGTGTGGGATTGCACTTTTTTTGCAATTTCACCGCACTTGGAATTTTTTTCCCGTTTTCTAGTACACGACATGCTAAAACCAATGATGTCGTTCAAAAGTACAACTCGTCCCGCAAAAAATATGCCCTCACATGGCCAAATTGACGGAAAAATAAAAAAGTTATGGCTCTGGGAAGGAGGGGAGTGAAAAACGAACACAGAAAAACGAAAAATCCCATGGTCATGAAGGGGTTAAGGGCGAACTCAGCCAAAGGCAAAAAGGACACCCAATCATCCTGATCGGCAGAAACAAAACATCTCAGATATGTTTCCAAGGTCTGATTGGTTCGTTCAGTCTGGCCATTTGTCTGAGGATGGAAAGCCGAGGAAAAAGACAAATCAATGCCCATCCTAGCACAAAAGGCTCGCCAAAACCTCGAAACAAACTGGGAACCTCTGTCAGAAACGATGTTCTCCGGAATGCCATGTAAACGAACCACATGCTGGAAGAACAATGGCACCAAATCAGAGGAGGAAGGCAATTTAGACAAGGGTACCAAATGGACCATCTTAGAGAAGCGATCACAAACAACCCAAATGACCGACATTTTTTGAGAGACGGGGAGATCCGAAATAAAATCCATAGAGATATGTGTCCAGGGCCTCTTCGGGACTGGCAAGGGCAAAAGCAACCCACTGGCACGAGAACAGCAGGGCTTAGCCCGAGCACAAATCCCACAGGACTGCACAAACGAACGCACATCCCGCGACAGAGACGGCCACCAAAAGGATCTAGCCACCAAATCTCTGGTACCAAAGATTCCAGGATGACCAGCCAACACCGAACAATGAACCTCAGAGATAACTCCACTCGTCCATTTATCAGGGACAAACAGTTTCTCCGCTGGGCAACGGTCAGGTCTATTAGCCTGAAATTTTTGCAGCACCCGCCGCAAATCAGGGGAGATGGCAGACAAAATTACCCCCTCTTTGAGAATACCCGCCGGCTCAGACAAACCCGGAGAGTCGGGCACAAAACTCGTAGACAGGGCATCCGCCTTCACATTTTTAGAGCCCGGAAGGTACGAAACCACAAAGTCAAAACGGGAGAAAAACAGCGACCAACGAGCCTGTCTAGGATTCAACCGTTTGGCAGACTCGAGATAAGTCAAGTTCTTGTGATCAGTCAAGACCACCACGCGATGCTTAGCTCCTTCAAGCCAATGACGCCACTCCTCGAATGCCCACTTCATGGCCAGCAACTCTCGATTGCCAACATCATAATTACGTTCAGCAGGCGAAAACTTCCTGGAAAAGAAGGCGCATGGTTTCATCACCGAGCCATCAGAACTTCTTTGCGACAAAACAGCCCCTGCTCCAATCTCAGAAGCATCAACCTCGACCTGGAACGGGAGCGAAACATCTGGTTGGCACAACACAGGGGCAGAAGAAAAACGACGCTTCAACTCTTGAAAAGCTTCCACAGCAGCAGAAGACCAATTGACCACATCAGCACCCTTCTTGGTTAAATCAGTCAACGGTTTAGCAATACCAGAAAAATTATTGATGAAGCGACGATAAAAATTAGCAAAGCCCAGGAACTTTTGCAGACTCTTCAGAGATGTCGGCTGAGTCCAATCATAAATGGCCTGAACTTTAACAGGGTCCATCTCGATAGTAGAAGGGGAAAAAATGAAACCCAAAAATGAAACCTTCTGAACACCAAAGAGACACTTTGACCCCTTCACAAACAAAGAATTCGCACGCAGGACCTGGAACACCATTCTGACCTGCTTCACGTGAGACTCCCAATCATCCGAGAAGACCAAAACATCATCCAAGTATACAATCAGGAATTTATCCAGGTACTCTCGGAAGATGTCATGCATAAAGGACTGAAACACTGATGGAGCATTAGAAAGCCCGAATGGCATAACCAGGTACTTAAAATGGCCCTCGGGCGTATTAAATGCTGTTTTCCATTCATCGCCCTGTTTAATACGCACAAGATTATACGCACCACGAAGATCTATCTTGGTGAACCAACTAGCCCCCTTAATCCGAGCAAACAAATCAGACAGCAGCGGCAAGGGGTACTGAAATTTGACCGTGATTTTATTTAGAAGGCGGTAATCAATACAAGGTCTCAGCGAACCATCCTTCTTGGCCACAAAA
Source organism: Ranitomeya imitator (assembly GCF_032444005.1). NCBI lineage: Eukaryota > Metazoa > Chordata > Amphibia > Anura > Dendrobatidae > Ranitomeya > Ranitomeya imitator. The sequence goes on from NC_091288.1 coordinate 72,508,324, forward strand.
AAGAACCCTGCTCCCAATGGCGACGACGACGGGCAAATATGACCCTTCTCCAAGGATTCCTTTACGTAACTCCGCATAGCGGCGTGCTCAGGCACAGACAAATTAAACAGTCGACCTTTAGGAAACTTACTACCAGGAATCAAATCGATAGCACAATCACAATCCCTATGCGGAGGTAGGGCACTGGACTTGGGCTCATCAAATACATCCCGGTAATCCGACAAGAACTCTGGGACCTCAGAAGGGGTGGATGATGAAATAGACAGAAATGGAACATCACCATGTACCCCCTGACAACCCCAGCTGGACACAGACATTGATTTCCAATCCAATACTGGGTTATGGACTTGTAGCCATGGCAACCCCAACACGACCACATCATGCAGATTATGCAACACCAAAAAGCGAATATCCTCCTGATGCGCAGGAGCCATGCACATGGTCAGCTGGGTCCAGTACTGAGGCTTATTCTTGGCCAAAGGCGTAGCATCAATTCTCAATGGAATAGGATACTGCAAGGGCTCCAAGAAAAACCCACAGCGCCTAGCATACTCCAAGTCCATCAAATTCAGGGCAGCGCCTGAATCCACAAATGCCATGACAGAATAGGATGACAATGAGCAGATCAAAGTAACGGACAAAAGAAATTTCGACTGTACCGTACCAATGGTGGCAGACCTAGCGAACCGCTTAGTGTGCTTAGGACAATCGGAGATAGCATGAGTGGAATCACCACAGTAAAAACACAGCCCATTCTGACGTCTGTGTTCTTGCCGTTCAGCTCTGGTCAAAGTCCTATCGCACTGCATAGGCTCAGGTCCATGCTCAGATAATACCGCCAAATGGTGCACAGTTTTACGCTCATGCAAGCGTCGACCGATCTGAATGGCCAAAGACATAGACTCATTCAGACCAGCAGGCATAGGAAATCCCACCATGACATCCTTAAGGGCTTCAGAGAGACCTTTTCTGAAAATTGCTGCCAGCGGACATTCATTCCATTGAGTGAGCACAGACCACTTCCTAAACTTCTCACAATATATCTCTACCTCATCCTGACCCTGACACAGAGCCAGCAAATTTTTCTCTGCCTGATCCACTGAATTAGGTTCATCATACAGCAATCCGAGCGCCAGAAAAAACGAATCAATATTACATAATGCAGGATCTCCTGGCGCAAGGGAAAATGCCAAGTCATGAGGGTCGCCACGTAATAAGGAAATAATGATCTTAACTTGTTGAACTGGGTCACCAGAGGAGCGGGGTTTCAAAGCCAGAAACAGTTTACAATTATTCTTAAAGCTCAGAAACTTAGCTCTATCTCCACAAAACAAATCAGGAATAGGAATTCTTGGTTCTAACATAGAATTCTGAACCACAAAGTCTTGAATATTTTGTACTCTTGCAGTGAGATGATCCACACAAGAAGACAAACCTTTAATGTCCATCACTACACCTGTGTCCTGAACCACCCAAATGTCTAGGGGAAAAGAAAGACAAAACACAGTACAGAGAAAAAAAAATGGTCTCAGAACTTCTCTTTTCCCTCTATTGAGAAGCATTAGTACTTTGGGCCTCCAGTACTGTTATGAACAGGTGATTCAGAACCACAATGGACCTAGTGGTTAAGAGCACACAAAGTGACCTGATAGTTACTAACATAGGACGAGCTCTGAGACGTGGGAACTCTGCTGACCGCAATCCCTAATCCTATCATACCACACTAGAGGTAGCCGTGGAGCGCTCCTGACCAGACCTAGGCGCCTCGGGCACAGCCTGAGAAACTAGCTAGCCCTGAAGATAGAAAAATAAGCCTACCTTGCCTCAGAGAAATTCCCCAAAGGAAAAGGCAGCCCCCCACATATAATGACTGTGAGTAAAGATGAAAATGCAAACACAGAGATGAAATAGATTTTAGCAAAGTGAGGCCCGACTTACTGAATAGACCGAGGATAGGAAAGATAGCTTTGCGGTCAGCACAAAAACCTACAAACAACCACGCAGAGGGGACAAAAAGACCCTCCGCATCGACTAACGGTACGGAGGTGCTCCCTCTGCGTCTCAGAGCTTCCAGCAAGCAAAAAAAAACAAATATAGCAAGCTGGACAGAAAATATAGCAAACAAAAGTAACACAAGCAAAACTTAGCTTATGCAGGGCAGACAGGCCACAAGAACGATCCAGGAGAGAGCAAGACCAATACTGGAACATTGACTGGAGGCCAGGAACAAAGAACTAGGTGGAGTTAAATAGAGCAGCACCTAACGACTTAACCTCGTCACCTGAGGAAGGAAACTCAGAAGCCGCAGCCCCACTCACATCCACCAGAGGAAGCTCATAGACAGAACCAGCCGAAGTACCACTCATGACCACAGGAGGGAGCTTGACCACAGAATTCACAACAGGCTTACAAGAGAAAGTCACCCGAACAATGGACCGGTCACCTCTAATAACTACTTCACATGTTTGGAAACAAGAAGCAGTTGAAAGAAGTTCAAAAGACTGAACATTCGCACAGCACGTCGTTTTCACCTTGCATTACGTTATGTTCATTCCTTTTAGCTTTTTCAGGTTGTTTTGGAGCTGACCTTTCTGAAAAAGACATTGTGTGCACATACTCTTACAATGTATTATTTGTCCTGGTAAAAGACTTTCTTCATTTTTTTTACCCAATAAAGGCCACTTACACATTTGACCTGCAGAGATCTCTCGACTGTCTAATGTACGGGACACCTGACTGTCAAGAAAGAGAAGGATCCGGAAGTTGGAATTTCATTGGCTGATCCTTTTGTTCTTTAGAGAGATAAGCTGCTGCCGTGTGAGTTCAGCTTTCTCATAGAGGACACAGGAACGAGTGTTGCTGTCTATAGGGGTAATCAGGAGAGGTAGCTGTCCACCGACGATCATGCAGCTGGCAGATATCTATTGTGTATTGGGCCCTTTACTAGGCAACAATGAGACTCAGCTTCATATTTTTCTATTTTTTTCTATTTTAGTTTCATATACCCTATTATCCTCATATATTTTCATACAGACATTTTGTATTAATTTAATTTCCGCAAGATGCGAGCACAAAATCCAAAATCCCAGGGCTGATAACCAATAAGAATGCATCATTATTAATTGAATTCAAGTCTCTCCAATGGGGAAGTATCCTGACATTTTCACTGCGTAATGACCGCAGTGTCCAATAGCCTCCAGCCCACTTCTACTGTCACTGACTTGAGTCTCCAGCATAGATACGGTTAATTATCTGTCTGTCTCTAGGGATACTGAATGCTGAGCCTATGTGCATACAACTGCGCTGGCTGAACGGTTGTCATGACAACAGTGGTGGGAAGCAGCTGGTTTTAGGCCTGCAACCAGGAACAGAGACAACTGTTTCATCAAAACTCATTATCTTCCTAACAACAAAGCTTTCATGCTCGAATATACAGTATACATACCCAAAATGAGCAGATATAACAGGTCAAACCTATATTGCTCTATACAATATATTATGGCACTATACACTGGCAGTTCTGGTCATCGGAGACCTTTGCTGTACGACGGTACACCAAATTTCAGATCTCATGATCTAAACAATGATGGCAGCCAGAATAAACAACACTCCCTGAGGGGGTTATCATGTGTGAGGGGATCAGTCAGCAGGGAAAGACCTCCTCTTCGCTGCTTGGATTTTGTGACTTGATGTATGTGTATGTAAATGTATGGGATCAAAAGCAGGGGAGTGCTCGAAAAACACCTCTTCGGGGCACTGAGGGTACTATATGTACGTCTGTGAATGTCTAACACCAAAGTAGATTGTTTGCAGTTCATTAAAGCTGAAATCATGGGGCAAGGCTCATTGAAGAGTCAATATCAACTTCTATGATTGCTACCCCCAATAGGGGGCACTAGAGTTCTAGTCCTCTTCTTGTCTGAAGAGGTTATTTGAATAAATATTTTCCCACAGGAGCATTGCATGGCTTATATACCTCCGTATGCCAATTTGGCATATCCATGAATCCAAGTGGTTCAGTAAATCCATGATGTTCTCAGGGTGCGGTTCCCTTATGGGTTCCCACCTGATCGGTCTAGGGTGGAGAGTGTGTGGCCATCAGATCCTACTCCCCACAGAAAACCCCTGACTCTCCTCTCTTGGGAGGGGAGCCAACCTAGATGGCCCCTATTTCGGCTTTGGAGGCAGCTCAAGGTGGATGCTGAGAGTAAGAATGGGTCTCCCTTGGGTCGGCTAGGGGAGGTCACAGTTGCTGACCCTTGCTGTGGCCTTCTGGATCGGAGGGATGGGGATCACTTATTGGGGGCCTTTCTCTTGTTGGAGAGGGCTAAGACTAACCGTATCCTAGTGCACTTTCTTGAAGCACTTTTAGTGCACTCGGGTATAAAGCACAGTTCTCAGGCTCTCAATAAAAAAAAAAGTAAATCCATGATGTGCATCCACATACAGGTCCCCAAGGTTATCTGTCAGGAACTTTACTGTAGGAAAGTTTCGAGACTCTTTACATAGGATCAGTCATCAGTTGTGGCAGAAGAACTTCATTTATTTATTCCTAGCACCACTCTGTATGTGCTGCTCCCATCATGAAGATTGGACTGCTGAAGTGAGTCTTTGTGGCAGGCAAATAACTGTATAAGTTTATGTTCGCACAACGTTCTTTTAAGGCAGGTTCAGAGCCGGTCTGCTCTCAAACCCACCTGGAAAAAAAAAACTGAAAAAAGTTCTCCAACGATTGAACCTATTTATCTCAATGTAAAAATGACTTGTTGCGCATATGTGCAGACTTTTTTGAGCATCTTTTAACCTCTTCAGGTTTCTACAAACGCCAAGCGGTTAAAAAGAAGCAAGCTGACTATTTTCTTCAGGCAGCTTCCGCTGTGAAGACGTTCTACATTTTATATAGAAGCCAATGGGAAGACTCAAAAGATGCCCAGGTATATTTTTGAGAGTTTTGTCAGCATTTCTGTTTCAAAAACCACAAGGGGTTTCTTCATTGTTGTAAGGAGATTAAAAAAGTGTGAAGGCGCCCAAAAAAAAAATCTGGAAAAACGATTTTAAAAAGAAACCTCCCGTGGTAAAACGTCGAAAAAGAACTCAGGAAATGTAACGCTTGAAAAAAAAGCACTTGCCACGTAAGGTCTTCTATTCTAGTAAGGTTGTGATCAAACAATGAGGCAAGTTTATTATAAGAAATCTGACAGCAAACCGACAACCTGCGTAATTGTGCAAGTGATATACACCATGTTATATTAAATCAAATTCCATGACAAGTACGCGAGATGTATAAAAAAAATAGCAAGATAGGCAAAAGGCGTGCTTATATACCAACTTGTGTGTAGATTCCATCTGAAAAATAAAAACGGTAATCTGCCAACATATGCCATCATACAATGGTTTATTAAAACACTGATATAGTATCCCCATACTACATATGCAGGGGGGTTTTCAAGATAAAAAAAATGGGACAAATGCAGAAAATGATAAAAATATCCCTCATTATTTCAGATCAACAGTGCTGATGCTCCCTGCTGATCTCTATCTACTTGGCATCAGTGGTGGTGATGTCCTGCTGCTGCCAATCACTAGTCTCAGCAGTTAGGGGCCGTGTACTCCTAGGCGTATATGTTCTTTCATTATTTTAGATCACATTTACTTTTATTTTTAACATTACAGTCCATATACAATAGTGTCATAGTCCACACTTCATAGTAAACAGGAGGGCGACATCCACCAGTTCCCTGCACTAATCGTTACACAAAGGGCTGTTCGACTGTGATGTGACAGGGGCTCTGTTCTCTTTATTGCATCAGTGTAAGCATACAATCATATGAACATATTACATGGCTCATGTACGGGCCCAATGCTTGCCCTAACCATGGGTCCCCTGACCCGAACTACGGACCCAATTCTTGCACTAAGGCCGGGGTCAAACTCAGCGTAGGGAAATACGGTCCGTTTTTTACAAGCGTAATACGCAGAAATTAACCCAAAACAGTGATCCATATGTCATCCGTAGGCAGGGTGTGGCTGCGTATTTTACGCAAGTCATCCTCCGTATGTAATCTGTATGGCATCAGTACTGCGTTTTTTCTCGCAACCTTGCAAAATGGACATATAATGGATCCATGGGCTCAAATATTCCTGAAAACATATATACAGTCTCTCTCTCTCTCTCTCTCTCTCTATATATATATATATATGCCAGTGAGACACACACACACATATATAATTTCATACAGCGCTAGATAGCATAAAAGCTGGTAATTCAATTGCCGGATTTTGCTATCTCCTTATCAAACCCGACAGGATATGAGACATGGTTTACGTACAGTAAACCATTTCATATCCCTTTTTTTTGCATATTCCTCACTAATAATATTAGTAGAGTGTGTGTGCAAAATTTGGGGGCTCTAGCTGTTAAAATAAAGAGTTAAATCACGGAAAAAACTGGTGTGGACTCCCGAGCAATTTTCTCCGCCAGAGTGGGAAAGCCAGTGACTGAGGGCAGATATTAATAGCCTGGAGAGGGTCCACGGTTATTGCCTTCCCCTGGCTAAAAACATCTGCCCCCAGCCACCCCAGAAAAGGCACATCTGTAAGATGCGCCTATTCTGGCACTTAGCCTCTCTCTTCCCACTCCCGAGTAGCGGTGGGATATGGGGTAATAAAGGGTTAATGTCACCTTGCTATTGTAAGGTGACATTAAGCCAGGTTAATAATGGAGAGGTGTCAATGAGACACCTATCCATTATTAATCCAATAATATTAAAGGGTTAATAATACACACACACATTAAGAATAAAGTATTTTATTGATATAAATACACACATGGGGTTGTAAAATCTTTATTATACACTTAATCCACCTGAAGACCCTCATAGCGGCCGCATAGCAACACATGGAGCTGCACGCTCCGCTCTGGAGTGCCGGCGCCAGAGCTTGGATTTCACATGCAAGACACAGACGTGTTTCTCGCATGTGTGATCCCGGCCTAATAGATGATATCAGGAGTAAGAAGGATGGGGAAATTGACATTTCAATGCCCGATCTTTTTGTTTTCAGGGAAAGTTAGCCATTGCCAGATGTGTCTGGCAGCTGCTTTCACCTCTCTCCCATTAGAAAATGAGCGCTCATGTGTGATGGGTGGGTGGCAAGTTTTAGAAACATTCCTCGAAGTGGCGCAGATAAGTGAGTCTAGTATGTTATGAGTTAAGAATATAGTATAGAGAGTGATATCTGAATATATGTGATCTACTTTTATTCCCCCCAAAACCGTGCTCTTGTCCACGCTCAATTTTACTAATAATAATAAGAAGAAAACACCCAAAAACTACTAACAAATAGGCCGTGTGTAAACCTGGCTGTCCTAACCTGAAAGGCACCTCTCATGACTGAGAGGACGAGGGAGCATATGTCATGGATTATCAGCACAACTGAATTACTCTCACTTCTTTCTTCCCCTTTGTTTCATAAGCTTTCCCTTGTTTGCCTCGAGGCACACATAAATTAAGAAAAAAAACACTGTCAGCTGCTACTACCCCAATCAAAATTGAATTGAAAAATGTCTGAAAAGAAAATTGAATTGAAAAATGCCTGTTAGAAAATTACGCTTCAAGGCACAGTATGTTGGACCTTTAGATTTTCTAACACTGTAGAGAAATTATAATTTCTGAAATTTTTGCACATAGCAATCAATACAGTTATGATATTCCGATAGAACTCTGGTCACACTGCATTTCATGCAGGGATTTCTCCCCGAATCTGTGAGAAATGGGACTCTGATGGAAACCCACGCCGGTACCATACACTGCTATGAGATGAACGGAGCTCAAATGAACGTCATTTGTCCTTTTTTTAGGGGTATTTTTTTTATTGGTTCCAAAACAAAAGTATCTTGATTAGTGTAAAATCTCGCTTTATACTAGAGTATGAATTAAAGAACATATTATTACCTCAGTGTCACACTGCCTCAAAATATATGAACCAACCCACAATGTGACACTGTTCGAGCCCACGTCTCACTGAGCTATTGTGCAGGCATCCATTATGCGTGCCACCAACTCATTTACGATAACCAAAATGGCAAAAAAGAACAGATTTGCACCTAGAATAGCACATTCCCTCCAGCCAAAACATCATAACAAAATCTAAATGGCACCAGGGCTGACCTTTTCATACTTCAAAGAATTTCAACAATGTAATTTCATGCCTCCAGCACAAGATTCATTTTAACAATCTGTCCACGGCAAACCTACACGTGGAGCTTCAGAAATAACAAAAAGCTCAACTGCAGATGACTAATTGTAACCTAAGAAGTCAAATCCTTCAGGAGGAAAATTGAGCAGTCCTAAAAACAAGAAAAACATTACAGTAATTGGTACAGCATAAATATAATGTGAGCCAAAACCAAGAGTGGGTGATAAATACAGAAGTGGTGACGCATTTCCATTATACTTTTCCTCTGATTGTTCCACTCCTGGATTTAGCTTACAAATACTGAGGTAAAATACTGACCAAATGCTGAAGGTGGGAACGTGGCGTCAGTCAGAACCAAGAACACGTGAGCCCCTTTCCTGTATACACAGGTCAGGATGGACCTTGACTGATCCGGACTATCCTTCTGAAGCTATACGGTTCCATGAAGTTTGCACAATTAGGGTATGTTCACATGTGGCGTTTTTGCTGCGTATTTTACTCAGCGCATTTAATGCTTAAAATGCGCCGCATATCAGAGCACCAGCATACTCAATGAGATTTCTGAAATCTCGTGCACACACTGTGTTCCTTTTTCATGCGTATTTTGAGTCCTTGTGCTTTTTTTGCCAGAAAGCAGCATGTCAGTTCTTTCAGCATTTTTTTCTGATGCTTTTTTAACCATTAAAATGAACGATTGAAAAACGCAAATAAAAATGCAGCAACAACCCATGTAAAAACTCAAGTAAAAATACAACAAAAATGCCACTTGTGAACATACTCTTATGCGCCTATTGTGATTTTAATAAGTCATTGCACAGATTCCTCTTTGGCAAGCATATCATGCAAAAACACTTTTCTTACCAGATATTACTACCTAGTTACGGTAACTGAACCCATAACTAGTGGAAGATAAAAATGGATAAATCTAGCAACCGATGTTTCCTAAGTGGCTGCAAATAATGATAGCTGAAATGCAGTTCCTGACCTTTTGTCAAATAATCCTTTAGGGTAGCTTTGATATATATTCACTCAAATTTTCACATAGATATGCCTAAGGCAATGTTCACATAGCATTTCAATTCTACATTTGGCGTACAAAGCTAGAATGCTACTGCCGCTTATGTTTCATGCATATATGGGGTTTATTTTATCTGGCATACGGTAATAGATTAGATTGGATAGCCATGACACTTTCTTTCATGAAAATTCTAGTGTTTATTGATGAAAGAGTAGAAAACTACCGTAATTCTTCAATGTTTGAAACAATATTATATACTAAAGGAGGACAATGCTGACTGATAAAATTGCAGAACTGCCAGACCTTGGTCTGGACAGCTACCTGGTTCGGCAAGGCAAGTTTTTCACATGGATGCCTATGGGCAACGTAAATATCACTGTAAGATTTTTTTTATAGTGTTTGTATAGAATGTTAATAAGCAATGCAATGTGAACAAAACCTAAAACATACAACAATATAGAGAATTGTGTTGCCTGAATACACATTCTTACCTGCAGTCTCTGAATCTCCGGATGGCATCTCTCCGTTGATGCCATTCTCCTTGCTTGTTGGATGGGAGTCTTGCAGGGCCCTTTCCCCATACCCTCTTGCTTCTGTCCCTCTGAAGGGAATGCCATTGGAGCTGTGGACCATACCATCTCCTGCTCCCCCTTGCTCTTTCATATCTGTTGCGTGCGGGAGAGGTGAAGCCTCACTGAGCTGTCTTGGTGCCCAGTGGGATGATTTGGGCTCATCCTGCCTATTATCCGTCATACTTCCTCCAGCCAGAAACCTGCAACCAAAATGCACACAGCTCAAAAAAAAAATAAAAAAGGTTATGCGTCTTAAAAAAAACAAACAAAAAATGTAATATTTTTGTTATTTTACAATAGCCATAAAACATAAAAAAACATAAATTTGCAAACACCGTAATTGTACTAAGCTACTAAATAAAGTGCAAGGGGCTTTTTATTTGCCCGCATAGTGGATACTACAAAATGTAAAACATAAAAAAGTACAGAATAAACTTAGAAGCTCCGTTTTACTGAACATTGAACGCTAGAAAATGTAAACTAAAAATGTTTTCTTCCCAATACAGATTTTTTTTCCTGTTTTTCAGTACATTATAGAGTAAAGTGAATGGTGACATTCAAAACTACCAGTATACTCTCAAAAAAGCAAGCCCTCCTACTGATATATTGCCTGTAAAATAAAAAAAAGAAAGGCTCATGGAAAATAAGGTTTAAAAAATGAAAGTGTAAAATAAAAATTGGCCACAGCAGGAAGGATTTGACCAGTACATACTGGATTTAGAACATATTCTGGATTATAAAATGCTTCTTTGAAATGATTATATAATCTTTCGGGTTTCTGTTTGTTTTTTTGTGTTTTTTTTTATTAAAGGTTAACAGCAATTTACACATTTATTAGACATGGACCAACAATACTTCAATATGTCATATGAATTTCTGAACGAAGCACGACAAATTGTGGTGGTTACCTTGGGAAAACACTGCATCTGCATAAAACTACTGTGAAAACCAGTAAACCCCTCTTTACCTTCGGACTCTTTTTGGCAAACAGAAGCGCAACTGTGATCTACAACAGACCATCATTGTTCCAGTTATAGTCACATAAATCTTTCCAATTGCTTCTTACAAGGTTTTAACAAATGCTCCTTTTCTTGCCTGAAAAGCTAGTTGCAATGAGAAAAGACGTCGTGGACTAGTGAAAGGGTCGCATTGTGTGGCAAGAAAGGAAAAGGCCAGACACCACTACTCCATCTAAAGTCAATGATTGTTGGTTAAACTGATTCCCTTAATCTTTTCTGGACATAGCCCTCCATTCAGCGAGTTAATAAAATATTAATTTCCTCTTTTTACACAATGCTTAACATACATTGACAGACCATTAAATTGTACAAAAAAGCAATTTATGCCACAGGAAAGAATGCAATTAATGTATGGTAAGGAAGGCTCTGGCTAAAAAATATATAAGGGATGAATAGAACCTAACTTTCTCATTGACATGGAGAGAGATTAGAGAACTATTTTAGCAAATAAGTTATTCTCTGTATGATAAAAATATAATAAATAATTTATAATTAAATACCATGTAATAATATAATACTGCATAGAATGTTCTAATTTACTTTCTTTAGGGAATCTATCAACAAGACTTCATGCCCTGTATGGAGATTGAAATACTGCCCATGTTTCCCCTTGAAGAAACAAGTATATTGCTATAGTGTGTAATGTGAATAGTGATATGCATTGATAATGTTTATATGTGTATAAATCTGTGTTGTTGGCGACGAGGCTGTACTCTGCTTAGCAACAGGTAGCTGACAGGGACAGTTATAGTTAATGGTTGCAGCACCAGAGGAAAAAGACCACCAGCCAGAACTCCACAAGAAAATGGCGGATAGTCACGAACAAAACAGATTCTCACAGAAAGAGACTACTGCTAGCTGAACTGTTGTGTCGAGCCGGGTTGTGGTGAAATAGTGAGGACTAGTGAGGACTAGTGAACAAGTAAAGAGAGAGAAAAGAAAGAGACTGCATTTGTGTGAGGAAAATGTTACACATTATGAAGGAAGCATTTGAGAAGATATGTAACTGGTAGTGGAGCGCCCCCAGACACAGGGCCGCGGGTTACTCGGTACCGGTCCTCTCTGTCTCGGTTCTGAGGTTGTCACGGTGGCTGGACCCGGTCCTTGACCCTGCTAAGGGGCGTCCACTGAAAGGTGATGAAAGTCGGCCAAGGTTTCGTGACGCCACCTGTGGTATTCGGTCAGGGTGACCGACGCTGCTTGGGGCCCACTGGGGTGGTGTTGTGGCAGCTAGATGGTGTTCCTTCCCACAGGTGAAGTATATCCCCAGGGCTTTCCAGTAGTGTAGGTGGTGATGATGTAAGGCGCGGGTAATAACGAGGACACAGGGTTGCAGTCTCTTTATCTTTTACTGAAGGCTTCGGGATCCGCAATCCAGAGCACTGCTAACAGGGCTGGCTGAGACCGGCCGGTCCGAAGGCACATCCAGAGTTCCCTTTGCAGGTGGAAATCATTGCCTACCACTAGCGCCTGTGTGTTGTAGTTCTTCCCTGCTGAGCATTCGGGATAGTCCTCACAACTTTCGTGTTCGTTCTTTCTCTCTCTCTCTCCGTCCCCCAAGTTTATCTGGATAGGACGCACTCGTTTGACGGGAAGGCTCGGAGCTATTCTGGGACCCTAGAGATGCCCCTCTCAACGCTTGCCCCCTATGTCTTCTTAGGTGATGTATGGTAGACAGCCAACCTATAATCAACTGTCCTGCCGCTGTTTGAAGTGATGCTTGGAGTCAGTTACTTACTCGGTGTTCCGGCCACCAGCTACGCGCCTCAGTAGGATGTTGCCGTTCTCGGGGCACGACTCCTACTGGCTCTCCTTTGTGCTTTGATCTCGTTTCTCACTTCTCCACAATATCCTTCTCTTCGTGTCCTTTCTTAGGATGCCGCCGCAGGCTAGTGCAGGCGCGGCTCCGTCACCTTCTACTCTTTCTGCTAGGTACCTGCCAGGAATCCACCCCTGACAGGTCCTCCCTGGAGCTCTCCCAGGCTGCATTCTGTTCTAACTTCCTATCCAACCCCCAGTTTTACCAGTGTGAGGAGTGGCCTAATACATAGTGCCTTTTGCTCCCCCTGGTGGCCGGAGTGTGAAGTGTAATGTGTGACTGTGATACCTGGTCAGGTGAACTCCTTTAGTGCAATCAGACATAACATCACTCCCCTTAGTGGCAGAGCGACATTACTGCAACGACCAGGACTCTGGGGCGCTGCACTAGTCTCCCTCCTTGAATTGTCGAACATCTGGCCCTGGCCATCCAGCAACATCTGTTACATTCGTCCCTCACAGCACAATTCCACACACCCCGCCTTGACCCACCACCTTTGTGTAACTTTTCCAGGGTGTAAGAGATGCAATACCTTTGCATGGCTAGTCTGTTCCTCCGTTACTAAGAAATAATTTAAATTGATATGCAAATGAGGCTGTAGAGATGGGGTGGATCTGAAATCTCTGTCACTCCAGCTCTATTTCTATTCCTCACCCAGCTCTGCCTCCTCCTACTCGACTGACAGCCTCTTGGTTGACTGATGGTTCCTATGCCTTAAGTCACATAGCAGTGAGGAGGTAGCACTGGGCAGGGAGTAGAGCTGGAGTGACAGAGGCTTCAGATATCCATTTAAATATAAATACAGAGGAAGTGCCTGGCCATGAAAAGGTATTGCTGGAGTTGTTTATGAAAGAGCTACAAGCACATATGAATAGTTTGGAGTGTGAAATCCTGCTGACAGATTCCCTTTAATCACTCACAATTTTAGAGTATCTCCTTTCAGTCATCACTATTCACTTCCAAAGAATAAAATCTGTCCTGGACATGTAAAGATCACATTGGTGCACAGCTCGTTAAAAGAGAGAGAACTGATAATTGTATTGGCACTGTAAAAAAGCCAAGGATAGGCATGATTATCATGACCAGGATTTGTATTTCTTAGACTTAACCAATATGCTGCTCATAATTTTGTCAAGTGCTGCAGCAGATGACTGCTGCAGCCAATCACTGAGGTCAACATTTATGAAGAGGCAGACAGCATAAGGCGCTGGGCACACGATGCGGATTTTGCTGCGGATCCACAGCGGCTGGTCCGCAGCAGTTTCCCATGAGTTTACAGTACAATGTAAACCTATGGGAAACCGAAAATGCTGTGCCCATGCTGCGGGAAAAAACGTGCAGGAACGCAGCGGTTTACATTCCGCAGCATGTCAATTCTTTGTGCGGAATCCGCAGCGGTTTTACACCTGCTTCATAATAGAAAACCGCAGGTATAAAACCGCAGTGGAATCCGCACAAAAACCGCAGTAAATCCACAGGAAAAACGCTGTGTTTTTGCCCTGCGGATTTGTCAAATCCGCTGCGGAAAAATCCGCAGTGAACCATTCTACGTGTGCACATAGCCTTAGATTACGGAAGTCAGTGAATGGCCACCTGGGATTACTGAAGTCAGTGAATGGCCACCTGGGATTACTGAAGTCAGTGAATGGCCACCGGGGATTACTGAAGTCAGTGAATGGCCACCTGGGATTCCTGAAGTCAGTGAATGGCCACCTGGGATTACTGAAGTCAGTGAATGGCCACCTGGGATTACTGAAGTCAGTGAATGGCCACCTGGGATTCCTGAAGTCAGTGAGTGGCCACCTGGGATTACTGAAGTCAGTGAATGGCCACCTGGGATTACTGAAGTCAGTGAATGGCCACCTGGGATTCCTGAAGTCAGTGAATGGCCACCTGGGATTACTGAAGTCAGTGAATGGCCACCTGGGATTCCTGAAGTCAGTGAATGGCCACCTGGGATTACTGAAGTCAGTGAATGGCCACCTGGGATTACTGAAGTCAGTGAATGGCCACCTAGGATTACTGAAGTCAGTGAATGGCCACCTGGGATTACTGAAGTCAGTGAATGGCCACTTGGGATTCCTGAAGTCAGTGAATGGCCACCTGGGATTACTGAAGTCAGTGAATGGCCACCTGGGATTACTGAAGTCAGTGAATGGCCACCGGGGATTACTGAAGTCAGTGAATGGCCACCTGGGATTACTGAAGTCAGTGAATGGCCACCTGGGATTACTGAAGTCAGTGAATGGCCACCTGGGATTACTGAAGTCAGTGAATGGCCACCTGGGATTACTGAAGTCAGTGAATGGCCACCTGGGATTACTGAAGTCAGTGAATGGCCACCTGGGATTACTGAAGTCAGTGAATGGCCACCTGGGATTACTGAAGTCAGTGAATGGCCACCTGGGATTACTGAAGTCAGTGAATGGCCACCTGGGATTACTGAAGTCAGTGAATGGCCACCTGGGATTACTGAAGTCAGTGAATGGCCACCTGGGATTCCTGAAGTCAGTGAATGGCCACCTGGGATTACTGAAGTCAGTGAATGGCCACCTGGGATTATTGAAGTCAGTGAATGGCCACCGGGGATTACTGAAGTCAGTGAATGGCCACCTGGGATTCCTGAAGTCAGTGAATGGCCACCGGGGATTACTGAAGTCAGTGAATGGCTACCTGGGATTACTGAAGTCAGTGAATGGCCACCTGGGATTATTGAAGTCAGTGAATGGCCACCGGGGATTACTGAAGTCAGTGAATGGCCACCAGGCCACATATTGCAGAAGGGACTTCAACACTTGAGTCCGGACAACCAAAAAATGTAGGCAGCAGCAGGGAAGCAAAGTTTGCGACGCGCACCAGAGAAGTAATAACTATTTGTAATTTTTGCGCATTATCTACCGATAAACCTTTTTTTTCTCTCCTGACAGCAGATCAACAAATTAACAAATCAAAAGACTTCGTTGTCTGAAAAATAGCGACAGTGACAGCAGTACATCAGATTACAGGAAAGATATGACGGTACATTTAAAAAGCTTAGGGACAGATTACTCATGACTGTGTGGGTTTACAAATTTAATTTACAGATACAAATTCTGCAAATTTTGTAGAATTACATTTAACGTCTTTGTCATTTCAACATACCGTACTTTGCATAACTCAACAGTACAGGCAAATATAGGAAGATGTGTATTATATCTTATCAGATCAATAAGTCTCTTATGCCACTTATGAGCAACTTGTTTCTTCCTCTCACCCTTGCCTCCTAACTCATCATCATTCTTTCTGAGAAAAAAAATGCATAAATCTATCACTGAGGGATCCGATTGACTATTGAAGTCTATAGGAAGGGACCAGCGATGGAGAAGCAGAGGTGCTGAAACGTTCTAGTAAGTGACAATGTCAACTCAGCTGGATTCATCGCTACACTGCTCAGCACATTAGCATGTTGTCATCCACTGTTACTGATGACTGTCAACATGTGTTCCATAGAGACAGAAGAGCGGGAATCTTTGATGTTTATGTGTGAATATGCAGCTAATATCCACTCAGAAACAACTGAAAATCAGACTTGCACTCTGGCGCTTACAGTGGCGTGCGCCTTGCCGAAAATGTTACTCTAGTTGGGGACTGGAGTACATATTTGGCATAAGTTACGCCACACCACTTGGAGCCCACTGAGGTGGATCTGACTGAGACTACTGTGAAAATACCAAAAGCCTCTAAATGTTTGCACAACTTCAAGATACGCTAAAATTTGTCACTTTTCAAGATGTTTTACGCCATATTTCTGGTGAAAAAACTTTGGTGAATCTTGGCCATAAATTGCTTTATTAGAAAAGTCACATGAAATGGTAGATATGCTTTAAGGGAAAAACAGACATAAAATTAAGCCAAAAAAAACATTATTACATATGTGATTCATATCTGTGATTTTTGTGTCTTTTTAATATATTTTTAAGTCCTGATAACTTTACACCATGTAAAACATACACGTTCAGTACTGAGTCAGTATTTTACATCACTATTTGTAAGCTAAAATAGGGACTGGAAGTGCAGAAGTGGTGACGTCTTTCTATTATACTTTTCCTCTGATTGTTCCTCTCCTGGTTTTGGATTACAAATACTGATGTAAAATACTGACCAAATACTCAATGTGTGAATGTGGCCTTTGGCCTCATTTCACACATCCGTGTTTAAACATGAACATGAAAAAATGGCACCAGTGTCAGTGTATGGTTCGTTCTTACTGTCAGTGTCTCATCAGTGTTTGGTCTGTTATTACCATCAGTGTGTCATCAGTGTTTGGTCTGTTTTTACCGTGAGTTTTCATCAGTGTTTGGTCTGTCTCTTTTTACCGTAATTGTGTGATCAGTGTTTGGTCTGTTTTTACCGTCAGTGTTCATCAGTGCATGCTGCGATTGTCTCGGACCGAGGAAAACTCTCGGCTCACTCGCACCCATATAAGCCTATGGGTGCGAGTGAGACAGCGCACACCACTTGGATATCATCCGAGTGATGTGCGTTATAAGCGGACCCCAGCAATGGAGGAGATGGATAAATTAATTTCTCCGCCTCCTCCGCAGCTGTGTTCCGATCCTCCCTGTGCGAGAGAATCAGAGCACAGACGCATGACACTCGGCTCCTGCTCTGCTGCGAGCAGGAGCCGAGTGTCATTAGCATATTGCATCTGATTATCTCGCATCGGATGCAATACGCCAGTGTGACGCCGGCCTACGTGTTTCATTAGTGTTTGGTCTGTTTTTACCATCAGTGTGTCATCAGTGTTTGGTCTGTTTCTACCATTAGTGTCATCAGTGTTTTTCACAAATGGATAAATATATGACAAAGCTTCTTTTCTTTACAATGTTAAATACAAATAGTACACAGATGACATACTGATGCCATCCGTGTGCTGTACGTGTTTTTCACTGACCCATAGACTTGCATTGGCACTTTTCATCCGTGATGCTAGAGAAAAATGGACATGTGAATAGACTGTTGGGGGAGTGAAAAAAAATAAATGGATACAACACGTACGTGCAACACGAACGCCTGAATGAGGCCTTATGTGATCTTACAGTACATGCATGAAATTTTTGCATTACATTTTTATCTTTTTTTGTAATTTTTTTGTTGTATATTGGGGGTATCTACTATATAATTGTCTAAGGGTCACTTCCGTCTTTCTGTCTTTCCTTCAGTCTGTCTGTCTTTCTGTCTGTCACGGATATTCATTGGTCGCGGCCTCTGTCTGTCATGGAAATCCAAGTCGCTGATTGCCCGCATACTCCCCTCCAGTCACCGCTCACACAGGGTTAATGCCGGCGGTAACGGACCGCGTTATGCCGCGGGTAACGCACTCCGTAACAGTTGCCATTAACCCTGTGTGTCCCCAACTTTTTACTATTGATGCTGCCTATGCGGCACCAATAGTAAAAAAATGTAATGTTAAAAATAATTTAAAAAAACAACCTGCTATTCTCACCCTCCGTAGTCCGCCGAGCCGCTCGCGCCTGCCGCCATCTTCCGTTCCCGGCGATGCATTGCGAAATTACCCAGAAGACTTAGCGGTCTCGCGGGACCGCTAAGTCATCTGGGTAATTTCGCAATGCATCCTGGGAACGGAAGATGGCAGGAGCCGCACACCTATCGCCGGAGCTTCGGTGGATCCCAGGGGGTGAGTATATAACTATTTTTTATTTTAATTATTTTTTTAACAGGGATATGGTGCCCACACTGCTGTATACTACGTGGACTGTGTTAGATACCGCGTGGCTGCTATATACTACATAGGCAGTGTTATATACTGCGTGGGCTGTGTTATATACTGCATGGGCTGTGCTATATATTACGTGGCCACTGTTATATACTGCGTGGGCAGTGTTATATACTACGTGGCTGCTATATACTGCGTGGGCTGTGCTATATATTACATGGCCAGTGTTATATACTGCGTGGCCACTGTTATATACTACGTCGTCTGTGTTATATACTGCGTGGCTGCTATATACTGCGTGGGCTGTGTTATATAGTACGTGGCTGTGTTATATACTGTGTGGCCACTGTTATATATTGCGTGGCCTGTATTAACGCATCGGGTATTCTATAATATGTATGTATATAGCAGCCACATAGTATATAGCACAGGCCACATAGTATTTGTCTGCTATATACTACATGGCTCCTATATACTACGTGGCCTGTGCTATATACTATGTGGCTGCTATATACCTACATAAATACATATTCTAGAATACCTGAGGCGTTAGAATCGGGCCACCATCTAGTCTTATTTATACTTTGACATTTGGACACATAATCATTACATGACAGAAGATCACTACTAGAACTGCTACTTCTACTGGTACTTCATTGGTTATCCTATAACATGTTCTGAATAAGGACTGTTTAAAGAATTTATGGATGTTTTTTATTAAAAAAAAGTTTCCTCCTATTATATGTTCTATAACTACCAGGAATCTAATGCTGATTGCTTAAATGCCTGTTTCTCAGCCTTAGGGCTCATACCCATATGCGAGAAAAGAAACGGTCCGATTTCTGGACCAAAAAAATGGACGAGTGTCATGCGAGTGAAATGCGATTTTTCTCACATAGCATCCGTATGACATGCGCATGCAATGCGTTTTTTTTTCCGGCAAATATTTTTCTACAATCATTTACAGGATGGTCAGTATGCCATGCAATTTTTTTTTTCGCACCCATTGACTTGCAAAAAAAATTGCAGATAAAATGTCATCCATTGAATAACATTGGTCCGAGTGCAATCCGATTTTTTTTATCGGATTGCACTCGTCCGTTTTTCTCACAAATGAGTATGAGCCCTTAAAAAAAAGATCTACAAAACTAATTGCTAGTAAACAACACTGCATTAAATAGTATAATATTCTTACATAAATTGGAACATCGCAGATTCTTTTCTCTGTGGTAGTGTGGCACGCCGTGTCCAGACAGGTCGAGGTCACTGGCTATCAGCAGTGTCTTCCACCTCGAGGCCTGGCTGGTGCTACAGTTGAATGAGTTTAAAGAAATCAGGTCAATTTTTACATCTTGTTAATCACTGCTGCTGACTACTGGCTTCTGCTGAACATATGACACCTGCAGGAATGATATCTCCGAGCTGATATGCTAGGCTGCACATGGATGGATGCATTCCCACTGTTCAGCAAAAGCCACCGCCGCTTGGATTTTTTACACATCCTTAAATCTAATACCCACTTGCTCTTTGTATCTATAAATGTCTCTTTGGATGTAATTATAAAAATGTAATCTTCACATTTTAATGCAGCAAGGCTATATAATCATAAAGCTCAACTGAGGAGGGAGATAAAAAACAAAAGGAATCAGTCTTGATGGATTCTAATCGGTATTAGAGGAATTAACCTAAGGCCAATCTTTATGAGTTCAGTAAATACATTGTTTTAACAAGATCCCAAAATTCCAGCATTATAACATCTTGTACAATGTATCAAAATGTATTTGTCCGATCACTTGAAACCTGCTCAAAACTCTGTCCCTAATACATAATTACATATTGATCGGGACAAACATACCATAGAGACAGCCTACATGGTTCCTACAAGGTTTCCAAACCCCAGCCCCAATTAGCCCTAAGGTATTGGTTGGCGTGAACCTTTGGTGGGATTCCTCCTAGACAAGTCCTACAACTAAAGCAATCAAAGGTACTAGAGGTATTTAACCCAAAGGCCATGAAACAGAGCATCAAGTATGACTGAGCAGTAACACTTAGGAACAGCCACTAGCAAAATTTCGGAGCTGTGCCTGGTAAACAGGAAAGGCTACAGGAGTGTGGTGCGGTTCCTTTAAGCAACTGTGGGTGCTTAGTCTTTGACACCCCATAGTGTATAAACAACCATGACAATCCTTTATTTCTTTTTCTTTCAACATGAGTATCATTTAGCATATAATGTACTGAAAAATAGGAAAAAAATATTATTTGTAGGGGTCCATCGAGAAAAATAGCATTCTGCCATTGTTGCTCAACTATTGTTTTTTAAAGTGTTCACTGTATTATAAAAATAAATAACAAATTAACTTTGAGAGCTAGACAGCTTCAACTGCTTCAGTTACAGAGGAGTGCTGGCTGTATAACACAGCCGACACCAACCGCTGGCTCAGCTTCTAAGCCTCCCCCACGCACTGGCACCTGACACGAGAAATGGATGTATCGGGTTAAGAAGCAGAAAAAAACATTAATGAGCTCCACATGGTGACCCAATTTTAAGTTTTGCTATGAGCTCTTATCACCTTTATGTACTTCTCTAGCATCAAGCTAATATGACAAACAAAACAGAAACAAAATATTGTTTTATAGGACAATTATTTTTTTCATCTGCCCAACAGGCAATATTTTAAAAAATGTGAAAAAGAAGAGTTCTTATGAGGGACAACAGCCACGGCAACTACTCTTTTAGGTATGGGCCAAAACTAAAGTTGATTTTAATCCTAAGGCTGCCGTCTAACTACTAACAGTATTTGGTCAGTATTTTACATCAGTATTTGTAAGCCAAATACTAAGTGTCTATATATCTAAATTTCTTTTCTAACGTACATTCATTAAAGAGTTCCTATAGGTCCATGTCTATTATACCTACATGTACTTTTTTAATTTTTCCACCGCAGTGGATTATCAGAGGGTTGGGGCTGTAGTCATCAGACATTTATTTTGAGAGCTGTGCTGGTCTCTACTCACTCCTTTAAAATACACACTGACAGTGCCCTCTATTGCCTTCTCGATACTTCTCATTAGCGTTGGAAATGGAGCGCACTGTCATTGTGCACTGAAAGGGAATATCACACAGTCAATAGGGATCTCATACTGAGCATGTGTAGGAATTGACAAACAACACATGCTCAGTAGAGCAGAGACTAGCCTAGCTACTGCAACGAACATTACTTAAGATGGTTTGTTTTACGGTGGGGGCAGAGATTGGGGCAGTGACCGCAGCCTCTGCCCCTGATGATGACCCATTTAAATATCCCAACATGCACTGGGGGTTCTCAAAACAAAACCTCATCAAAATAGAAGTATATATATATATATATATATATATATATATATATAGTAGTCAGAGTAGAGAGGGAACAGTGGGAAATCTTTGATTGAAGCATATTAGTAAAACATTTAGATTATTACATTACATAAATGGACATTTAGGATTAAAATCAACTTTAGTTTTGAACCACCCTCATAAGACCCCAACACTACTTTAATGGAGGCTCCTACATCTTTCTCATATTGATTCAATACAAAGGTGTCCAAAATGTATATATGGGTAATGGCACTTCAATGCCCCTGGAAGATTCTGAATTGCGAAACGTGCGTCGGGGTGAGGGGGGGAACATCTGGTCTGCCCTGCAGGTGATACCTTTTGGCCTTTTACTCAGGTAATAGTCCTTTCAGCTTATACCTACTAGTTACTTAACATATGAATAACAAAAATCCCAAATATGTTAGATACCTAAACACAACTTTATAAAACAAAATTTCCCTTGTATGCATGGGGAAATAATAATTATTTCCCCATGCATACAAGGGAAATATTGTTTTATATAGTTACTTAACATGTATAGTGTATTATAACCTGATTTAAGTATTTGCAAGCTGCATTTCCCTACATAGGGATCCCTTACCTTATCTAGATAGGTACAGAGTGAAACTTAGTACCCATACCTCCATCATAGATATTTATATGTGTCTGTTTACATCTATTTATGATTACATTTCTGTTCCTTGGCTGTATTTATTCTGAGTGTGGTTATTATTTTCACACCATTATAGTTATGTATTACCTCAGTATTACACATTAACATATACCATACACTCTATACAGGACACACAGATTGAACCTCCCGACTGGGCACTCTGCTATTTTTGTTCATCTTGCTTTTTTTCAGATTTTTTTATACTGTTTTTATCTTGTTACTAATAAAGTATTGTATTATTAATGGATCTCTTCGCTCTGCTGTATATTTTATGTTAGTCCAAATTTGAGTTGAGTAGTCTTTCTTATATTTCCTGAACTGAGACTCGGCTTAGCAATTACTGGTACATCCAAATTCTTACATCCTATATAATACTATAAGAAATTTTCAAACCCTGATTGCAGCGATGAGATACACAGTGCACGAGTAGCCCTGCGAGAGGTGATTCCCATCACTGCTTCACTAGCCAGCAATTAAATAGTTATGGCTTAGCAAAGCGACTGCAATGCAGTATTTTAGCTTACTTGAGCTCTGCAGTGAGACCTCTCGCTTAGTGAATGCAAAATTTGAACAGCAATATATACTATTGATACATTTTGCCAATTTACTCACCCAGTGCAAACAACCGGCATCTATATATCTTAAACTAATTAGGCTCAGAAAGAGTACACTCAGCAAATGTGTGGCTGGGTTATGAGCAGAATACCTGCAGTCAAGCACCAGGTGTAACCTGAGTCTGATGTATCATAAAACACAGCATGGGTCAGGAGGTTAGGATATAGCAAACTTCAGCATTGTGCAACCACCCTATAGTATATGTGCAGCCACTATCATGACTATGCCACCGTGCTACAAAGATGTCAATGGGATAGACACTAAAGACACTGAATGTGTCGTTTGGAGAGCAGCAAGTGGGGGCAGAGTATAAGCAAAGTATTATATATGTATTCAGCCTGTGATACAAATACGGTAATAAAAATGACCATCATGTGCAGAACACCATTATATAAGCGCGAGCATGCAGCGGCATGAGTCTGTTAGTAATACGACGCCCAATGGCTGGACGTTTCTCTGCACAAGTTGTCGTAGATTTCCATCAGCTTACCCCTTGTGGTAGTCAGGGTCCTTCTTTTTTCTTGAAGAGCAAAGATCGATCCGAGTACAGATTAGAAATATGTCACCTAGCAAAACCAGAATGAGAAAGAACTTTTATTAATTCATTGGTAGGATTCACAATCTTTCATCTTAAAATCATTCCTGCATATACATCAGGTACAATATTTCAGATTCATTAGTTTTGCATAAATAAAGATGGAAGGGTTACATAAATACGTAGGTTTAAAAAAGACACAATCAAGTTCAACCTTTCTCAATCATGATCCAGTTTTCATCTCTAGATTATTTGTATCCCTTTGTTAAATGGGTATTCTCATGTTATTAAATTGCTTAAGTTTGTTATAGAGCATGAAAATAAGCAAGTTTGCAGTTGACTTGCTTTTTCTATCTGCAGTCATTCTCCTGCTATGAGAGCTTTTATCTTACTTGTTTTCAAGGAGCTCAGCCACTAGAGCCTGCCAAGTGTGTGCAGTAGTTATAGTCCAGGAGAGGAGTTAACTCCTAACATCCCAGTCTGCTCTCTGCAACCCATGCATTTCTATACAGCAGATAGCTGCTCATCTTCCTCACCTTCCCTCTTAGATGCTGACTAAAGTGCTCCCCTCAGTCCTGTAGAAACACAATCCCCCAACCCTCAGAATTGACTGGTTCTAGAGCAGTTTTCCTAATCACATTCCTCTCATTTTCCTGAGCCCTGCTGATCTTCCTTCCCTTCCCTCTCAGCTCCTGACCAAGGTAGCTGCTCATCTTCCTCCTCTTTCCTCTCAGCTCCTGACCAAGGTGCTCTTCTCAGTCCTGTAGAATCATAATCCTCCAACCCTCACCATTGACAATTTCTAAAACAGTTCTCCTAATCACATGCTTCTCACTTTCCTAAGCCCTGTGCTCGTGTAAAAGACCTGTTACCTCTATATGCAAATATAGTGATAACATTGTAGATTCGGAAAATGGACAGACTGGTAATGTGTAGTAGTAAGACTAAGCTATTGGATCAGAACTGTCATTCAAGGAGTGCCTGTCCTCCAAGCATCTAGGAAGTAGAGAGACTGCCTAGCTCTTAGCTGCTCAAGAGACAACTTGAGAATACCGTGAAAGGTGAGAAAAAAAATGTATTACAGAATATGAAAAAAATAGAAAAACACAAAAGTTCAAAATCACCCTCCTTTTGCCCCATTAAATATAAAGTAGCTAAAAAAAAAATCTATAAATATATATTTAATATTGCTGCATTTGAAAAATTCCCATCTATCAAAATATAAAAAAAATAATCCAATCCCTGAACAGCATAACGTGAAAAGAAAATCAAAATGCCCGAAATGTTTTTTTTGTTGCTGCAACATTGCAATAAAATTCAATAAGAGGAGATCGCAACTTCGCATCTGTCCCACAATGATGTAAAAAAACATTGGTTCATGGCACAAAAAATAAGCCATCACACATATCCCAAAAATGAAAACGTTACAGGTCTCAGAAAATGGCAACACAAGCAAAAAACATTTTGTTGCATATGTCCACCACCGAAATAAAAAAAAAACTATATATGTTTGGTGTCTGCACTCTCATACTGACCTGGAGAATCATACTGCCTTGTCAGTTATACCATAAAGTGAACATGGTACATAAAAATCCCCAAAAAACAATTGTGGAATTGCTTTTTTTTTTGCAATTTTAACACACTTGGACTTTTTTTCCCTGCTTTCCAATGCATAAGATGATAAAATGAATGATGTCTTTCAAAAGTACAACTTGTCCCACAAAGAAACAAGCCCTCAGGTGGCTATGCGGATGGAAAACTAAAAAAAAGTTATGTCTCGTGGAAGAAAGGGAGAAAAAAAAATAAATAAAAAAAAACGGAAAATCGCAAGGTTGTGAAGGTGTCAATGTCGTGTGCATGAGCCCTAATATAGCTGGACACCATAGTGTTCATCATAAAGAACATTTCATTACACTGAGTGAATAGATCCTGAAAGGATATACAAATATTGCAGTACCCAAAGAAGCAGGCCAAGATAAAATCCAACATCCCTGAACACAAAGTTACATTTTTTTTAATGAAATTTAACTACTAAGAAAACCCTAGAATATGAGCTTTAAAAGTACAGTTCACACCCAACTTTTACACTGCTAAATATCAGTATAAAACTGCGGGAAAAACTAAAATATATCTTACCTGCCTCAGGGTTACATTGGCCTGTTCAGGTTGGTATTTGCAGAATGTTAAAGGGACCTGTCACCAGGTTTGGCCCATAAGAGATACGGCCATCACCTTTCAGGACTGATATACAGCATTCTATAATCCGGTAAATCTGACACCAACCCGACGTGTAAGAAAAGAAAAATAACTTTTATTACACTCACCTGTGGGGCGGTCTAGTGTGAGGGGTGTCGCTGGTCTTGGTTCGGCGCCTCCCATCTTCTTACGATCCCCGTCTTCCTGCTTGCTTCATGTGTGTGATGCATCACCTCGTCATCCACACAGTCTCCTGCCCTGTAGAGGTCAGTGTAAAGTCCGACAGTGCGCATGCGCCGAGGCTCTTTGACCTTTCCCGACACCTGCGTTTTGCAGTACTTTGCTCTGCCCTGTAGAAGTGCGCGTGGTGCCAAGGAGATGCGTCATCTACATGAAGAAAGCAGGAGGGTGGCATCGCACGGAGATGGGAGGCGCCGGACCAAGACCAGCAACCCCCCAGGTGAGTATAATAAGTTATTTTCCTTCTCTTACAGGTTGGGGGCTCATATACAACATTATATAATGCTGAATATCAGCCCTGAAAGGTGATGGCCGCATCTTATACCTGTCAAACCTGGTGACAGGTCATTGCTGGTCATAAGGTAAGGTTTCTCCTTGTGGAGAGTGACATGCCAGGTCTGGCCTTTCTGGTTATACAAATCTAAGCAGGTGCCATGCAATAATCTTACTTCAAAATATGCATCCACTGAAAATATGCTTTTTTATTTATTTTTTTGCTGAAATCTCAGAAAAGGCCAATGCTTACAACAACAGAAGTTACCGGTAAATTAATATTTGAAAAAAAGCAAGTCAAGTCTGTGACTCAAAAATAATGAGCACACTGTTGTGGGTGCATTAGAATAGATGGAGAGTTTGTTGCATGTCTTTGTTGTTTCTTCAGGTTCAGGTCCCACCAGTGAAGCAAGGGTTTAAAATAAATAATGAGGCCTAAAGGTCCAGTAGAAGACAACAACATCTGCAGCCAATCACTTTTTCCAATTGTCATCTTATGGGTTGATCCACTCATTGATGATTTGTCCTAAGTGTAGATCTGTTCTGCGTAGATTGAGGATTGGTCAGAGAACAGTCTGATACTACCTGTATTAGTCTTTGGTGGTCGGGGGTCAGCGATGCATCGGCATGACAACCTGAGGTCTGCGTTCATAGCAAGCCTGTAATTCAGCTACAAAGGAGCGATCTGATGATCGGTCCTATGTAGCTGAGCCGATCCAGTTGTGCCAGCTTCTAACAAAATATATATATATATAAAAGTTTAAATCACCCCCCTTTCGCCCCATTCAAAATAAAACAATTAAAAAAAATCAAACCTACACATATTTGGTATCGCCGGGTTCAGAATCGCCCGATCTATCAATAAAAAAGATTAAGCTGATCGCTAAACAGCGTAGTGAGAAAAATATTTGACACGCCTGAATTACATTAAAATGGGCGATCAAAAGAACGTATCTACAACAATATGATATCATTAAAAACGTCAGCTCGACACGCAAAAAATAAGCTCTCAACCGATTCCAGATCACAAAAATGGAGACGCTAAGAGTATCGGAAAATGGCGCATTTTTTTTTTTTTTTAGCAAAGTTTGGAATTTTTTTTCACTACTTAGATAAAAAAGAACCTAGTCATGTTTGGTGTCTATGAACTCTTAATGACCTGGAGGAATAATAACGGCAGGTTAGTTTTAGCATTTAGTGAACCTACAAAAAAGCAAAACAAAAAACAAGTGTGGGATTGCACTTTTTTTGCAATTTCACCGCACTTGGAATTTTTTTTCCCGTTTTCTAGTACATGACATGGTAAAACCAATGGTGTCGTTCAAAAGTACAACTCGTCCCATAAAAAATAAGCCCTTTAATGGCCATATTGATGGGAAAAAAATGTTATGGCTCTGGGAAAGAGGGGAGCGAAAAACAAAGACGGAAAAATGGAAAATCCCAAGGTCCGGGAAAAAAAAGTTATGGCTCTGGGAAGGAGGGGAGCGAAAAACAAAGACGGAAAAATGGAAAATCCCAAGGTCATGAAGGGGTTAATGGTAGTTTCATGCCACATTAAATGGATCTGATTATTAAATTCTGACATGACCCTGTATCTAGATTATTCCTTGTCACTCTAGATTGGCCAATCCTGTATATACTTTTTTTGTAGTAATTTCTTTGATATGATATTTTCATTGTCAATCATATTCTGTATATATTTTTTCACTTACAGTTACTGATGAAGGCCAGTGAGGCCGAAACGTCTATATTTTCTGGCTACATTAAAAAATCCACAAACATATTCTAGAAGTTGAGTGCCAAGTTTTCTTTATTATTTCCCCAATTGGAGCATGCTCAGATAATGCTTCTAAGTGGGTAAGGTGTGCCTTAGTGTATTACTGTGTTAATGTGGATTCAATTGCTGAAATGAACAGAAAGTACGAGTGAAATATTAGGCCTAATGGCCAGTCTAAAAATTGCAATATTTTTTATTTTAAATGTAGATAATATGACTTAAAAAAACTAAAATATTAACATAAAAATTGCATATAACATTAAAAACGGAGTTAAAGAGGACCTGTCATTATCTTAAAATGGACAATTTTTATTCTTATATTATTCCAGCTGAGTGTTGCACTTTTTTTTAAATGTGCCATATGGTTCTAGAGGTATTGACTTTTCTATTTAATTGCTGCATATTACTGAAGCAGTATGGTGGATTAAGAAAAAAAACAAAAACCTGAATAGTCACGGGAACAGCAAGAAGAAAATAATAGCTAAAACTGACCACTCCTGGTGACAGGTCCTCCTTAAATAAACGATCATTTTCTCATGACACTGTCAGTAACTGTACTAGTTTCTCCTGCTCACATTATAATGTGAACACAACCAACTAGCAGCTGCTCTTGTGAAGCCCTTGACAGATGTTGATGCCAGAGGACCGCCAGGAGACACAGCTTTAGTACAGGTGAGTGCCATCTGTCCGGGGGTGAGTATCCTTTTTTTTTTCCTCATCTCTTCTCACCTCCATGGGCCCACAATTAAAGGGAATCTGTCACCAGGTTTTTGCTACCTTATCTGAAAGCAGTATAATGTAGGAAAAGTGACACTGATTCCATCTATGTATAACTTAGTTTACTGGGTGCAGCGCTTTTGACCCAATCAGAGTTCTTAAATGCAGTACGAAGCAGAGCTCAGAAAGCAAACCCCGCCCACAAAACAGATTTCTGTGTACACTGTCTATTGACAGTGAGCTGCTAATCAAAGAAGGGAGTGTCGGTTTAGCAGTCTCGTGAGCTGTAGTCCGAGCAGAGACAATGTCCTGGTGATACAACCTTCATTGTAAGTAAACAACAGCACAGCCTAATAAATTACATATTGATGACATCTGTGTTTCAGCTCCTATCTCCTACTGTCTTCAGATTACATAGCAAAAACCTGCTCACAAATATCCTTCAAAGGATTGGCCAGTGTTGCACAATTCTTTAAAAACGCTGCATGCCATTACTTTGTTATTCCTGCTGGAGATGAATGGATAAATTGACAACAGGGTGTTACATAGCCTTTTACCAAAAGCATGTATCCTGTTATGGCTGGCAATCAGGCAACACAGCATGCAGTAATCAGCGCACATACAGAGATCTGGCAATAACCAAAAACAATAGGACGAGCTCTGAGACGTGGAATCTCTGTAGACTGCAGTACCTGATCTATCCTCACACAACTATAAGCAGCAGTGGATTGCGCCTATCAACTACCTATGCAACTCGGCACTGCCTGAGGAGCTGACTAGCCTGAAGATAGAAATACAAGCCTGACTTACCTCAGAGAAATACCCCAAAGGAATAGGCAGCCCCCCACATATAATGACTGTTAGCAAGATGAAAAGACAAACGTAGGAATGAAATAGATTCAGCAAAGTGAGGCCCGATATTCTAGACAGAGCGAGGATAGCAAAGAGAACTATGCAGTCTACAAAAAACCCTAAAACGAAAACCACGCAAAGGGGCAAAAAGACCCACCGTGCCGAACTAACAGCACGGCGGTGCACCCCTTTGCTTCTCAGAGCTTCCAGCAAAAGTTAATAGCAAGCTGGACAGAAAAAACAGAAAACAAACTAGAAGCACTTATCTAGCAGAGCAGCAGGCCCAAGGAAAGATGCAGTAGCTCAGATCCAACACTGGAACATTGACAAGGAGCAAGGAAGACAGACTCAGGTGGAGCTAAATAGCAAGGCAGCCAACGAGCTCACCAAAACACCTGAGGGAGGAAGCCCAGAGACTGCAATACCACTTGTGACCACAGAAGTGAACTCAGCCACAGAATTCACAACAGTACCCCCCCCTTGAGGAGGGGTCACCGAACCCTCACCAGAACCCCCAGGCCGACCAGGATGAGCCACATGAAAGGCACGAACAAGATCTGGGGCATGGACATCAGAGGCAAAAACCCAGGAATTATCTTCCTGAGCATAACCCTTCCATTTGACCAGATACTGGAGTTTCCGTCTAGAGACACGAGAATCCAAAATCTTCTCCACAATATACTCCAATTCCCCCTCCACCAAAACAGGGGCAGGAGGCTCCACAGATGGAACCATAGGTGCCACGTATCTCCTCAACAACGACCTATGGAATACATTATGTATGGAAAAGGAGTCTGGGAGGGTCAGACGAAAAGACACCGGATTGAGAATCTCAGAAATCCTATACGGACCAATAAAACGAGGTTTAAATTTAGGAGAGGAAACCTTCATAGGTATATGACGAGAAGATAACCAAACCAGATCCCCAACACGAAGTCGGGGTCCCACACGGCGTCTGCGATTAGCGAAAAGCTGAGCCTTCTCCTGGGACAAGGTCAAATTGTCCACTACCTGAGTCCAGATCTGCTGCAACCTGTCCACCACATAATCCACACCAGGACAGTCCGAAGACTCAACCTGTCCTGAAGAGAAACGAGGATGGAACCCAGAATTGCAGAAAAATGGAGAGACCAAGGTAGCCGAGCTGGCCCGATTATTAAGGGCGAACTCAGCCAACGGCAAAAATGACACCCAATCATCCTGGTCAGCGGAAACAAAACATCTCAGATATGTTTCCAAGGTCTGATTGGTTCGTTCGGTCTGGCCATTAGTCTGAGGATGGAAGGCCGAGGAAAAAGATAGGTCAATGCCCATCCTACCACAAAAGGCTCGCCAGAACCTCGAGACAAACTGGGAACCTCTGTCAGAAACAATATTCTCAGGAATGCCATGTAAACGAACCACATGCTGGAAGAACAAAGGCACCAAATCAGAGGAGGAAGGCAATTTAACCAAGGGCACCAGATGGACCATTTTAGAAAAGCGATCACAGACCACCCAAATGACCGACATTTTTTGAGAAACGGGAAGGTCAGAAATGAAATCCATCGAAATATGTGTCCAAGGCCTCTTCGGGACCGGCAAGGGCAAAAGCAACCCACTGGCACGTGAACAGCAGGGCTTAGCCCTAGCACAAATTCCACAGGACTGCACAAAAGCACGCACATCCCGTGACAGAGATGGCCACCAGAAGGATCTAGCAACCAACTCCCTGGTACCAAAGATTCCTGGATGACCGGCCAGCACCGAACAATGAAGTTCAGAGATAACTTTACTAGTCCACCTATCAGGGACGAACAGTTTCTCGGCCGGACAACGATCAGGTTTATTAGCCTGAAATTTCTGCAACACTCTCCGCAAATCAGGGGAGATGGCAGACACAATGACTCCTTCCTTGAGGATACTCGCCGGCTCAGATAACCCCGGAGAGTCGGGCACAAAACTCCTAGACAGAGCATCCGCCTTCACATTTTTAGAGCCCGGAAGGTATGAAATCACAAAATCAAAACGAGCAAAAAATAACGACCAACGGGCCTGTCTAGGATTCAAGCGCTTGGCAGACTCAAGATAAGTAAGGTTCTTATGATCAGTCAAAACCACCACGCGATGCTTAGCACCCTCAAGCCAATGACGCCACTCCTCGAATGCCCACTTCATGACCAGCAACTCTCGGTTGCCCACATCATAATTACGCTCAGCAGCAGAAAATTTCCTGGAAAAGAAAGCACATGGTTTGAACACTGAGCAACCAGAACCTCTCTGTGACAAAACCGCCCCTGCACCAATCTCAGAAGCATCAACCTCGACCTGGAACGGAAGAGAAACATCAGGTTGACACAACACAGGGGCACAGCAAAAACGACGCTTCAACTCCTGAAAAGCTTCCACGGCAGCAGAAGACCAATTAACCAAATCAGCACCCTTCTTGGTCAAATCAGTCAATGGTCTGGCAATGCTAGAAAAATTACAGATGAAGCGACGATAAAAATTAGCAAAGCCCAGGAATTTCTGCAGACTTTTTAGAGATGTCGGCTGAGTCCAATCCTGGATGGCCTGAACCTTAACCGGATCCATCTCGATAGTAGAAGGGGAAAAGATGAACCCCAAAAATGAAACTTTCTGCACACCGAAGAGACACTTTGATCCCTTCACGAACAAGGAATTAGCACGCAGTACCTGGAAAACCATTCTGACTTGCTTCACATGAGACTCCCAATCATCTGAGAAGATCAAAATGTCATCCAAGTAAACAATCAAGAATTTATCCAGATACTCACGGAAAATGTCATGCATAAAAGACTGAAAAACAGATGGAGCATTGGCAAGTCCGAACGGCATCACCAGATACTCAAAATGACCCTCGGGCGTATTAAATGCCGTTTTCCATTCATGTCCCTGCCTGATTCTCACCAGATTATACGCACCACGAAGATCAATCTTAGTAAACCAACTAGCCCCCTTAATCCGAGCAAACAAGTCAGAAATCAATGGCAAGGGATACTGAAACTTAACAGTGATCTTATTAAGAAGGCGGTAATCAATACACGGTCTTAGCGAACCATCCTTCTTGGCTACAAAAAAGAACCCTGCTCCCAATGGTGACGACGATGGGCGAATATGTCCCTTCTCCAGGGACTCCTTCACATAACTGCGCATAGCGGTGTGTTCAGGTACGGACAAATTAAATAAACGACCCTTAGGGAATTTACTACCAGGAATCAAATCGATAGCACAATCACAATTCCTATGCGGAGGTAGGGCATCAGACTTGGACTCTTCAAATACATCCTGAAAGTCCGACAAGAACTCTGGGATGTCAGAAGGAATGGATGACGAAATAGACAAAAATGGAACATCACCATGTACTCCCTGACAACCCCAGCTGGTTACCGACATAGAGTTCCAATCCAATACTGGATTATGGGTTTGTAGCCATGGCAACCCCAACACGACCACATCATGCAAATTATGCAGTACCAAAAAGCGAATAACTTCCTGATGTGCAGGAGCCATGCACATGGTCAGCTGGGCCCAGTACTGAGGCTTATTCTTGGCCAAAGGTGTAGCATCAATTCCTCTCAACGGAATAGGACACCGCAAAGGCTCCAAGAAAAATCCACAACGTTTAGCATAATCCAAATCCATCAGATTCAGGGCAGCGCCTGAATCCACAAACGCCATGACAGAATATGATGACAAAGAGCACAATAAGGTAATGGACAAAAGGAATTTGGACTGTACAGTACCAATAACGGCAGAGCTATCGAACCGCCTAGTGCGTTTAGGACAATAAGAAATAGCATGAGTAGAATCACCACAATAGAAACACAGTCTGTTCAGACGTCTGTGTTCTTGCCGTTCTACTTTAGTCATAGTCCTGTCGCACTGCATAGGCTCAGGTTTACTCTCAGGCAGTACCGCCAGATGGTGCACAGATTTACGCTCGCGCAAGCGACGACCGATCTGAATGGCCAAGGACATAGACTCATTCAAACCAGCAGGCATAGGAAATCCCACCATTACATCCTTAAGAGCTTCAGAGAGACCCTTTCTGAACAAAGCCGCTAGTGCAGATTCATTCCACAGAGTGAGTACTGACCATTTCCTAAATTTCTGACAATATACTTCTACATCATCCTGACCCTGGCATAAAGCCAGCAGATTTTTCTCAGCTTGATCCACTGAATTAGGCTCATCGTAAAGCAATCCCAGCGCCTGGAAAAATGCATCAACATTACTCAATGCAGAATCTCCTGGTGCAAGAGAAAACGCCCAGTCCTGTGGGTCGCCGCGCAAAAAAGAAATAATAATCAAAACCTGTTGAATAGGATTACCAGAAGAATGAGGTTTCAAGGCCAAAAATAGCTTACAATTATTTCTGAAGCTCAGGAACTTAGTTCTGTCACCAAAAAACAAATCAGGAATCGGAATTCTTGGTTCTAGCATCGATTTCTGATCAATAGTATCTTGAATCTTTTGTACATTAACAACGAGATTATCCATTGAGGAGCACAGAGCCTGAATATCCATGTCCACAGCTGTGTCCTGAAGCACTCTAATGTCTAGGGGGAAAAAAAGACTGAAGACAGAGCTAAGAAAAAAAAATGATGTCAGGATTTCTTTTTTCCCTCTATTGGAAATCATTGAAGGGCTCCTTGTACTGTTATGGCTGGCAATCAGGCAACACAGCGTGCAGTAATCAGCGCACATACAGAGATCTGGCAATAACCAAAAACAATAGGACGAGCTCTGAGACGTGGAATCTCTGTAGACTGCAGTACCTGATCTATCCTCACACAACTATAAGCAGCAGTGGATTGCGCCTATCAACTACCTATGCAACTCGGCACTGCCTGAGGAGCTGACTAGCCTGAAGATAGAAATACAAGCCTGACTTACCTCAGAGAAATACCCCAAAGGAATAGGCAGCCCCCCACATATAATGACTGTTAGCAAGATGAAAAGACAAACGTAGGAATGAAATAGATTCAGCAAAGTGAGGCCCGATATTCTAGACAGAGCGAGGATAGCAAAGAGAACTATGCAGTCTACAAAAAACCCTAAAACGAAAACCACGCAAAGGGGCAAAAAGACCCACCGTGCCGAACTAACAGCACGGCGGTGCACCCCTTTGCTTCTCAGAGCTTCCAGCAAAAGTTAATAGCAAGCTGGACAGAAAAAACAGAAAACAAACTAGAAGCACTTATCTAGCAGAGCAGCAGGCCCAAGGAAAGATGCAGTAGCTCAGATCCAACACTGGAACATTGACAAGGAGCAAGGAAGACAGACTCAGGTGGAGCTAAATAGCAAGGCAGCCAACGAGCTCACCAAAACACCTGAGGGAGGAAGCCCAGAGACTGCAATACCACTTGTGACCACAGAAGTGAACTCAGCCACAGAATTCACAACAGTATCCCACTCCCTACACAGTCTGACACAATAATTTAAAAAAAAAACGGTCTGAAATTCAGGGCTTCTGATGATGGCTTGTGATACCAGAGGAAAATTAGATGTTATCAAATTAGAGATAAATTGATGAGTACAGTTATACTCTGAGTGACAAAATAGTCATTTATAAAAACCAAACTCTTCACGCTCTCATTTCAGACTGCAGTTTCCAATTCTGGAAATCCAAAAGAACCGGATCCCATATAATCTGTAAACCAAAACAAATAAAACCAAGGAGCACCAATCGACTGGACTGAGAAGGGATAGCAAGACAGAAAAAGGAGTGAGAATGCCACTTACTAAAGGGGACGTTCTCACTAGGGCTGAGAGTCAGTGATGAGCGGTCATATAGGAGCGGTTAGGAAGCAGCCCAGGGGTGGACAGGAGGTCAGGTCTCCACCGCAGCTCCAGCCGAGAACCTCCAATGGAGGATGGGAGCAATGAGACAATGATAAACGGTCTGAGGAGCGCAGGGAAGAGACACAGATGAGAGATGGGGTTAAACCACAACGCGTTTCGACGGAGGATCCGTCTTCATCAGGTGGATGTTACCTGATGAAGACGGATCCTCCGTCGAAACGCGTTGTGGTCTAACCCCATCTCTCGTCTGTGTCTCTTCCCTGCGCTCCTCAGACCGTTTATTATTGTCTCATTGTTCTCACTATTGCTGGCACACCTTGTTTTTTGGTGTGTGTGATCAACAAAATGTCAGAAGGTGTAGGGGCCCATTGACAAGGTGGAAGTAAACATCATTTTTCAGTTCTTTTATACATTTCTGGCATTTGTAAGAAATGATTTGTTACTTTACTTAAAAAAATGAATTTACTAAAACAGAGATAAGGAATAAGGAAGATCTTTTAGTTCTCTTGGCATTTATTGGTCTAAACTGTACTATGTAGTTCCATAGATTTGTATCATTCATGTATCATACAGATCGTACTGAGAGTGAATGGATTAGTGCAGAACATTTATACCGTATTTTCCGTTAACTTAATCCAGTCTATCTTATGCCAGTCCATGAAATCCATTAAAACCCGATTCTGATGAGTCCACTAAACCCTGTGTCAGGAATATTATACCTGTGAGATATATATAGGCTGCTTTATCTACTATACAGAGTATTAAGATGGCACCAGAGAGAACCGAAATGTAGGTCTCACTTTGAGCAACATACTAGAAGAACAAGTAGGCTGTTAATATTGATACTCTCCTACTCTGAAATATGAGCTCTGGAGCTTAAATACTATCTGCGCCCCATTATAAATAATTCAAGGCCCCCTACATACAGCTTGGGTTACAACTACTTACTGCAGGCCGGCTTAGCCATACCGTTAGTCATGTGCAGCATCTCTTCACAATCTCATGCATCACTTTCATCCACCTTAATTGTTGGTTTACCGTAAAAACGTATTTTCAGAAATATAACCTCAACCTATAAATATAAAAATTCTGCGCCCTGCTCTTGAGTGTTGGCTCTAACACTATCCTGGTTGGACACAAAAGTTATCACTAAAAGCGGAGGAAACTCAGTGCAGAAAGCCTAGGGCACTACACATGGCAGGAACACTTTTAGGGCACTTGAGATTACAGGGAGTGGATTAAAATTTCCCCTCCTTGGCTAAGAAAATCCGCATGGGTTAATTGTAACAGATTTTCAGGTCTCCCAAGCCAAAAGTAGTTTTGCACGGTTAAACGTATTTTTATAACTTTTCACCTCTATTTAATTAGAAAAAGAATTAACTAAAAAAGTTGAAGAACAGCCTTCAGCCTTCTGGACCATCCTCCTTAAATATTTTAGAACAGTTGCGAGGGGTAGTTTTTTGATGTTTTTAACTGTATTTGTCCTTTTTTCACGATCTGCGAGATGTACTAATAATCTTTGTCAGTGATCCCTCTTTTATTTTAATAAGGAGGCGGTTCAGACGACAATGTGAGACCTACATACAGACAAAAGTAAGGAACTACTTACATTACTGCCATAGAATTTAAATATTTTCGTGGATTATACCCTTCATTCTAGTAACTGTAGGGTCCAAGAGGTCAGATTAGAAACAGATAATCCAGCTTCAAAGGATGAACTTCTTCAAAACATTAAAGTCCATCTTTTAAAAATCATGGTGAGACAGTGCACCAGGGAAAACCAAATGTGGAAAAGTTCTTAGTGGCAAGCCTAAGAAAGATGCCATCTTTGAAAAGCGTTGGTTTTCCTTGGTGCACTGTATCCACTAGGGTTGAGCGAAACGGGTCGTTCATTTTCAAAAGTCGCCGACTTTTGGCAAAGTCGGGTTTCATGAAACCCGATCCGACCCCTGTGCGGGGTCGGCCATGCGGTACGCGACTTTCGCGCCAAAGTCGCGTTTCAATGACGCGAAAAGCGCCATTTCTCAGCCAATGAAGGTAAACGCAGAGTGTGGGCTGCGTGATGACATAGGTCCTGGTCCCCACCATCTTAGAGAAGGGCATTGCAGTGATTGGCTTGCTGTCTGCGGCGTCACAGGGGCTATAAAGGGGCGTTCCCGCCGACCGCCATGTTACTGCAGCTGATCTGAGCTTAGGGAGAGGTTGCTGCCGCTTCGTCAGAAGCAGGGATAGCGTTAGGCAGGGTCCATTAACCACCAAACCGCTTGTGCTGTAGCGATTTCCACTGCCCAACACCACCTTCGGTGTGCAGGGACAGTGGAAGCTACATTTTTTTTTTTTTTTCCCTCAGCGCTGTAGCTCATTGGGCTGCCCTAGAAGGCTCCCTGATAGCTGCATTGCTGTGTGTACGCCGCTGTGCAAACCAACTGCTTTTTTCAAAGCACAAATCCTCTTGTTCCTTCCTTTCTGCACAGCTATCTTTTTGGTTTGTACACACTTTTTATTTAATTTGTGCATCAGTCCACTCCTTATTGCTGCCTGCCATACCTGGCTGAGATTACTGCAGGGAGATAGTAATTGAAGGACACTCCCTGTTTTTTTTTTTGTTTTTTTTTGTGGGAGATTAAGATTGACATTTCTGCTAGAGTGCCATCCCTGTCTGTGTCATCTCTCACTCAGTGGGCCATAGAAAGCCTATTTATTTTTTTGCTTGATTTTGGTTCTAAAATCTACCTGAAAAAATCACTACATCAATCAGTGGGAGAAAAATATTGGCCTCAGGGCTTGTGTGCCACTCCTGACTCCTGTGTGCATCATCACTCACTCAGTGGGCCATAGAAAGCCCTTTTTTTTTTTTTTTTGCTTTATTTGGGTTCTAAATTCTACCTGAAAAAATCAATAAATCAATCAGTGGGAGATTAATATTGGCCTTTGGGCTTGTGTGCCAGGCCTAAGCGTGCCATCTCTCTCTCTCAGATAGTGGGCCATAGAAAGCCTATTTATTTTTTATTTTTTTTAATGGGTTTATAAATTTTCCCTGGAAAAAAAAAAAAAAGTGGGAGATTAATATTGGCCTCTGGGCTTGTGTGCCAGTCCTGAGCGTGCCATCTCTCTCACAAATAGTGGGCCATAGAAAGCCTATTTATTTATTTTTTTTTTTGTTTTATAAATTCTCCCTTAAAAAAAAAGGGAGATTAATATTGGCCTTTGGGCTTGTGTGCCAGTCCTAAGCGTGCCATCTCTCTCTCTCAGATAGTGGGCCATAGAAAGCCTATTTATTATTTTTTTTATTGGGTTTATAAATTTTCCCTGGAACAAAAAAAAAAAAGTGGGAGATAAATATTGGCCTCTGGGCTCGTGTGCCACTCCTGACTCCTGTGTGCGTCATCTCTCACTCAGTCGGCCATAGAAAGCCTTTTTTTGTTTTATTTGTTTTCTAAATTCTCCCTGAAAAAATCATTTTATTTTCTTTGGTTTCTAAATTCTTCCTGAAAAAATCATTTTATTGTATTTTTTTTTTCCTAAAGTCTCCCTGAAAAAAAACAAAAAAAAAAACAAATCAGTGGGACATTAATATTGCCCTTTCTGCTTGTGTGCCAGTCTTGACTCCTGGGTGTGCCATCTCTCTCTCTCTCTCTCCAATTGTGGGCCATAGAAAGCCTATTATTTTTTTAGCTTGATTTGGGTTCCAAAATCTACCTGAAAAAATCACTACATCAATCAGTGGGAGATAAATATTGGCCTCTGGGCTTGTGTGCCACTCCTGACTCCTGTGTGCGTCATCTCTCACTCAGTGGGCCATAGAAAGCCTTTTTTTGTTTTATTTGTTTTCTAAATTCTCCCTGAAAAAATCATTTTATTTTATTTGGTTTCTAAATTCTTCCTGAAAAAATCATTTTATTCTATTTTTTTTTTCCTAAAGTCTCCCTGAAAAAAAAACAAAAACAAATCAGTGGGAGATTAATATTGCCCTTTCTGCTTGTGTGCCAGTCTTGACTCCTGGGTGTGCCATCTCTCTCTCTCTCTCCAATTGTGGGCCATACAAAGCCTATTATTTTTTTTAGCTTGATTTGGGTTCCAAAATCTACCTGAAAAAATCACTACATCAATCAGTGGGAGAAAAATATTGGCCTCAGGGCTTGTGTGCCACTCCTGACTCCTGTGTGCATCATCACTCACTCAGTGGGCCATAGAAAGCCCATTTTTTTTTTTTTTGCTTTATTTGGGTTCTAAATTCTACCTGAAAAAATCAATAAATCAATCAGTGGGAGATTAATATTGGCCTTTGGGCTTGTGTGCCAGTCCTAAGCGTGCCATCTCTCTCTCTCAGATAGTGGGCCATAGAAAGCCTATTTATTTTTATTTTTTTTTAATGGGTTTATAAATTTTCCCTGGAAAAAAAAAAAAAGTGGGAGATTAATATTGGCCTCTGGGCTTGTGTGCCAGTCCTGAGCGTGCCATCTCTCTCACAAATAGTGGGCCATAGAAAGCCTATTTATTTATTTTTTTTTGGTTTTATAAATTCTCCCTTAAAAAAAAAGGGAGATTAATATTGGCCTTTGGGCTTGTGTGGCAGTCCTAAGCGTGCCATCTCTCTCTCTCAGATAGTGGGCCATAGAAAGCCTATTTATTTTTTATTTTTTTTAATGGGTTTATAAATTTTCCCTGGAAAAAAAAAAAAGTGGGAGATTAATATTGGCCTCTGGGCTTGTGTGCCAGTCCTGAGCGTGCCATCTCTCTCACAAATAGTGGGCCATAGAAAGCCTATTTATTTTTTTTTTTTTTGGTTTTATAAATTCTCCCTTAGAAAAAAGGGAGATTAATATTGGCCTTTGGGCTTGTGTGCCAGTCCTAAGCGTGCCATCTCTCTCTCTCAGATAGTGGGCCATAGAAAGCCTATTTATTATTTTTTTTATTGGGTTTATAAATTTTCCCTGGAACAAAAAAAAAAAAGTGGGAGATAAATATTGGCCTCTGGGCTTGTGTGCCACTCCTGACTCCTGTGTGCGTCATCTCTCACTCAGTGGGCCATAGAAAGCCTTTTTTTGTTTTATTTGTTTTCTAAATTCTCCCTGAAAAAATCATTTTATTTTCTTTGGTTTCTAAATTCTTCCTGAAAAAATCATTTTATTCTATTTTTTTTTTTTCCTAAAGTCTCCCTGAAAAAAAACAAAAAAAAAACAAATCAGTGGGACATTAATATTGCCCTTTCTGCTTGTGTGCCAGTCTTGACTCCTGGGTGTGCCATCTCTCTCTCTCTCTCTCCAATTGTGGGCCATAGAAAGCCTATTATTTTTTTAGCTTGATTTGGGTTCCAAAATCTACCTGAAAAAATCACTACATCAATCAGTGGGAGATAAATATTGGCCTCTGGGCTTGTGTGCCACTCCTGACTCCTGTGTGCGTCATCTCTCACTCAGTGGGCCATAGAAAGCCTTTTTTTGTTTTATTTGTTTTCTAAATTCTCCCTGAAAAAATCATTTTATTTTATTTGGTTTCTAAATTCTTCCTGAAAAAATCATTTTATTCTATTTTTTTTTTCCTAAAGTCTCCCTGAAAAAAAAAAACAAACAAATCAGTGGGAGATTAATATTGCCCTTTCTGCTTGTGTGCCAGTCCTGAGCGTGCCATCTCTCTCACAAATAGTGGGCCATAGAAAGCCTATTTATTTTTTTTTTTTTTTGGTTTTATAAATTCTCCCTTAAAAAAAAAGGGAGATTAATATTGGCCTTTGGGCTTGTGTGCCAGTCCTAAGCGTGCCATCTCTCTCTCTCAGATAGTGGGCCATAGAAAGCCTATTTATTATTTTTTTTATTGGGTTTATAAATTTTCCCTGGAACAAAAAAAAAAAAGTGGGAGATAAATATTGGCCTCTGGGCTTGTGTGCCACTCCTGACTCCTGTGTGCGTCATCTCTCACTCAGTCGGCCATAGAAAGCCTTTTTTTGTTTTATTTGTTTTCTAAATTCTCCCTGAAAAAATCATTTTATTTTCTTTGGTTTCTAAATTCTTCCTGAAAAAATCATTTTATTCTATTTTTTTTTTTTCCTAAAGTCTCCCTGAAAAAAAACAAAAAAAAACAAATCAGTGGGACATTAATATTGCCCTTTCTGCTTGTGTGCCAGTCTTGACTCCTGGGTGTGCCATCTCTCTCTCTCTCTCTCCAATTGTGGGCCATAGAAAGCCTATTATTTTTTTAGCTTGATTTGGGTTCCAAAATCTACCTGAAAAAATCACTACATCAATCAGTGGGAGATAAATATTGGCCTCTGGGCTTGTGTGCCACTCCTGACTCCTGTGTGCGTCATCTCTCACTCAGTGGGCCATAGAAAGCCTTTTTTTGTTTTATTTGTTTTCTAAATTCTCCCTGAAAAAATCATTTTATTTTATTTGGTTTCTAAATTCTTCCTGAAAAAATCATTTTATTCTATTTTTTTTTTCCTAAAGTCTCCCTGAAAAAAAAAACAAACAAATCAGTGGGAGATTAATATTGCCCTTTCTGCTTGTGTGCCAGTCTTGACTCCTGGGTGTGCCATCTCTCTCTCTCTCTCCAATTGTGGGCCATACAAAGCCTATTATTTTTTTTAGCTTGATTTGGGTTCCAAAATCTACCTGAAAAAATCACTACATCAATCAGTGGGAGATAAATATTGGCCTCTGGGCTTGTGTGCCACTCCTGACTCCTGTGTGCGTCATCTCTCACTCAGTGGGCCATAGAAAGCCTTTTTTTGTTTTATTTGTTTTCTAAATTCTCCCTGAAAAAATCATTTTAT
The DNA here is from genome assembly GCF_032444005.1 of Ranitomeya imitator. Lineage (NCBI taxonomy): Eukaryota > Metazoa > Chordata > Amphibia > Anura > Dendrobatidae > Ranitomeya > Ranitomeya imitator. The sequence continues at coordinate 72,550,477 of NC_091288.1, forward strand.
TTTATTTGGTTTCTAAATTCTTCCTGAAAAAATCATTTTATTCTATTATTTTTTTTTCCTAAAGTCTCCCTTAAAAAAAAAAAAAAAATCAAATCAGTGGGAGATTAATATTTACATTTGTGCTTCAGTGACAGTCCTGCGTGTGTGGCATCTCTCTCATTTGTTGCCACCAACAACAACAGAGTGTGTAACATTGTGCCTGATTTTCGTTGTGGTCTCACTCACCTGTAAAGGGGTAGCTAAATCATACTGAAGTTATAGCTCACCGTGTAATTTGTGTGACAGCAACAAATACCGTTAGTTTGTTTACGTTTTTAAAACAATGAGGAAGTATGGTGGAAGAGGTCGTGGCCGGGGGCGTTCATTGTCAGCTGGTAATGAGGGTAGTGGTAGTGGTGGAGCATCAGCTGGTCGTGGGAAAAAAAATATTGCACCTAAGTCTGGAGCTGTGGAGCCAGGTTCGTCGTCTGGCTACACAAGGCCTCGAACGCTCCCTTTTCTGGGAGTAGGAAAACCGCTTTTAAAGCCGGAGCAGCAAGAGCAAGTTTTGGCTTATCTTGCTGACTCAGCCTCTAGCTCTTTTGCCTCCTCTCGTGAAACTGGTAAATGTCAAAGCAGCGCGTCGTTAGTGGATGTTCACGGTCAGGGACAAGTCGCTTCCTTGTCCTCTTCAGCAAAAACAACAACAGAGAAGAATGCAGCAGGCGACACAACGGGTTACTCCATGGAGCTCTTTACACATACCGTCCCTGGCTTAGAAAGTGAAGCAGTTAACAGTCCATGCCCATTACAAGTTGAATCTGACATGGAGTGCACTGATGCACAGCCACAGCCAGACTACTATGCTGGTCCTTTGACTCAGACCACAACATTGCCCTCGCAGGGTGCTGATCAAGAATCAGACCCGGATGAGACTATGTTGCCCCATCACGAACGCTATACCACCGACCGACACGGTGACACAGACGAAGTTGCACACGAGCTACAAGAAGAGGTAATAGATGACCCAGTTCTTGACCCCGATTGGCAGCCATTGGGGGAACAGGGTGCAGGCGGCAGCAGTTCTGAAGCAGAGGAGGAGGGGCCGCAGCAGGCATCAACATCGCAACAGGTTCCATCTGCCAGGCCCGTATCTTGCCCAAAACGCGTGGCAAAGCCAAAACCTGTTGGAGGACAGCGTGGCCATCCGGTTAAAGCTCAGTCTGCAATGCCTGAAAAGGTATCCGATGCTAGAAAGAGTGCAGTCTGGCATTTTTTTAAACAACATCCAATTGATCAGCGCAAAGTCATCTGTCAAAAATGTTCAACTACCTTAAGCAGAGGACAGAATCTGAAAAGTCTCAATACAAGTTGCATGCATAGACATTTAACCACCATGCATTTGCAAGCCTGGACTAACTACCAAACGTCCCTTAAGGTTGTAGCACCCTCGGCCAATGAAGCTAGTCAGCAACGCAACATCCCTTCCGGCAGTGTAGGGCCACCATTTTCCTCACCACCTGCAGTATCTGTGCAGGTTTCTTTGCCAGGCCAAAGCAGTCAGGGTCAGGGAATCACCAGTTTCGTAGTAGGAAACACTGCATCTAGGGCACCGGTGGCAACAATACCATCTCCCACCGTCTCAGTCTGCCATGTCCACCGGCACCCCCGCTAGTTCCACGATCTCCAGCTCTCCAGTCCAGCTCACCCTACATGAGACTATGGTTAGAAAAAGGAAGTACTTAGCCTCGCATCCGCGTACACAGGGTTTGAACGCACACATAGCTAGACTAATCTCGTTAGAGATGATGCCCTACCGGTTAGTTGAAAGCGAAGCTTTCAAAGCCCTGATGGACTACGCTGTACCACGCTACGAGCTACCCAGTCGATACTTTTTTTCCAGAAAAGCCATCCCAGCCCTCCACCAGCATGTTAAAGAGCGCATCGTCCATGCACTCAGGCAATCTGTGAGCACAAAGGTGCACCTGACAACAGATGCATGGACCAGTAGGCATGGCCAGGGACGTTACGTGTCCATCACGGCACACTGGGTAAATGTGGTGGATGCAGGGTCCACAGGGGACAGCAAGTTTGGGACAGTTCTGCCTAGCCCACGGTCTAGGAAACAATTGGCTGTAGCCGTTCGCACCCCCTCCTCCTCCTCTTCGTCCTCCTGCAGAAGCGAGAGCTCGTCCACAGACCGCAGTCGCACAGCCACTCCATCCGCAGCTGCCACTGTTGCACACCAGGTCTCCCATTATGGGGCAGCTACTGGCAAACGTCAGCAGGCTGTATTGGCTATGAAGTGTTTGGGCGACAACAGACACACCGCGGAAGTTCTGCAGAAAGAAACGCAGTCGTGGCTGGGCACTGTAGATCTTGAGGCAGGCAAGGTAGTGAGTGATAACGGAAGGAATTTCATGGCTGCCATCTCCCTTTCCCAACTGAAACACATTCCTTGCCTGGCTCACACCTTAAACCTGTTGGTGCAGTGCATCCTGAAAAGTTATCCGGGGTTATCCGACCTGCTCCTCAAAGTGCGTGGACTTTGCTCACATATCCGCCGTTCGCCCGTACACTCCAGCCGTATGCAGACCTATCAGCGTTCTTTGAACCTTCCCCAGCATCGCCTAATCATAGACGTTGCAACAAGGTGGAACTCAACACTGCACATGCTTCAGAGACTGTGTGAACAGAGGCGGGCTGTTATGTTTTTGTGGGAGGATACACATACACGGGCAGGCAGTAGGATGGCAGACATGGAGTTGTCAGGTGTGCAGTGGTCGAAGATTCAAGACATGTGCCAAGTCCTTCAGTGTTTTGAGGAATGCACACGGCTGGTTAGTGCAGACAACGCCATAATAAGCATGAGCATCCCCCTAATGCGTCTGCTGATGCAAAGTTTGACGCACATAAAGGATCAGGCGTCTGCAGCTGAGGAAGAGGAAAGCCTTGATGACAGTCAGCCATTGTCTGGCCAGGGCAGTGTACAGGACGAGGTAGCGGGCGAAGAGGAGGAGGACGAGGAGGATGATGGGGATGATTATATTTTTAATGAGGAAGCTTTTCCGGGGCCACTGGAAATTGGTGGCGCGGCAAGGCCGGGTTCTGGTTTTTTGAGGGACACAAGTGACGTGGATTTGCCTGAAACTGCCCCTCAACCAAGCACAACCGCAGATTTGAGAACTGGAACTTTGGCCCACATGGCGGATTATGCCTTACGTATCCTCAAAAGGGACACACGCATAACTAAAATGATGAATGATGACGATTACTGGTTGGCCTGCCTCCTTGATCCTCGCTATAAAGGCAAATTGCAAAATATAATGCCACATGAGAACTTGGAACTAATATTAGCAACCAAACAATCAACTCTTGTTGACCGTTTGCTTCTGGCTGTCCCTGCACACAGCGCCCGTGATCGTTCTCACACGAGCTGCAGGGGCCAGCAGACCAGAGGAGTTAGAGGGGCAGAAATCAGAAGTGGCGTTGGCCAGAGGGGTTTTCTGACCAGGTTGTGGAGTGATTTTGCTATGACCGCAGACAGGACAGGTACTGCAGCATCAATTCAAAGTGACAGGAGACAACATTTGTCCAGTATGGTTACAAACTATTTTTCATCCCTTATCGATGTTCTCCCTCAACCGTCATTCCCATTTGATTACTGGGCATCAAAATTAGACACCTGGCCAGAATTGGCAGAATATGCATTGCAGGAGCTTGCTTGCCCGGCAGCTAGTGTCCTATCAGAAAGAGTATTCAGTGCTGCAGGTTCAATACTAACAGAAAAAAGGACTCGTCTGGCTACCCAAAATGTAGATGATCTAACCTTCATTAAAATGAACCACAACTGGATTTCGAAATCTTTTGCCCCACCTTGCCCGGCTGACACCTAGCTTTCCTATGAAAAGGTCTTGCCTGTGGACTATTCTGAATGCCTTTTCCAATCTCGTAATTTTCTGCACCTGATTGTCCAGCATACGACATGTTTACACCTCACTAAATGGCCAAACTCCCCACACGGGGCCGTGGTATCGACACTTGGCGACAGCACCCGTGAGAGTGCAGTTTGTCTGAAGAGGTGGGTGAGCCCGCTTTTGGTCGACGGCACTGCCACTGGGTCCCTCCTAGTACAATAAAGTGTCTCTGGCGGTGGTGGTGCGCACCCAACGTCAGACACACCGTTGTAATATGAGGGGCCCTGGGCCTGTACCGCCGGCCACAAGACAGTTTCCCGCCACCCCAGCTCAAACAGTGCTCTACCACTTGCAAAATTATCTCACAGCTCCACCAATGTTTAGTCTATGCGCTGACATCCTTCAATGCCTGCCACTGACAATACCATTGTATTGACATTTTTGTTATGTTAGGCCTTCGATGCCTGTCTGTGGTCACTCCTTCCACTAGGCCTCCACTGACCACACCACTGTTGCCCGTGTACCCCTGTAACCAATTTAAAATTGCCTACAGCCATGTGTTATTATTTTAGGCCTTCGATGCCTGTCTGCGGTCACTCCTTCCACTAGGCCTCCACTGACCACACCACTGCTGCCCGTGTACCCCTGTAACCAATTTAAAATTGCCTACAGCCATGTGTTATTATTTTAGGCCTTCGATGCCTGTCTGCGGTCACTCCTTCCACTAGGCCTCCACTGACCACACCACTGCTGCCCGTGTACCCCTGGAACCAATTTAAAATTGCCTACAGCCATGTGTTATTATTTTAGGCCTTCGATGCCTGTCTGCGGTGACTCCTTCCACTAGGCCTCCACTGACCACACCACTGCTGCCCGTGTACCCCTGTAACCAATTTAAAATTGCATACAGCCATGTGTTATTATTTTAGGCCTTCGACGCCTGTCTGCGGTGACTCCTTCCACTAGGCCTCCACTGACCACACCACTGCTGCCCGTGTACCCCTGGAACCAATTTAAAATTGCCTACAGCCATGTGTTATTATTTTAGGCCTTCGATGCCTGTCTGCGGTGACTCCTTCCACTAGGCCTCCACTAACCACACCACTGCTGCCCGTGTACCCCTGGAACCAATTTAAAATTGCCTACAGCCATGTGTTATTATTTTAGGCCTTCGATGCCTGTCTGCGGTGACTCCTTCCACTAGGCCTCCACTGACCACACCACTGCTGCCCGTGTACCCCTGGAACCAATTTAAAATTGCCTACAGCCATGTGTTATTATTTTAGGCCTTCGATGCCTGTCTGCGGTCACTCCTTCCACTAGGCCTCCACTGACCACACCACTGCTGCCCGTGTACCCCTGGAACCAACATCAGAAAATATAAAAATAAGTATTTTGCTTATAAAAAAGAAAATACTGGAGAGATATCAAATGCAGACCTTTTAACATTAAAAACAAACACATACAACAAAAATCTGGTACAGTACTAAAAATGGCCACCAGCTACAATAACTTTCTCCTGCAAGTAGTTAACTGAAAGGTTTTTTCAATTTTAAACACAGATATGGCATCCACCGAGTGTTGTCCTGTCGCGTCTTCTTTATATTATTGCCAAGAAGATGCAAAACAATGAAAATAATAAAATCATTATTTACCAAAAAAATAGAGTAAGTCAAAACCACATTGCAAATAAACATTCATTACAAATAAAGAAGCAGGGCGCGTCCGAGGGTGAGTATATACCTAATAAGAATATAATCACCCTCGGACGCGCCCTGCTTCTTTCCGACAGCCTTCCTTCCTAAGAATCAGCCCTTCTGTGGTGTAGAAAGAGGGTTTGTTACACTCCAAGGTGTTCCCCAGGTTGCCTTTCCTGAGCTTCGATCTTCCGGCTCTCGTTTAGTAGTTGTTGGAAACTACGCTGCATTAGGCCTACAAATTGGGTATGGGGTGTAGAGAGATGGTGTGTTACACTCCAAGGTGTTCCCCAGGTTTCCTCTCCATTGCTTCGATCTTCTGGCTCTCGTTTAGTAGTTGTTGGAAACTACGCTGCATTAGGCCTACAAATTGGGTATGGGGTGTAGAGAGATGGTGTGTTACACTCCAAGGTGTTCCCCAGGTTTCCTCTCCATTGCTTCGATCTTCCGGCTCTCGTTTAGTAGTTGTTGGAAACTACGCTGCATTAGGCCTACAAATTGGGTATGGGGTGTAGAGAGATGGTGTGTTACACTCCAAGGTGTTCCCCAGGTTTCCTCTCCATTGCTTCGATCTTCCGGCTCTCGTTTAGTAGTTGTTGGAAACTACGCTGCATTAGGCCTACAAATTGGGTATGGGGTGTAGAGAGATGGTGTGTTACACTCCAAGGTGTTCCCCAGGTTTCCTCTCCATTGCTTCGATCTTCCGGCTCTCGTTTAGTAGTTGTTGGAAACTACGCTGCATTAGGCCTACAAATTGGGTATGGGGTGTAGAGAGATGGTGTGTTCCACTGTAGAGAGATGGTGTGTTCCACTCCAAGGTGTTCCCCAGGTTTCCTCGCCAATGCTTCGATCATCATGCTCTCGTTTAGTAGTTGTTGGAAACTACGCTGCATTAGACCTACAAATTGGGTATGGGGTGTAGAGAGATGGTGTGTTCCACTCCAAGGTGTTCTCCAGGTTGCCTTTCCTGAACTTCTATCTTCAGGCTCTCATTAAATTGTGGTTAAACGGAACAACTGCATTTGGCGTACTAGTTGGTTTGGGGCCTACTATCGGTGTCTGCCGCTCCTTGCTGTTCTCCTGGTTTCCTGTCCTGAAATTCCGTTTTCAGGCGCTCGTTAAGTAGTTGTTAATGTTAGACTGCATTTGGCCTACTAGTTGGGTTGGGGCCTACTATCGGTGTCTGCCACTCCTTGCTGTTCTCCTCCACTGAACAAAGCTGTGCCGCCTGTTTACTACTGTTGCCAATTTTGAACTGCATTTCGACTACTTACTGATTTGGGCCTACTCTCTGTGTCAGCCTCTCATTCCAGTTGTCCTCCACTGCAATGCCCCCTGATTAGTCCTGTGTTACCAATTTTGAACTGCATTTAGCCCACTTTATTCTTTGGGCCTATATCTGTGTTTCCTCCTCATCCTGCCCATTGCCCAGCCAGTGATAGATGAGTCTGCTGGTACATTGACCCATAACGCAACATTTCCCGTGCACGCTACACTGCAAGATTGTGACCCTGCTGAAAACAGGAAGGTGCAGATGAAAGTGCAGGTTCCTTCATCAGGTGGGGGGAGGAATACTAGTTGGCGACGTCACTGGCACAGGGCCTCTCATGGTACGCAAAAGTGTTGCTGCCGGTGGGAGGCGCCCCCGCCGTGCAAACACACCGCTGTACTTTGAGGGGCCCTGTGCCAGTGCCAATGCCAACGAGTGGGCCCCCCCTGCTTGCTCAGGTTCACAGCACTTGCAAAGTTGAAATACTTACCTCTCCCTGCTCCACTGCCGTGACGTGGTCCAGATTTCCTGGGCCCACTAATTACTTGAACCAGCCCTACCCACCACAACTTTAGCCAAATGACCCCCAATTTCAAATGCCTTCCAATTATTATAAGGTAAATTACGCTTGACAAGCTTCATTAAGAAGAGTGGATGGTTTTGACATTAAAATGGGCACTCTAGGTGTTTTCCTGGCCCCCACTCACTGCCGACTATGCTGCCCCATTGACTTGCATTGGGTTTCGTGTTTCGGTCGATCCCGACTTTACGTCATAATCGGCCGATTTCACTCGACCCGACTTTTGAGATAGTCGGGTTTCGCGAAACCCGGCTCGACTCTAAAAAGGTCAAGGTCGCTCAACTCTAGTATCCACCTTTCTTTTAGACGAACCAATAAAAGCTGTGTTTTAATATTTGAAGCTGGATTTATTTCTAATCTTTCTGGCGTTTCTAATAGTGATGAGCAAGTGTGCTCGTTACTCGAGATTTCCGAACATGCTCGGGTGTTCTCCGAGTACTTTGGGCATGCTCGTAGATTATGTTTCAGTCACCGCAGCTGCATGACTTGTGGCTGTTAGATAACATGAGCACATGCAGGGATTGCCTGGTTGTTAGGGAATTCCCATGTGTATTCAGGCTGTCTAGGAGCCGCAAATCATGCAGCTGCGGGGACTCAAACATAATCTATGAGCACGCCCAAAATACTCAGAGAACACCCGAGCATGTTCGGAAATCTCGAGTATCAAGCACACTCGCTCATCACTAGTTTCTAACACTCCAGGGGGTAGTGTGCTTTCGTTCTTCGGAGTTATAAACACATAGAACGGTTGAGCTGGTCTGCTCTCCTAGCAAATTTCCAAGAGATCAGACCTTCCTGATCAGCAAGTCATGCCATATGGGAAGATGCTTTCCCGTTCACAATCATGCCATTTAAAAACCTGTATGAAAAACCTTGGGATTTGTCTTCATTTGTTTCTAACAATTATGTTTCTAGCCATTATGTTCCCTAAGTGCTGATGTTTTGCCAAAACAACAAGAGCTTTCTGTTTCTGCATGAATCATGGAATAGATATTTTTATCTGTACTGTACAGGGAACAATTACAAATATATAAAAAATCATGAATCTGTTAATTATTTCCAGCTTGTTCAACTACATTTATTAAAATCTAATTAGCGCCATCACTAGATATTAAGGATCCAGTAGTGTATTGTTCAGAGAGAGTTCTACACAAGATGTCATAGTTTGCCTATTGTGTTAAAATAAAGATTAAAAAAAAAATAATTTTAAAACTAATCAATATAAATGATGTCTCAATAATTGCTAATTTATAGGAGAATTATGAGGAGTCTACAAAAGCACTTTCGGTACTGGTAAACTAACTTGAACATTGCTGCTTCAGCCTTATGTCCGGATGGGGAATAATTGGACTCTGGCAATTAACCGAGAGGCTAATAAAAGTGAACTAGCTAGCAGAAGTTATTTTAGCCCTTGGCCAAACATTGTCTTTTTTAACTACTGCTAATGGTTTAATTAAATCTAACTGATTATTTCTTTCCTGGAAACAAAAGTATTTCCTTTCAGATGGTTAAAGGTGCTAATACACATAGGAATAATGTCAGCCGAATCGGGCGATTTGATGACTATCCCAGGCCTCATTCAAACATCTAGGTTTTTTTCATGTACACAAAAAATAGTATAAGTGTCATACCAGTGATTCCAATCCAAGTTTTATCCGTGCTTGTTCAGTTTTGTCAGTTATTACCATCAATGATTTTCACTGTGCATAACTAAATTGCAGAATGCTGTAGATAAGCCCCTGATGCCGGTGGGCTTAGCTCAACTTCGATTTTGTGGGTGACAGGTTCCCTTTAAAGATAACAAGCCTGAATGAACATACATGGCCAAACTACAGCCATGCACGGTGGCCAATTTTGCAGGCAGATCATGCAGCCATTGACCTCCATAGTGTGAATTGGCCAGATGCATTTAAAGGGATAGAATGACTGACTGAACCAAGCACCGGTGCATAGTGCACCCCCTAGGGTGGCCAATCATTTAAGTGCACCTTCCCACCTACTTGTTTTCCATTTATCTCCATCCTTTTCCGGCTCTATAAAGCCAAAACTGTCAATCAAAGAAGAGAGGGGGAGGTTTGAAAAACACAAGGAAAATAAAGCAGGTGGGAAGCTGCAATGAAATGTTTGGCCACGCCAAGGGTGCTTGAGCACCTGTGTTTGGTTTGATCGGTCATTCTGTGCTGACAGACTCCTTTTCTTTGTGTTGTTTTGACTTTTCTCCTATTGCTATATGCTTCACGCTATGGTTATTGAATATCTGATGTAGTATTGATATTGAAGGATTTGTCCATTATTTCGATATTGATGGCCAGTCCTTAGGATAGGTCATCAATGTAAGGACCACAGCTCCAAGTACCAAGTAATGGTAGCTCTCAATTGCTAAAGCTCAGCCCAGGTGCTTTCTTTATTCTTTAATCATAGCTTTATACCCTGTACATCTAGGAGCACTGTGTATGCGGTCATACTTGCCTGTACCGATTTTGCCTTATTAGAGTCCAGCACCATAGTGAGATCACAGAATTGTGATCTTCTTGGGAAAATTGTAACATTTTCATTTGTTTTCATACACCCCAGGGGTCTTTCTACTGACCTGCATCTTTAGCTAAATACACATTTGTCGTCCCTTAAGCATTGAGCACTATATGCACTTTTCAGCTTCTGCACATTGCATTGATTGGTCTATTACAGGATTACAAGGGTTCCATTCTAGCACTTTGGGCTATTTTTTGCCATATACTCCATTTGAATCCTTGTTTACAGTTGAGGCATTTTGTTGCCTACAACATGTTCTAGGCACATCATTAATCTATGGCCCCCATTTCTTATTTCTGGCGCTCATTGTCCACTCTGTCCACTGTGACATATTATATATAATTAGGATGTATTTCAGGTGTGCACTATATATGTGCTTTATTCATTAGCTGCCATTTCTATATAGGATGGGCTTTGTGTGCCGTACCACTATACAGATATACTGTTGAGCTTGTTTAAGCATCTTGCTTGGGATCATTTGATCATTTATAGGCGTATTTGTGGTGTATTCCTTTATGCAGACAGTATATTCTGTTACTGTATCTCCACTGTTTGCTACTGGACTTGTCATAAGATTTTACATTTGTTTGTAATTAATAAAATATTACTGTTTTTATTGGTAATTAAGCTTCCATTTTTCTTCTCTGATTATTGTGCACACATGGAAGTGCCTCTTATTTAGGCCTTTATTGGGGTATTAATTGTGCACTATTTGTATTTTTTCTTATATTGTGGGTGTACACACTTTTCTTTTTTATCTCTATCGTATGTGTAGCTTTCTTCAGGTCCCTATTAATACTAGTTAGACATCGCCTTAGAAGGTTTCACAGTCCAAACTTCTCCCTGGAATCTTTGCGGCTAGGCTTCTAAATTTAATGCTGGCACCAATTACCATCTCTGGATTTTGGTTCATTTGCATAGCTTTACCCATAATTCCTATTACATTTAGCTAATCTCTACCAAATTGAATCTGGGCTCAGCAGACATACTCTGAGCTGTGGCCTTTGAGTTAGGTAAGGTGTGATAAATGGAAAGGTCACAAAATCACACCGCAGCAGAACCCTCGCACCTTAAGCCTTCTTAACTAAGAATTTAGTCATTACTGTTATCACATCATTTTCCTCATTTACAGAGTTGACTCTATAAATATTGATAAGCAGCAGTTCAGACACTGAGAATGTGTTCTCAATTCCAGCGCCAAAACTGTCTGCTATGTACAGCAGAGAATATCCAATGCACATAGCTTCAGGCTTGCAGAAAATTAGGAAGCTATCACTGTATTTAGGAATTTAACCAAAACAAAGAAGTAGCTGTAATTTATACAATTATCCAGAGTTTACATGTCTAGCGCTGTAGGAACAGGCCTGCAGTGTCATCACAGAATATATCTGAATGATACTATACTACCTAGTACCCTGGGGAGGAACCTTTACCTTTCTCTACATGCCAAAGCCAAATGCTGCTCTTCCATTAATAAGAGTTGCAGCACTCCCAAGGTGTTATAATCCATTGGTGAACCCAAAAACAAAAATGTTACAAGTGGACCCTACCTATACCTGCACATTTATACCACGACCAACCAGAGGTTTAGCAATGCTTTTTTCCCATGTTACAGAGAGTAGTCCATATACATGTACGTAAATGCCCCTAGACTTTCAGAAACAAATACCCCCTACTTACTCTTAGTATTTGCCAGAAATGCATTTTTTTCATAGCCTCAGATGTTCTCAGAGTGCCAGTATGGGCAGGTGTTACTATGATGGACTTAGGATAGGAAAAAGAAGACCTTCTTATAGGGCCACCACCAGGCAGCCGAAAAGGCAATAGTCATCAATAGAGACTAGTGAATCAATTTCATGTTAATCAAACTTGTGTGATTGCTGAACCCAACGAACTTGAATACTTTGTGATTAACAGGGCCTACTGTACACATTGTAGAGAACTGCATTAACCAGAGAAGGGTCACATAGCCTTAGGCAGCCTTCCCCATTATGCCATGCCATTATCACATCACATGGCAAGAATTGAAAGAAACGGATGGGACTCACCGGTTAAAAAAATTCACACCAGTAGAAGCGCCACTGCAGCGCGAAACGGCCGTCGTCCATTCCACTCCTGCTCCCATCCTCCCGACGCCGATGTTTTAAAGTATTGGAATGAAAAAGAATAATTTTTTTAACCGATGAGTGCCATCTGTTTCTTTCAATTTTTGTATCCATTGTGGCTATTTTCTTTGGAGTGGCACCCCGACTCATGGAGCACTTACTGCTGTATATATGCCTGCAGTAATACCTGTGGACTAAATGTGTTTCCCCGCTGTGCGGATTTATACTTCGTTGGAACATCAAACAGCAAGACACAGCCAATCAGGAAGGACTATCATAGCCTGCATAAAAGCATTGTAGTGACACCTCCACCAGGGGGAGCTGGTGATGGAAGAGAGGTTAAACACTTAGCGTAGCAACACAGAGCAACAGCACAGGTGTCACAGGTAATGAGAGAGTGGTCAGACGAACCGAGTCAGAAATGATCAAAAACAGAAGTACAAGAAGGAGCAGAAAAACACATAGTCAAAATACCAAGCCGAGGGTCAAAGAGCCAAACATGAGCGCGAGATCCAAAAACGTGAGACGGAAGACGTGGTCAGGGTACAAGCTAGAGAATCAAAAATCCAGACAGAGAACGTAGCAGCAGAGACGGATACCAAGAGATGGCGTCAGAGACAAGCCGAGGTCACACACATGAATACAAGTCAAAGGCAGGAGGGTCACCAAGGTACAAGGGTCAGAGGCTATAATCTGGAAGCTTGAGCTATCACTAAGGCTATGTGCACACGTTGCAGATTATTTGCGGTTTTCTAGCGTTTTTGCACTATAAAAACGCTATAAAACCACAAATAATCTGCATACATTAAGCATCCTATCATTTTTAATGAAATCCGCAATTTCTGTGCACATGATGTGCGTTTTTCCGCATGAAAAACGCATTGCGGAAAAATAATGAACCTGCTCATTAATTTTGCGTTTGTTTTGCGGTTTTCCCACTGTCTAATGCATTGGGAAATGTCTGGAAAAAAACGCGCAAAAAAGCGTCAAAACCGCACAAAAAACGCGCAAAAAAAACGCATGCGGATTTCATGTGGAAATCTCCCAGAAATGTCCGGATTTTCACAGGAATTTTCTGCATGAATTCCTGAACGTGTGCACATAGCCTTAACACTGGTCAGCAGGCTGTGACTACTGAAATAGCCCAGCTAGCGCTAGAACGAGGCCGAGGAGATTAACTCCTGCATGACCAGTCCAGAGAGAGGACAGCAGAAAGCAAACTCCGGACTGGACCATGACAAGCATAAGCAGGAAATTCAGCAACCAGTTTATAGTGAACCTGGATAGTGAAAGGATGTGAGAGCTCATAGCTTAGCCATGAACATAGGAAGAGAAAGAAAATAAAATGCTGAAAAAAAATGTACAGTCGCTGTGTGACAGCAAAACAGTAATGATTTGTATGTGAAGAAAAGAGAATATCATCACATATGTTTTTCAGGGTAACTGATGGCTTTAGAATACTTTAGAATCTGGTAAATTTTAACTTCAAAACATTTGTTCATCTCTAATTAATGTGTTTGATTTCTTTTATTTACCGGTAGATTATTTTGGGAGACATTTTTGAGGTACCAGCTTCTTCCATATAGATTAATTTGCCCTATAGTTAAGGGTTCTTCCTGTCTTCGTTTTTCATCTATGCATTGCCTCCACAGTCAGAGGAGTTGCCGAATGCTGGGGGGGGCAGGTGCACCTGTTTGAATGACATTTCAGGCCAGCAGCATCTTCTCTTCTGGCCTGAGCTGTATGTGCCCAATGATGCTGTATAAGGCGGCCTTGCTTATGTAGCATCGGAAGTGCAGAGGTGCTAAAGCTGGCCAGGATCAGGATCAAATTGTGAGCTCCAGAGATCCCAGACAGGATCAGTGAAGTACTTGCAAGCTCAGTAAGAAAGCACTTGGAAGTAAAGATGAGAGAACCCAAGCGTAAAAGTTCGGGGTTCGTACCGGACAGTAAGTGTCCAGAGCTAAACTCCAAACATGGACTTTCTCCAGAGGTCCGTTGCAGTGTTCTGAGTTCCGAGAGAAGTCCGATTAAGAGAGAGCGTTTAGGTCTCCATGCATTTCAATAGAGTTCAGGTTTTGGTTCAGATACAGTTCTGGTACTCGAACCAAACTTTGGAATAAAGTTCGGCCCGGGTACCAGAGCCCTAACTCCCACGGGTCCGCTCTACTTGTACGCACTTACTGCAGCATGTTTGGTCATGGCTGTTAAGCGGTGGTTGGTTCCCTCTGTAACAAGCTGTAAACAATAGGATATTAAACTTTAAATAATGGAGCAACAGGGGCAAATTTTAATACAAGGCCCCTTGTTTGTCATTTGACAGCGTTGGAACCGCGGCTCTCAGACCGGCGGTAATGATTTTACTGCCGATCAGAAGCAGTGCTTGCTGCGCTGTCATGCCCATGACAGCATGGCAAACACTGGATGTTTGGGGCCCCCATTCAAGTGAATGGGGTCCGGGTTTGGGTCTGGGTACTGTCGTGGTACCTGAATTTTCTTTTTCAACTGTTCGGCCGAACCGCCCGGACCCGAACATCTAGGGGTCCGCCCATCTCTACCACCCATCTCCCATGCCCCAAATATTATGTAACTGCATTTTTCTATCTGGTATTGGCTTACTGCTCGATCGCTATGTTTTATCTGTCTGACAGAACTGTGTAGGCTGCAGCCCACCGCCCGCCATTAAAAGATGCAGTGCTCATGTGACATAATCAGTGTCATGAGATTGACGGGGGGCTCAGAGCGGAGGAGCGGCAGTAATATGGGAGCTAGGTATGTTTTTCTGAATTTTATTTAGCACACTGGAGACATTCAAAAGGGTTTGTCCACTAGTGGACAACCCCTTTAATGCTGAACCTTTAAATCTAAACTAAATACTATATGACATAGTACTTACATGACACGACAGATCCTGCTGTACGAGCATGCTGTTACACCGAGAACTGTCTTTCACTTCTCAGTTCTTTGTACTTTGCCGTTAGGTGTCATTTTTAGATTATACCTAATTTATGTAGTAGCTGGAAAATTATGCTGAAAAATACTTGTAAACGCTTTTAGGAAAGATTACAGAAGACTTTATTCCTGCCAAACAGTTACTAAAGTGTTCTGCCTCACGGTGCAAAAAAATGGAACTGAAGCAAGAAAGCAAGAATTAAATCCGCGCTCTTCCAGTGTCAGTGGCATTGTACCAAAGCGGAGGAAGACCAACCAAGGTCAAAACTGGTTGTACAGAGATTGAATAATGTGAACATATATTGCAGTAGAACATTGTACTAACAATATTTTATAAGATAGAAAAATAAATATTCTGGTTTAAACAAAATATGTGATTATGAATTAACTTTGTCAGGTTGCCATCGGTTACATATAATAGGGGGCAAATGTTCGGCTCAGGGATAGTTTGCTATAACATAAAAGAGAATCTGTCAGCAGGTTGTTGCTATTTAAGCTGAAAGATGCATAACGTAGGGGCAGAGAAGACTGATTCCATTGCTGTGTCACTGGCTCAGCAGCTTGTTGTAGTTTCAAAACAATCAATGTTTTATTAGCAGGAGATTATCACTGCCGGACTGAATGTTAGGCCAGTCTCACACGTCCAGATAATTCCGGTACCGGAAAAATCGGTACCGGAATTATCCGTGTCCGTGTGCTTACCGTGAACATCAGTGTGGCACACGTGCGGCAGCCGTGTGCTGCCCGTGTGCCAACTGGGTACCACATGGACCGTGCAGGAGACAGCGCTACAAGTAAGCGCTGTCCCCTGCATCTGGTGCTGAAGCCGCCATTCATATCTTCTCTCCAGCGAACGCTGCTGGAAAGAAGATATGAATGGCAGCTTCAGCACCACGCTGGGGGGACAGCGCTTACTGTAGCGCTGTCTCCTGCATGGCACACGGACAGCGTCCGTGTGCGGTACGTGTTTTACACGGACCCATTGACTTTAATGGGTCCGTGTAATCAGTGCGCTCCCACGAACACTGACATGTCTCCGTGTTTTGCACACGGACACACGGTCCGTGAAAACACGCTGACATGTGCAGAGACACATTGATTTCAATGTGTCTACGTGAGTCAGTGTCTCCGGTACGTGAGGAAACTGTCACCTCACGTACCGCAGCCACTGACGTGTGAAACCGGCCTTAGGTGCAAGTCACTACTGATTGGCAGCTTACTGACAATGCACACAAGAAGCTGCCTATCAGGGGTGCAGGCGAGCGGGGTTCTACGGAGCTCCACATCCTGATCACTGCTACATCTACAACAGATAAAAAAGAGATTCTAGCAAACCTGCAGCAGGCAGCCCAGTAAGTGATACATTGTTGAAATCAGGGTCTCTGTCCCTAGATCATACAGCTCTCTGATTCCATAGCAAAAACCGGCTGACATATTCCCTTTAATTCAGCATATTTCCATATATAAGAGCTTTTCACTAAATTAGAATATCATCAATTAATTTACTTCAGTTCTTTAATACCAAAAGTTAAACTCATATTATATAGTGAGAAGCACTTGTATAACTCTCTTAAAATGCTGGTAGGACTCAATAGAGAAAGTCTGTGAATCTTCCCATGCTCTGTGTGGTCATTTTTTCATTCATTTTCCCATAGGTTTCTATATAGGAAAAAAAATGCATGAAAAGCAACGCTCATGTCTATTTAAAAAAAAGTCACAAACAAGGCCTAGAATTGATGGCATTCTTTTTACACATCAGAAAAATCCGTGCAAAAAAAGTATGAATTTAATTCAACAAACAGCTTGAACCATAAATCTGGCATAAAACTGTTTTACAGGTTACTAATTTTGTGAGTTTTAATGGTTTACGCCGACTCTGGCAACTTTTTGAAAAGTGGATGGAATTTAGTCTACGTTCAGATTAGCGTTGCGCGCCGCTGCGTCGGCGACGCAACGCACGACGCACGCAAAAACGCGCACAAACGGACGCAAAAACGCTGCGTTTTGCGACGCGTGCGTCGTTTTTTTGACGAAATCGGACGCAAGAAAAATGCAACTTGTTGCATTTTCTTGCGTCCGACGCTAGCGTCAAAAACGACGCACATGTCGGAAAACGCAACAAGAAAAACGCATGCGTCCCCCATGTAAAACATAGGGGCGCATGACACGTGCGTCGCCGCTGCGTTTCCCGACGCAGCGTCGGGAAACGCTAATCTGAACGTAGCCTTAGCAGAAGAGGACATGTTTGAGTGCGAGCAAATTCATCATACTTTATGCCACAAAAGTAGAGAAAATCTCAAAAGAAATATACTCCTAGTCCATCCACTGTACAATTCTAACGCTGTTTCACAGAAGCAAAATAATGCGCAAAACTGAAGAGGTGCACGTCTCTTAATAATTTGATGCGTCTTACGCCAGTGTACGCTAGATTAGGATATACACCATTTTTTATTAATTGACCCCTATATGCTCCTGATCTCTGCATCTTCCCTTCTTTCCTATACTGATTTCTAAGCTCGGCGTTGACCCATCTACATCTTTAGCTGCCTTCTAATAGGGTGATATTGCAGACATGACAGATCGGCTTTAACTATTTACCTACATTGGCCAACAAAAGTGCAAATACCGTCTTTAGCCTTATGAATACAGACACCTACTACTGTAGACGTCACTATTGCATGGTCCATTTCACCAGGGACTTATGGCAAGGGTCTAGTTCAAAGAATTCATTTTCCTACAAATCCTAAGTCACACAGCAGGCACAGGGACTTATCCTTCTTGTCCCAGCACAGTATAATCTTATAGTCATTATACAGCACTATTACATTTTTTCACTATGGTCCAAAGAACAGGCAGATGGTTGCCGGTGCCAATCTTTACCAGGTCTCCGCCATCTCTGCCGGCGATTCAGTGGCTTCCACTGATGTGATATCAACACAGCAGCAGCTTCTCATCCGTTCTGCTGTTGATTGGGTGTGACTGCTCATGTGATGCTGATTGATAACTGCTCTCTGCTGCCTAACTACGGGGAGTCGGCAGTCACGCTCCGTCAACAGAGCAGCTCAGAAGAAGAAGAGCTGCTCTGTTGATGTGGAGCAACTGAATCGCTGGCAGGAGCGATCAGTAACCACTCTGAGATGGCTCCTGGTTAAACATGCAGGAGCATAGTTGATCGGTTTTAGGCCCATACTAAAAAAATAAATAGTACTAGGCAACTCCTTTAATGTTGAGAATCAGTAAAAATGTTTATCATGGCAGGACCTGTGTGTACAACGTCATCCAGTAAACACCTCCATGGAGAGAGAAGTAAGAGGCCAGAAAACAATAGCAGACCACACACTCAATCCCTAAGATCTCCGTGAGGAATGAAGCAGTGCCTACAAGAACCTGTATGATCAGCCTGCAGAACAGTATGTCATTCCGCATGAGGTTGAGTCCCCGCTAGTTCTGTGGCCCATGGCTCCTCAGAGTTATAAGTATCATAATACTGAAAGTGTGAAATTATCAGCCAAGCCAACATCTGTCTAGTGAGTTGGAAACCATTTTGCTGCTTCCCTCAGTCCTGTTTGTACACTGACTATGAGATGCCCAATTACACCATTTAGTAATAGCTGCTTGCAGATACATATTATCTAGGAAGATGGCATGCGACCACGGAAATAACACTGCAGCTGCTCTCCTATGTGCAGAAGTGCCCACTCTACAACATGGATATGTACGACACATTTTCTGCCACTGTGCCCTATGCAGGGGTGTCAAACTGCATTCCTCGAGGGCTGCAAACAGGTCATGTTTTCAGGATTTCCTTGTACTGCACAAGTGATAATTTAATCACCAACTCATTATTTGTGTAGGTGATTAAATTATCACCTGTGCAGTACAAGGAAATCCTGAAAACATGACCTGTTTGCAGCCCCCGAGGAATGCAGTCTGACACCCCTGCCTTATAGGGCCTTCTTTTCACCAGTTTGAGTATCTAAAGAAATGCCACCAATTACCGTATCTACTCCTTTACTGCAGTCTACAAATGTGTATATCTGTTGACTCCTGCCATACATTAACAAAAACACCATTTAAATTTCTCCCCTGCTGTATGTAAATGAGCATGGTCTGGTCAAATGGCATCATCACTGTGGCGTCTGTGCTGCCTCTGTTTTCCTAATTGCAGTCATCTGGCTTTGATTGATGTGGATAATGCGTCCTGCGTCATCCACATAGTGCAACAAAATCTCGCACCTGCGCAATAGCATCCCTGCCAGCGCATGCGCAAGTTAGTCCTCTGCCCTACTGAGGCCAGAGCATAGGACATAATCGCACATGCACCGAAAGATGTCATTCCGGATCCTATGTACTGGAGTAGGGCAGAGCAAAGTGCGCCCACGATGCTACTGCACAGGTGGTAGATTCCTTGCGCTAAGTGGATGACGCAGGAGGAGACACAGACCCTGCAGCAATGACGCCTATCGAACTGGACCATACAGCACAGGAGACATTCAAATGGTATTTTGGGGGGGGGGGGGTATATAGGGGGAGTCAGCAGATGATATACATATTTGTGGACTGCAGTAAAGGAGTAGATAAAGGTGGTGGCATTTGTTTAGATTCTCAAAAACTAATGACAGGTTCACTTTGAAGGAAAAAGGTCATCAATATTTTAAGCCAAAAACTGTCACCATATGCCATGATACCTGAAAGAAATATGCTTCTAAACAAGCCTTGTTAAAGACTTTCTATGAAATCATAAGGTTTAAAATAACAAGCACTACGTGGTAATAACTGAAGAGTCGTCTGGGTGGTCGCACAATACTGAGAAGTCAGACAGTCCAATTCTTAGCATTTACTTTTTGGCTTGATTGACATCTAACAAGACAAGATACATTACTACGAGCCAACTCCACAGCATCCGATGTCGCCCATGCAATACAGTGAAGTGTATAGACCTCGGCTTACCTGCACAATGTACCACATAGTGTACTAACTTTAGGCAAGGCTTAGCTGCAGAGGTTACTTAATGCAGAAGCATCTTCCAAAACCTATTTCTGGTACCTTACTACTACTGTTGGATATAACAGCATGAAGCTTTAGAGCATTACGCCATTTCAGACTGATCTTGGCATAACACACATTTCCAAATATTCATGGAAATTAGAGTGCCTAGAGAAACTGTAATGTAAATTTTACACAGATAAAGAATAGCATATACATCAGCTCTTCATGCATATATCTTTATACTGCAGAGCAAACTTTAATGGGAGGAAAAAATAATGCATCAGTATTGCAATCAGGCTCCTGAAAGTGCCCTTAATATGTTAACATTAAAGCTTTGCATAACATTTTTAGAAATAATTTCAAAAGATCAAATGGTCAGTAGTGATGAGCCAGTGGTCTGTAGTGATGAGCCGGTGGTCAGTAGTGATGAGCCGGTGGTCCGTAGTGATGAGCCAGTGGTCAGCAATGATGAGCCAGTGGTCAGTAGTGATGAGCCAGTGGTCAGTAGTGATGAGCCAGTGGTCAGTAGTGATGAGCCGGTGGTCAGTAGTGATGAGCCGGTGGTCAGTAGTGATGAGCCAGTGGTCAGTAGTGATGAGCCAGTGGTCAGTAGTGATGAGCCAGTGGTCAGTAGTGATGAGCCGGTGGTCAGTAGTGATGAGCCTGTGGTCAGTAGTGATGAGCCGGTGGTCAGTAGTGATGAGCCGGTGGTCAGTAGTGATGAGCCAGTGGTCTGTAGTGATGAGCCAGTGGTCAGTAGTGATGAGCCAGTGGTCAGTAGTGATGAGCCTGTGGTCAGTAGTGATGAGCCGGTGGTCAGTAGTGATGAGCCGGTGGTCAGTAGTGATGAGCCGGTGGTCAGTAGTGATGAGCCGGTGGTCAGTAGTGATGAGCCAGTGGTCAGTAGTGATGAACCGGTGGTCAGTAGTGATGAGCCAGTGGTCTGTAGTGATGAGCCAGTGGTCAGTAGTGATGAGCCAGTGGTCAGTAGTGATGAGCCTGTGGTCAGTAGTGATGAGCCGGTGGTCAGTAGTGATGAGCCAGTGGTCAGTAGTGATGAGCCAGTGGTCTGTAGTGATGAGCCGGTGGTCAGTAGTGATGAGCCAGTGGTCAGTAGTGACAAACAAACACTTAAAAGGGAACCTGTCACAGAAAAAAAATGCTATTGACCTGCAGATATGGGATTAATCTGCAGGGTAATAGCATTACTAACCTGCCCAGGGCCTACACTTACCCGAACACTGCCAGGAGAAAATTAACTTTATTCCCCCCATCATCGTTCCAGTTTCAGTCATGGGGGCAGTGCTGATGCTGGATCAGATATAGAGCGGCAGCTGTAAACGCTCCTCCGGCCCTAACACTCCCTGTGCATTGGAGCCGGCTGTCAGTCAGGGCCGGGGGCACAATTACAGCCAACGCTCGTGTGACTAAATCCGTGCCGGCATCCACCCCGTGACTGAGGCCGGAAATAAAGGTAATTTTCTCCCTTCAGCGTTCGGATAAGCCACGCAGGCTGATAGCACTATTAACCTGCAGATTAATGCCATTTCTGCATGTTAATAGCATTTATTTTTTGTGGTGACAGGTACCCTTTAAGTGGAAAGGTGCATGCCCCATATGACTTCATAGAAGGTTGTGACACCCCAGGGTCCTTGTTGTCACAGTGGCATTGCTTTCCTCACGGGGAGAGTGATGTCACAATGGAAGCGAAGGAAGATCTCTTCTGTCAGGTAAACACAAACATGCAACATGTTCACACTCCAGGTCAAAAGGGGGAGCTCTAAACCTGGTTTATTGGGAACTTCCCTATAAATATATTCTGGTCTGGAGGGGAAGTCAGTCAGTCTGTCAGGGGGACAGTAAAGAGGGCAGTCAGACAGTGAGTGTCAGAAGGACTGAAGGGGCCATGCAGCCAGAGGTGCTGCAGCTCCTGGGGAAAGAGAAACTGAGAAGGAAAGAACAGATTGTAGAGAGCGTGCAGGAGAGCAAAGCACAGGAGAGTGACCTTTGGGGAGTACAGCTGCGACTGAGCTATCTCCCCTGGCAGAGCGCAGATACTGGTAGCTGGAAGACCGAGGTTGTGACGGACTCTAGGAATCACAGCAGAAACCGGCAGGACAGCTGGACTATACATTACCTGTCCTCCCTAATACCCCAGAGGCAAAGTGGCGCATAGAGCCTGGGTCGTGATAGAGACCCTGCAAAAAGGCTCGAGCCACCTGTCATACAGGTTTGTGTCCCACCTTCATGGAGGACAGAGAGAACTGTGAGGACCTGGCCAGGAGCCATAGGCAGTAAGGGACAACAACACAACCACGCTAATAGGAAGGCTTTTAACTTCACCTGGCAAAGGGGATTCTGAATTAGCTTCCAAGCGGGCCGGACCCTGCCTGGACCTGTGATCTGGTGTTCTTGACTGTGGCTGCCTAAAGTCTTCAGTAAACCAGGTAAAGAGACTGCAAACCTGTGTCCTCCGTTCCCGAGGAAGGAATACGTCTATTCTGAAACGCGTAGGAATTGGTCCACCGCGCTCTCCTTAGCCAGTCACGTGATCTATCACGTGACCGTGATGTCACGCAAGGTCCTGTATTCACAGAGTACCTAGCGGCTGTACAACGTGCGCAACGTGCATTCACCGCACGCCGACAGACACTTCAGTGGCATCCTGCTACCGGCCGGGGCAGAGAAAACTGGTGTCACCACCTAAAGAACCTACATCAGATTGCATAGAGGCAAGCAGCATACAAGAGTCAGACAGCGCGCAACAGGTAAACCGCTTTTTTCTATACCTGAAGCTGTGGCAGGATCATGTATGCTTGACACCTATATGACTTCATCTCATACTTCTGGGTGCCCCTGCTATAATTTTCTCAATAAGAGCATTCATTTTATTAGCTAATTTTACTTTACCCCTAGCTGCTTCTCCTCTTTTGTTTTTAAAATAAGTTTTAATACCGACCCTATCGACTCACATATCGAATGAGGAGTGTTCTCTAGCGCGGATACAAACTATTTAAAGCATTTATAGATATACACGCAGTAGAGTGGTACTGCGCTACTATCTGCTGCAGGAACATTGGTGTTGTTAGCGCCACTGGATCTTTATTTTTGTGGAATTAAAAAATAACCTAAGATGAACTGTTGTTGTTTACGCTAATTATTTTATACTCAAATATTATTCTATTGACCTTGTCCATTTCACCCCCTGTATCTTCCCGTTTTCCCACCTTGTCTTCCGCTTTTGCTTCCTTGTCACAATGCAAATTATGTGCAAGTTGGGTATTGTGTTACCCAGTGAGTGCTCATCTTTCTTTTAGATTGTTTGTTATTTGTATTTTCTGATACTTTGTATTTGTAAGTGAAGTTAAAAAAAAAAAGAAAACGAAAATAAAAAACCCTCACATAGTTTAAATTGAATAAAGCAAAATAGAGAGCAAATTCTAATACTTTATTTTACGTTAAGTTTGCAGATTCAAACAATAAAGAAGTACAAATTGATAGTAAAAAAACATTGTTTTGAACCTTTTACAAGCATTAATATTAATGTAAAAAAGCCATTGCAAAACAGCCCTATGTGTCATACTAAGGGCTCACTCACACGTCCGATTTTCAGGTACGAGTATTATGTACAATACGTGGGTCTCACGGAAAGCATTTATACCTATAATATCCTATTGGGTTGTGCACATGTCCGAGTTCTTCCTTGGACCGAGTGCACCTCTCAATGAATTCATCTAGTTATCAAATTGACACCACAGGTGTGGCACAGCATTTTATACATTTGGGCAGTAAAGAAAAATAATTACGGTACCTTTTTACCAAAAATTTACCACATTACATTTTTACCACCAACATTTTGTTTTAGCCCCAGATTTCACATTTTTACACAGAGAAATGGGTAAAAATGCCACCAACAATTTATTCTGAGTGTAGAACTACCCAACATGAGTCTGTACATTACTGATTAGCTACACAGCGAAACTCGGGAGGGACGGAGCGCTTATTGCCTCCTGGAGCGCAGACTTTCATAAAATAGTTTGCGGACGCCATATACAGAGCCCCTAAGTGCTAGAAGAGCAGTTTTTCCCCTCAAGTAATGCCATTTTGAAAATTATACCCCTTTGGGAATGTATCTATAGGTGTAGTGATGATTTTTGACTCCAATGATGCTTTCCAGAAACAAGCAGCAGTGGATGTTGTGCAGTGAAAATTGTAAACTGCTGTTGTAGTGATCATTACATTACGTCCAACTTTTGCTTCTGGAGATACGCACCTGTAAATTAGGTGGGCGCTTGTCATTACAGAAATGCCAAACATTTGGACGCTTAATGTGGAAGAGATGGGGCATTTGGATTTGTGAGTGCAGAATTTGCTGAATTTCCTTTGGGTGCGAGCAGCAGAGCCTTTGTACTACCAGTAACGTGGAAGCCCCCTATATTTCCGTTAACAGATGACAGACCTGAGTGGGGACTTGTTTTTGGATGATATTTATCCTGTGCTATCTTGAGCACTTACTTTGGGGTTTCCAACTAAATCTCTGAGTGACATGATTCAGATGTATCGTTTCTCCTTATGGAGAGTGACATACCATCTCTGGCTTGTCAAGGTAAGGAGGCTTATTTGCCGTACAATGCTCCTCTGGGAAATATAATATGCAAATTGCGTCTTCTGAGAAAAAGAGGACTTAAACTCTATAGCGCCACCTGTTGGAAGTAGCGATCCTACAAGTCACAATCAACTCTTTCACGAGTCATGCAATATGACTTAGGATAAAAGCCAAATTAGTATCACAATTCGCAGACACGGTGTTTCGGGCTGTTGGCCCTCGTCAGTGCGAAGCATGAGAACTAATTTGGCTAGGTGAGAGGCTCTGGACTGCCAAATCAGTTCTCATGCTTCGCACTGACGAGGGCCAACAGCCCGAAACACCGTGTCTGCGAATTGTGATACTAATTTAACTTTTATCCTAAGTCATATTGCATGACTCGTTAAAGAGTTGATTGTGACTTGTAGGATCGCTACTTCCAACAGGTGGCGCTATAGAGTTTAAGTCCTCTTTTTCTAAGAAGAGGCAATTTGCATATTATATTTCCCAGAGGAGCATTGTATGGCAAATAAGCCTCCTTACCTTGACAAGCCAGAGATGATATGTCACCCTCCATAAGGAGAAACGATACCCCTTAGACCCCAGTCCAGAGCCTCTCACCTAGCCAAATTAGTTCTCATGTTTCGCACTGACGAGGGCCAACAGCCCGAAACACCGTGTCTGCGAATTGAGATACTAATTTGGCTTTTATCCTAAGTCATATTGCATGACTCGTTAAAGAGTTGATTGTGACATGTAGGATCGCTACTTCCAACAGGTGGCGCTATAGAGTTTAAGTCCTCTTTTTCTCAGAAGAGGCAATTTGCATATGATTCAGATGAAAACCTGAGGAATCCATTCACTATAATGAGGCAGGAACACATGGGCTACTTGAACAGTGAACAAGTCTGTATGATCATGTTCACACACCACCAAGAAACCTGAAGACACAAAAGAGAATAGTAAAACCAAAAACACTCAGTTTGAAAAAATGTTGCAGTAATCCGCAAGTGCTAGTAAAAGGTGTAAAAAACAGGGTATTTGGTTGATACGTTTTTTGCAAAAAATGTATACTAAGCTGCTCTACCAATCTTCACGGTATACCCTTATCAGAGCAGTCCTAACTAATGTATGCAATCCCTATCTGATGTATTTAAAAACCTGATCATCTGTATATGACCTGTGTGAACAGGGTTCAGAGAGGAAAAATCCATGTGTGCATACAGGGTAGAACAGCTTTTGTGCAGATAGCCCAAGAGGAGTGGTGGAACTCCCCAGTCTTGTAGACACAAGAGAACAATCATGGAAACAGGAACACATGGGCTACTTGAACAGTGAACAAGTCTGTAGGATCATGTTCACACACCACCAAGAAACCTGAAGACACAAAAGAGAATAGTAAAACCAAAAATACTCAGTTTTGGTCTGATAAGGGTATACCGTGAAGATTGGTAGAGCAGCTTAGTATACATTTTTTGCAAAAAAACGTATCAACCAAATACCCTGTTTTTTACATCTTTTACTAGCACTTGTGGATTACTGCAACATTTTTTCAAACTGAGTGTTTTTGGTTTTACTATTCTCTTTTGTGTCTTCAACTATAATGAGGCAGCAGAGTTACTCTGGACTCCTTCTGGCCTCTGTTCAGCGGTGTGCTTCTTTTCAGAAGTGCACATAACTGTGGCACATCTCGCTTTTATGGATGCCTAAAAAGACGGACGTTGCCGGATAACAGGCCAGATGGCGTCCACAGTGCCTCCATCTGCATTATAGTGAACTTCCACCAAGGGTTTCATCTGAATCACGTATTTCAGAGATTTACAAGAAAACCCTGGTGTAAGTGTAGAGCCCGCTAGGACCCTGGGGCCGGGTCCGGAGGTAATTAAAGGGGTAGTCACGGTGGCGGTGACCCGGTCCGTGGCCCTGGGTGTCCAAGTTAAAGGGAAGGTCTTTTAAGGGGTTGTTGTGAATAAAGAATGTTTGTGACGCCACCTGTGGTATTCGGCCAGGGATGGCCGATGCTGCTTAAAGGGGTCCCCTGGGGATGATGGTATTGAAGCAGAGGTGGTATAGTTCCCCACAGGTAGAACTTAGTCCCCAGTGCGCCCAGTGTAGTTGGTAAGGATTATAGATGGTGAGGTGCAGGAAAGAATTAGAGGACACAAGGTTACAGTCTCTTTACCTTTTATTGGTAGTATGCAGCCACACTCCAGGGTACGGATCACAGGTGATGGTGAGGTCCGGCCAGCCTGGAAGCGATTCGGAATCCCCCTAGCCAGGTGGGGTTGGAAGCCTTCCTTTCTGCGCTGTTGTTTAAGTCCCTTGCTGCCTAAGGCTTCACACAAGGTCCTCTCTTTCTCTCTCTGTCCTATTAGTAAGACAATATCCGTATGGCAGGCAACTGGAGCCTTTTTACAGGTGTCCCAACTTGCAGCGATTCCAGGCTCTATATGCTGCTGTGTGTTCAGATGTAATGGTGGACAGGTGACTTGAAATCTCCTGCCCACCGGTTTCAGCTGCCACAACCTCGGAATTTCGGCTTCCGGTTACTTGCGCCAATTCTGGAGTGAGCCCTCTCGTAGCTCCACTCCCAGTATCTTTCCACTCGTTTGCCTCTTCTCCCCTCATAGTCTCTCATAGGCTGCTCTGTCCCTCTCTTCTCATTCCAGGAGCTGCAGAACCTTGTGCTTGCACGGCCCCAGCTTTCAACTCCTCACTCCTCTCTGACAGACTGACTCTAACTCATCCTCCAGCCAGAACATATAAGGAAGCCACCCACAAACTGGATCAGAGCTTCCCCTTCTGGCCTGGAGTCAGAACAGTGCTGTGTGTATGTGCTACCTGTTAAAGGGATCTTCCTCGCTTCCAAGCATGCCATCACCCTCCCCATGAGGAAGGAAATACCACTGTGACAACCGAACTCCTGGGGTGTCACATAAGCGCTTAGTGTAGAGTGCAGGATAAATGTGAGCCGAGCCTTACTGCGATCTTTGGGAGGCAGAATGAACAAAACAACAGCAGGTTAAGAATTGGTTTTATTTTTTTTAATGCTGTTTATCATGCAGTATAAGTGATTAGACAACTTTATTCTTCGGGTCAATGCAATTACACTGATATCAGATTTATATCAGTTTTATATTTGTCTGCTGTCACACACTAAAAAATGCTTTTTATTGCAAAAATAGCATCGCCATATTTTGAGAGCTATAATTTTTCCATATTTTGTCCGACAGTTATATGAGGGCTTGATTTTTGCAGGATGAGTTTGTTTTTATTGGTACCATTTTCGGGCAAATAAAGTTTTTTTTAAATTTTCTAATTCAATTTTTGGGAGGTAGAATGAACAAAAACCATCAATTCAGGAATTGTTTTTAAATATTTTTTTATCCGTTCCACACGTGGTAAGAAAGCTTTAGGGTATGTTTCCATGGTCAGTATTGGCAGCGCTTTTGAGGCAGCTCCGTCCAAAGTGCTGCCGGCTTTTGTACGCACAGTGATTCCGCATGTGTTCATCCTATACATTGGACTGTGATATTTATCTTGCAGAGACTGAGCATCTCCACAAGCTAAATTGACAGGCTGTGGTCTAGAAAGACGTGCCACATGTCCGTTTATGCAGGGATTCTGGATGTACGCAGCGTCCAATCTGCAGAGAATACTGGCCGTGGAAACATACCCTTATTCTTTGGGTCAATAGGATTACAGTACCTCATTTATATCATTTTTTAATGTTTTGGAGCTTTTACACAATAAAAATTATTTTATAAAAAAAATTATTATTTTTGCATCGCTTTATTCTGAGAGCTATAACATTCTTGTTTTTCCAACAATAAAGCTGTAGGGCAGCTTGTTTTATTGGGGGGACAAGATGGCGTTTTCAGCTATTCCATTTACATTAATCTTTTTTATTTCTTTTATTCCACTTTTTGTTCAGCGATATTATGAAAAAGCATTGTTTTTGACCCCCCCCCCCTTTTTTTTTTTTTTTACAGTGTTCACTTAACGGGTTAACTAGTGTGACAGTTTTATGCAGCGGATCGTTCCAGACACGGGAATACCAAACGTGTACTTTTCTTTACATAAAATACAAATTTATGGGTACAATGTACTATTATTTATTTTTTATTATTTTGTGTTTTTTTTTAAATATTATTACATTTTTTACTTAGTTTCTTTATGGGACTTTCGCTTTCATGTGCCTGAAATGTAATGATTTATAACTGTCAGTTTTGCACTGACACAAGCCTCTTAGACCATTGACTTCAGGTCACTGTGGCATTGATCGAGCCCCCACGTTAACGTCACAGGAGAGCCGATCGGAGGACAGAGGGGACCCCCTCCCTCTCCTTTCTAAATGCTGCGATATTGATTGCAGCATTTTGGGGATTAAACTGCTGGGAGCATACGCAACAGCAAAATTGCCAGGACTGTGCTAAAGGGAATCTGTCAGCAGGTTTTTACTATGTAATCTGAAGACAACATGGTATAGGGTCAGAGACACTGACTTCAGCAATGTGCCACTTACAATGAAGGTTTTATCACTATGAGATTATCATTGCCCTGACCACAGTGCACGTGAGAACTGGTCAATATACAATGTACACTGAGAGCCTGGTGTGGATGGGGTTAGCTTTTGAGCTCCGCTACATGCTAAATCTAAAAACTCTTGTTGTGTCACAACAGCTGCACCCAGTAAACTAAGCGATACAGCTTTGGAATCAGGCTCATTTGCTGCTCTCAGAATAAATACTGCTGACAGATTCACTTTAAGACAAGGAGTGTGATAACAACCAAAGACTACATTTTAGTGGGTAGAAAGTTATAGATATCAACAACTTCTTATCTTTTATCTCCAAAACTGTGCCATTTTACAGCTCATTTGATAATATGCTCAGATAAAAAAGTAAAGCTTTGCAATATATCTGGGTATTTGGTGCAGTGCATGTAAAAAGGACAACTCTTCCCTCCGGTGAAATTCATACTGCTTGATCTGCACTATGTATTGTTACTGACCACACAGTAGGGAGACTCTGCACAAAGCATTATCTTAAAAAAAAGAAAACATTTTTTCCCTTAAACAAAAACACACCATTAAATAAAAGGTCAATTGTTCTTTTTCGTCAAGTCGTTCAAATTCTGTTGAGTGGCTTCTTGGTTATATTTGTTTCTGGAAAGGTTGGGTTTTATCTATTAAGATCAAATGTGCATCTGAGTCGTGGCGTGAAACAGTGTCTGTACAGCAGCTTACAAAGGTGCACAGCGCCATAATTCCAGTGTGGGGTCATGTATACTTTGTTGTAAACCACATCTAAGCAGCATTCTGGTGAAACACCATCTGATGGAATCTGCCAGTAAAAACAGTATACCCCTGAATGAAAGTAGAGGTAAATGGAGATACATTGAAGGTCTCAAGCACTAGAGTGAAAGCAAAATGATAACTCCATAATACCAATGCATTACTGTATCATTATGTAAATTTGCTATTTAGCAGATTGGACAAGTTGGGTGACAAACCCTACTTTAGCTGAACAATGCTTGTTAGTGGATGTCACTTTTAAGATACCAAAAAAGGTAAGAATTAATATAATTAAACGACACCCTTTTAAGTTTCTCATTGATATCTTTGAACATTTTCTTAAAGAACCAAAAGTATCCTTCTTACCTAACTCATAAACATGGTATAAATAGAGTCTCATCCAGGGAGTCATTGAATACCATTGTAAAGTTGATCTATATGTGGTAGCCTGGTAGCTCTAAATAAAGCTTCCATAGGCAAGCTTTACGCCAGTTAAACCCTGGCCTCCATCTTTTGAACCCTGTACAGGGACTTGGAATTAAGCAGGGTTGAAACCATCGAGTAGCTGCTAGTAGATGGAGCAGGCTAGTAGGGAATGTCTACAAGGTCACAATAAGATAGGGATTAGAGGAAAAATGTCAGGCAGAAGAATAGTCAGAAAACAAGTGATGGTCAGAAACAGAAATCAGCACTAACGTTGGATTCACATTTGCGGACGAGGGCTTTACGGAGGGCTGCGTAGTTCCTCCGTGAAGCCCCGCGCACTGTCGCGCCTCTTCCTTCTGCTCCGCCTAAGTCGGCATGCGTCCTGCGTACCCTATCTTTAACATTGGGTACGAAGGCCATGCGGATGTATGCGGATGCCTCCGCATGCGTCGTTTTGGTGCTGCGCCAACCTGCGTCAAAAGCAACATGTTGCATTTTGTTGCGGTCGGCGCAGCGTCAATATGACACATGCGGAGGCATCCGCATGGCCTGCGCACCCAATGTTAAAGCTAGGGTACGCAGGCCACATGCCGACATAGGCGGAGCAGAAGGAAGAGGAGCGGCAGTGGGCAGGGCTTCACGGAGGAACTACACAGCCCTCCACAAAGCCCTCGTCTGCAAATGTGAAACCAGTCTAACATAGTAGGAGCAGAGAACAAGGGTGTGGACCAGGTAAAGCAGTAATTATAACTGGTAGTGGAAGACAGAGAGTCAGGAGTTGATAAAGTATGCAGACCCACCCAGAGATGACAGTAGAGTCTCAATATTAAACCAAAGATAAGAAATAACCCCCAAGATTCGAGACTGGACCACAACACAAATTCAAGAAAGTATAATTGGACTTCTGAATTATTGCCTGCAACAGAAGCGGAAAGGGAGGGAAGAGGTACCGACATTGACATGACAAATATTGTGTTTACATATTGCTTAACGTACATAGTACAGTTTCTTCCTATTTCTCAAGAGAAAATAAGGTGTTACATTTTATTTGCTGGTTAGGTCCTTGAGGCGAGGCACAAATGAAGCATCCATAATTCTTTTCCCCTCACCAGCTATTTCCCTTGACATCTGTTCACAACAACTGATTGCAGAAAAGGGATGTTGCCTAGTGGCAGTCCAGCGATGATCTTATGAGTACATTCTGTTCAAGAAGAACTGTCACTTACCATAAATATGTATTTTTCCCTTGGTGTAGATGCTGTTTTTCACCTAAATTTGGTGTTGTTGATTTTTTTTTTGTTACTGCGCCTTTTTATTCGCGAGGTATGGCCCGATCTTCCATGTATGTAAATCCTGTGATTTAACCAAGAGGGTGTGGTCCTCAACTCTTCTCTGTGGGAGTTTTCAGAACGACCCCAGATGGCAAAAAATACTAGAGTTATATACATGGAAGAGAGGATTATAGCTCATGAATGTAGAGGCGCAGGAACAAAAAGTCAACAGTGACAGATTTAGGACAATGGTGTTATTTACACCAAGTAAAAAATATACATATTTATGGTAAGTGACAGGTCTTCTCAAAACTGCATCAACTTAACCCGTGTTTTATGTGAACAGCGCTAAACTATTACTGATAAGGGTATAAGTACAGAAAGTGACTGAAATAGAAGGTCAAACTAAACCTAACTATACGTGTTCTTACTTGGGTTGTGAAACCAAATAGATTCATAAAAGAAGGTACATGCCAACAATTAAGAGTGCTTTGTTACATAGAAAAAGTGCAGCTTATTTCAAAATATTGTCAAAATGACCATATAAATATATATACACTGCTCAAAAACATAAACGGAACACTTAAACAACATAATATGACTTCAAGAAATCAAACTTCTGTGAAAAAAATGGCCACTTAGGAAGCAACACTGTTTGACAATCAATTTCACATGCTGTTGTGCAAATGGAATAGACAACAGATAGAAATTATAGCCAATTATCAGGACACACTCAATAAAGGAGTGGTTCTGCAGGTGGGGACCACAGACCACATCTCAGTACCAATGCTTTCTGGCTGATGTTTTGGTCAATTTTAAATGTTGGTTGTGCTTTCACACTTGTGGTAGCATGAGACGGACTCTACAACCCACACAAGTAGCTCAGGTAGTGCAGCTCATCCAGGATGGCACATCAATGTGAGCTGTGGCAAGAAGGTTTGCTGTGTCTGTCAGCGTAGTGTCCAGAGGCTGGAGGCACTACCAGGAGACAGGCCAGTACAAGAGGAGACATGGAGGGTGCTGTAGGAGGGCAACAACCCAGCAGCAGGACCGCTACCTCTGCCTTTGTGCAATGAGGAACAGGAGGAGCACTGCCAGAGCCCTGCAAAATGACCTCCAGCAGGCCACAAATGTGCATGTGTCTGCACAAACGGTTAGAAACCAACCCCATGAGGATGGTCTGAGTGCCCGATGTCCACAGATGGAGGTTGTGCTCACAGCTCAACACCGTGCAGGACGACTGGCATTTGCCACAGAACATCAGGATTGGCAAGTTCGCCACTGGTGCCCTGTGCTCTTCACAGATGAAAGCAGGTTCACACTGCACACATGTGACAGACATGACAGAGTCTGGAGACGCCATGAAGAGCGATCTGCTGCCAGCAACATCCTTCGGCATGACCGGTTTGGCAGTGGGTCAGTAATGGTGTGGGGTGGCATTTCTTTGGAGGGCCGCACAGCCCTCCGTGTGCTCGCCAGAGGTAGCCTGACTGCCATTAGGTACCGAGATGAGATCCTCAGACCCCTTGTGAGAGAATATGCTGGTACGGTTTGCCCTGGGTTCCTCCTAATGCAGGACAATGCCAGACCTCATGTGGCTCGAGTGTGTCAGCAGTTCCTGCAAGATGAAGGCATTGAAGCTATGGACTGGTCCACCATTTTCCCAGACCTGAATTCGATTGAACACATCTGGGACATCATGTCTCGCACCATCCACCAATGTCACATTGCACCATAGACTGTCCAGAGTTGGCAGATGCTTTATTCCAGGTCTGGGAGGAGATCCCTCAGGAGACCATCCGCCGCCTCATCAGGAGCATGTCCAGGCATTGTAGAGAGATCAAACAGGCACATGGAGGCCACACACACTACTGAGCATCATTTCCTTGTCTTGAGGCATTTCCACTGAAGTTGGATCAGCCTGTAACTTCATTTTCCACTTTGATTTTGAGCATCATTCCAACTCCAGACCTCCGTGGGATTTTAGTTGTGATTTACGTTGATCATTTTTAGGTTTTATTGTTCTCAACACATTCCACTATGTAATGAATAAAGATTTAACACTGGAATATTTAATTCAGTGATATCTAGGATGTGGGATTTAAGTGTTACATTTATTTTTTTTAGCAATATATATATATATATATATTTGCCCATTAAGGTTGATTTGCTATCTTAATATGGAAATACAGCAACCAATCAGTCACCCACCTAAGAAGTAAGATTGGTGGGTGAGGATGTAGGAATGATTTGAGAGAATTGTTTAGAAAAGACTCAAACTATGCATTAAGGGCTATTATTTCAGAACTTCCACTAGGCAAATGGCATAACATATTGTATGTGCCCATATTGGCTACTAGGTAAAGAAGAGCAAATATATTCAAGTCGAATTGAATTCTACTTGAATATTACAAAAATTGGCAATTTCCAATTATTTTTTTTTTGTGATTCGCATCCACAGGGATTCAGCAAAATGGCCATCATTTTGCTGAACCAAAAAGGGTCATTAAAAGGTTAAAAAATAAAATGAATACTTATACTCACCTTTACCATTCATCTCGTCACCTGTCTGATCCTCGTCACACCTTAATATCCCTGCCATAAGGGCTGAAAACCCCTCTGTTGCTAAGCCAGGCTACCAGCTCTGATGAGGCCAGGGTGTTGTCGCGCATTCGCACATAGGGTTGCGTTGAACTTTGCCACTTCATGACATTGTGACCTTGCGTGCCCTTGCACAGAACTGTCCTGGGCTTCATCACAGTCTATATTCCTGGATTAGCATGAAGAGGCCCTTGAATTCGGCACCTCTATCTGAGATAAGTAGATGCAACGAGAACTGGACGAGTGGTGGTGAAGAGCATAGGGGTTGGAGAGGCCTGAGAAGCTTTTTCTCATTTTTTACATCTTACATTTTTATGCTCTAGAGTCTGGAGATACTTTAGATTACAATAAGGGACACTTAATTCATGGAGAACAACTTCTCTGCTTATCAAATTTTCTGGAAAAATCCACACAAAGCTGCAAATTTGAATTTTGGCTGATCCGCTTATCCCTGCAACTACTAGTGGTTTTATGCTTCCCGAACAACATATTCGATTAACAGAGCCACTTTATTATTGACAACTTGGAGCCTGCCCTATCTGCTATTGGAATCTCAGAATCTAAGCAAAAACATTCTAGCCATACTTAACTGTTCTGTCCCAAATAGAAAACCAGAAATGCTAAGCACCTCCTCTTTAATAAGCCTCACCTCTTTATACCACCTGACACTCAAAGTAAGAAAGAGAAGGAAATTAACTTATGTATTTTCTGTAAGATTTCTACAGAACTGTTCATTAAAGAAAATTCCGCAGAATGGAAAATAGCGTGTCTACTTTTATCAATGACTTTTGTATGACATCTAAGCTTCATTGCACCCAGTATCGGTCCTAGTTACTGTACATAATGAGAATAGAATAGAAATGATTTCTAAGACCCAGTAGGCAAGAATGACTGAAATCTGCATTATTTTATTCACCATGAAAAAACATTAAGTGAATTGTACAAGGTCTGAGTGATGTAGTAGATAGACATATAATATGATACAAAGAATCACATATTATAAAGCATAAGTGACATTGTAAAATTATATGAATATTGCTTACATAGCCTTGTACATTAAGGCGCTGGCAGTAACCACTTTGGGTTTGTGTTCGTGTACACTGCGTTGGACATTAGTCTTTTGATGTAATGGATTTTTATTGTTACACTATGCTGATATTTCTGTGACTCTCCAGTCGAACCGGCAGTTTTGACATAAGAGAAACGCAAAGGAAAACAAAAGAAAGAAAAAGCCATGCAATGGCAAGTAACTGAAGCCAAAAAAAAATAGGAGAGAAAAGGAAAGGAGTAAAAAAGCAAAATAAACAGTAGAATAAACAGTAGACAACAGAATATTGTATAACGCATTGTATAAATACTTACGATATAAGTAGGGGTGAGCGACGAAATGATGGGAAGTGAGAGACAGAAAAATAGGTGTGAGGAAGAATAAATAAAGCCCCCTCCAGGGGCTCCAAACCAGTTGTGTTATCTGCCTTTATGAAAGGTTTACAACTGTGTACAATTAAGATATTAGAGTACATAACAGGAGCATACACACTAGACAATGAAACTTGGTCTTTCTCAATATTATATGATGCACCTAACAGCATAAGACCAAACAGCATAAGATCCTCGTACAAGGGGTTGGTCAATTGACTGGGCAGTTAAGAGAAGCCCTATATGTAAAGGAGATGGGATGTTAATCCAGGATTTACTGTGATCTCCGTATTTTGAGTCTGAAAATAATGTTTTATTTGCCTTTTATAATGCAATTGGCACCTGTTTTATAAAGGCTTTCAGCTTTAGCTCGGCCAAAACTCTAGAATTGCAGGTTTGACTTGATGGACTAGTGTTTTCTTCAACGCTATGTCAACTATTCATTATCAAAGAAGACGATAATTCTCTTTAGATGTGGTTTTGTACACAGATGACAGCAATACAGAACCGCTTCTTTATTTCTTACTAACTGCTAGTGTTGGATATAATTAACACATGTCATCTGCTTTCTTTTCCACAGTGAATATATTCACTCAGACACTTGTGGTTGTGTTAAAATTGCCACTAAGAGGTGCCAACTGCAGACTCAAGAAATCCGATGTAAATTATCATTGGATGAAAGGTTCAGTATGGCAGCATCCGAATCAAGGGACATCTAGAGGAAGAAGAACTTTTTGTTGGTCAAAAGATGATTGTAAATAACTATTCTTCTTCTAGACACATTATAGCATAGCATTGCATTCTTGTTTTAAAACCACATAGATCATTTTGTTTGCATAGTAGCCATTATAATAATAAAAGTGCTTGGGCGTAAACAATCTTGGACTTTCAATATTTGTCTAGAGTCATGTACTTGGTCGTAAGAGAAGAACTTCCAAAAGCTGAAATAAGAGCTCAAGTGGTGTGTTCTCTTAATTCTTCCAAGGAATACTAACCTTAGAGCCTATTGTTTATCATTTGATTCTGAAGTTAAATACAATCTATTGTTTCATATAAAGAGCCATATTGGGTTGGGAAGAAACCGATTTCATCACCGATGGGACTACTGCCAGAAGATCCAAAACCATGTCTGCCCCCATCACTGCTTTATCATAGGATTTCTAATTATGGGAACCTATAAAAACATTTTCATACAAGCCAATGAATTATATAACTAGCTGTCTCATTTTATGTTTAATTAACCTTTTATAGCTTAGCTCCTTCTTACAAGCAAGTCTACATGGTTGTGTGAATTATGTCTATCCTGGTTCTGAAAACTTGGCACTGAATTTCCCCTAGTCAAAATTCTTGATGCATATTATGTAGATCAAAATCACTGTCTACAAAAATATATAATAATCGTAATTGTCATAAACAGATTGTTGTATATTAAGATTTCTGACGTCCTTTGTTATAATGCTAACCAATTGGAGATCTGCCATTAAGACTTTTATCTTTTGGACGTTCTCCTTTACATGTTATCTCCATGTCTACAGAGAGTGTTTAGCATGACCACTTAGGGCAAATGATAGAATATGTATTATAT
Source organism: Ranitomeya imitator (assembly GCF_032444005.1). Classification (NCBI taxonomy): domain Eukaryota; kingdom Metazoa; phylum Chordata; class Amphibia; order Anura; family Dendrobatidae; genus Ranitomeya; species Ranitomeya imitator. Next base: position 72,587,681 of record NC_091288.1, read on the forward strand.
GTCATATACTGAGAAAAGGCATTCAGAGGTTCAAATCTTGGCAGAAGATTTGACCATGAGATGTACATGGGGGTCTAGTGTCTGTCTCCGACAGACGATGTTTGGGTAAATAAGGATCAGTTGTGTTGATTTTCAATCCTTTTGGCCTGTGTGGAGATGAGCCACTGCTGGTGGTGTACTTTCCTCTCCCTATCTGCCGAAATATGTATGGAAGAATTGGAAAAGTTGACAGCTATTTAAGACAGATGAGCACTTTTAGCCAATTAACATTTTTAGAAGACATTTTTTTTAGTCAAAGGCCTTTTTCTTGGTCTAATCAGTCCTACTAATTTGCACTGAAGAGGAGCAAACTCCCTGACACAGCTGTATGCAAATGGAGATTCTGGTTTGTGTTCATACAGGCTCTTTAAAGCAAATCTCTCACCAAGTTTGTGTTACCACATCTGAACAAGAGCATGATGTAAGAGCACAGACCCCGTTTCCAGCGATCTGTCACTTACTGGGCTACATGCTGCAGTTTTGATAAAACACCCATTCTATCTACTGCAGATCTACCGATTCTCTGAATGCTGAGCCCTGTATAACCACGCCCACAACACTGATTGGCTGTTTCCTGTATACACTGTGCATAGGCAAAAAAACTGCCAATCTGTGGAGTTGGTGGGGTTACATTGCTCCCAAGAATCTGGAGAACTACATGGCAGTAGCTTTGACAGAGCTATACTAATAATCTCCTGCTGATAAAACATTGATTTGATCAAAGCTACAGGTGGCACTAAAGACCTTGCTCCTTCTGTCTGTAGAAGATATGTTCCATATTAACTTTCCCAGAGAAGAATTGCATGGCCTATGAGACACTTTAAAACTAGAGGGTCTTTAGAAATAGTAATAGAAAAATCTTCCAAGTTTATGTTTTCTGCCCTTAAGCTAAGCCTAAAAAACAACACTATGTTGAACATGACCGGCACAGAACTGTTAGAGCTTAACCATCTATCAAATGATTATCTAAATGGCTGCCATAAACTTGACAAACTTGAGTGTACACGTAATGCTAGCTAATATGTCCATCTATACAGGCCGATATACTGCATGCAACAATCGCTGATCGACAATATAGGAGGCTGATTGGCGCTGGTTTACTTTTTTAATGTACCAATAATCATCTTTCATGTGATCATTCGCTCCCCCACAATTCCATTATTGGAGGACACCTGCTTTCATGACGGGAGGTACTGCAACCAACAATAATGTTGCGCTCACGTAAAGCATGCAATCAACAAAGGGTTTTCTGATTTGTTATTTGATCACTGGATAAGTATACACTGGGCACAGATTGGGGACAAACATTACATTTTGGCGATCATCGCCTCGTGTACATGGAAATAAAGTTACATGTCTATTCACATGAACAGGGGTCTAAGGGGTAAGGTTTCTCCTTGTGGAGAGTGACATACCAGCTCTGGCTTGTCAAGGTAAGGAGGATTATTCGTCGTGCAATGCTCCTCTGGGAAATATAATATGCTCTGAAGAGGCAATTTGCATATTAAATTTCCCAGAGGAGCATTGCACGGCGAATAAGCCTCCTTACCTTGACAAGCCAGAGCTGGTATGTCGCTCTCCACAAGGAGAAACTTTAGAACCTAGTCCAGAGCCTTTCACTTCACCAAATCAGATCTCATACTTTGCACTGACAAGGGCCAACAGCCCGAAACACAGTGTCTGCAAATTGAGATTCTGATTTGGCTTTTATCCCAAGTCATGTGACAAGACTTGTTAAAGGGTTGATTGTGACTTGTAGGATTGCTACTTCCAACAGGAGGTGCTATATAGAGTTTAAGTCCTCTCCCTCTCTGAAGAGACAATTTGCATATAAAATTTCCCAGAGGAGCATTGCACGGCGAATAAGCCTCCTTACCTTGACAAGCCAGAGCTGGTATGTCACTCTCCACAAGGAGAAGCCTTACGCCTTAGACCCTAGTCCAGAGCCTCTCACCTAGCCAAATCAGATCTCATACTTTGCACTGACGAGGGCCAATAGCCAGAAACACCGTGTCTGCAAATTGAGATTCTGATTTGGCTTTTATCATAAGACATATTGCAAGACTCATTAAAGGGTTGATTGTGACTTGTAGGATCGCTACTTCCAACAGGTGCCGCTATAGAGTTCAAGTCCACTTTCTCTCTGAAGTGGCAATTTGCATATTCTGATAAAATAATTATAATATTCACATAGGCATCTGTCCTGCTTTAGAATTTGACTGTAAGGGTAGGCGTACATGCCTATTTTGCCAATATTCGACAAAAACGTTTGGATTAATCTGATCAGACTTTGATCATAGTGACATCAATTCTTCTCATTCTGTCAGTCGGTGAAAATGGGACCGCACTTGGAGGATGTCATCGGGATAAGGTCCAATGTTTTCATGGACCCACAGACTTGCATTGCTGATGTTGATCAGTCACTTAAATCAAAATCAGACATGTCTCCAAATTTTTCCACGGACCACTTGCTCAGAGACAAAAAATAGACCACGTGCACAGCCCCATAGAATATCATAGTAATATGAAAACCAGGGATAGAAATCACACAAGAAATTCAGTTGTGCGCATGAACTCTGAGTTGTTAGGTCGGCATCAGCCCAATTTGTAACATTTGACATATTTGTTGTATGTTTCCTGTATGGCAAATGCTTTTTCAATATTTCCTACAGAATTTAATTTACAGTATGACATTAATAAGTAACCAGATTAATCAAAGACTGAACTACGGATACCTGACCAGCCTTGTAATTCACAGTGTCTTTCAGAATAAAGCAGCCATTGCACATTACAACCATGATCTCATAGATGATGCAGTTATCATCCAAAGTAATATTACTATATTCCATTATGACTTGGCAATACACAAGGCAATGGATGGGATAAGCCTACACAGACAATATTCAATGCATTATGTATTACCGTATTCTTTACAGTATAGAAATGCAAAATAAAGTAGATAGAGGCTTACTACAAACCCATGACGGCCATGATGAATACCAAATTACTTAAAGCACTAGCATCCAATAAACCTCTATGTACAAGAGCATTTACATACCTGCTGTAATATATAAATACTAGCGCATTTACATACCTGCCATAATATATAAATACTAGAGCATTTACATACCTGCCGTAATATATAAATACTAGAGCATTTACATATCAGTCGTAATATATAAATACTAGAGCATTTACATACCTGCCATAATATATAAATACTAGAGCATCTACATACCTGCCGTAATATATACATACTAGAGCATCTACATACCTGCCGTAATATATAAATACTAGAGCATTTACATACCTGCCGTAATATATAAATACTAGAGCATTTACATACCTGCCATAATATATAAATACTAGAGCATTTACATATCAGTCGTAATATATAGATATATACAAACCATTAATAATGTTATGAGTTGGTTGGGAATCATAATACAAAATCCTAATTAGGCTTTAACGACCTGAGAAACAGCCATAATTTACATATAAGCATAGTTAAAGGCCTAGTGTGAGCTGCTGATTCAGCAGGCAGATCTGTCTGCACCTTTACTAGTCCTGCAATACACGGATGATGCAACGGGAAAAAAAAAAAAAAAAAATCGCCCACAATGGTGACAGCGCAATTATAATTTACCACTGGATACGTGTCAGTTAACCCTGTGACAACTGGCAACTCACGAACGCGGAAAGGGTTAAGACGCAAGGGTTAAAGAGATGCAAGATAATACATCTGACATCCCAACCTCTCCGCTTGCATTTTCCACTGGAAGCTGAACATGTTAATGCATATGGCTGCAGCATAAACCCTCATTAGATTTTAACAAGGCATTTAAAAGGCCTTGGAGCTGCAAAGCGGCTAATAGATTCCTGCAGGAATAAGTTCGAGGTGGCGGCACGGGGCTGCCCGTTTTCTGCACAACAACAATAGCATTTTCCTCGCTGCAAAGATACTTAAGCGCTGGTATAAATACCTCTTTATCCGGATGGTGAAGCAGGATTGAGAGGCAGGAACAAAAGGATGAATCAGGCAGGAACTGGAGAAATAAAACAAGAGGGGACAGAGGATGAGATGTTAGATTTTTTCGTTTTTCTGATTTTTTTTCCCCCATATAACGCACTGGGAATATGCACTCCCTGAGCTACAGGCAGCAATGATGGGGCTCTGACAACACACCTTCTGCTCCCTGGCACTGCAGCATAATGCTCTTTGTGTTAATTCAGCTGATGCTTAGGAAGAAGGTCCTGACAGAACTGGCTAATAGCCTGGAATACCGGGGCGACCATACACTTTACGCACTCCCTCCCTTCCGCTGCCCAGGACTGTGTCAGCCACTAGCCTGTCTCTACCAAGCCTGCAGTGGTACCGAAGAGAGGGGGTGAGGGAGGGCGGAAAAGAGGAGGAGGTGGGGGAGAAAAGGAGAAGCAGTGGAGGAAAGAAGAGAAAAAACCTCTATTCCCGAAGAGGAGGAGGGACGCACGAACAAGGGAGAGAAAGGGGTGAATGATGGGTAAATGAGCAGGTGTTAAGATGGAAGGAAACAAAGAATGGGAAATAAATAAAAAAAAAAAAACAAGGAAGTCGAAGGGAAAAAAAAAGACAGTGAATTAAAGCAGATAAAATGATGACGGAAATCGAGGAATAAGAAGAAGCTCGCCTCTAGATCTGGAACGTTCTAGAAGGAAGAGCAGACAAGAGGCGCGTCATCGCTCACTTTCCCTGAGAAGCTGCCCTGGTGTCTACATGGAGCGTCTTGTCACAAGATCCCAGCGTCAACTACCTGACAAGCATTGTAATGGCATCGAGCCGGTCAAGCAGTCTCAGACGCACGGGGTGCCGGCGCCTCCTCTAATCGGGAGTCACAAAACAAAGCGCTGTACCTCATACCCCCGAACCAGGCTACTATAGGCGGTGCTCAGCTGAGAGCCTGTCAATTACTATCAGCTCCTCACACTACTGATCATCACTTAGCCACGGGCTGGAAAGCAGTCAATTGACCTAAGGACCGCTGCCGGTTATTGAGATGTGACACTGCTGGAGAGTTGGCAACCCTGAAAGGCTAACAGTACCCTGGCATCTTCCGCTGTACATGTCTAGCCCCTGGTGGTGGTAACACTTATTACTGATATACCAGTACAGGATTTGACACATTTCTGTAGGATTTAGGTCCAGTATAGACCACCATAGGCGATTGCATAAATTTATAAATTTAGCTAGACATTATTTTGCTATAAAATCTAAGGACAGCATGAGGTAGGGGTTTAAGCACTAAATTCAGGGATATGTCACTTATCAAGCTGTGTGCTATTGTCTACTTACAATGAATGACATTATCATTGTTGTAACTAGCTGTCTCATGAGCCCTGGTCCGACTCCGCCCTCTTGTGTGATAAGCAGCTCACTGTCAATAGACAATGTACATAGAGAGTCTTGTATGGGTGCAGTTACCTTTCTAAGCTCTGCTTCATGCTACATCTAAGAACTCTGTCACAACTGCTGCACCCAGTAAACTAAGTAACACATCGTTGGAATCAGGGTCACTTTTACTGCTGCTCTCAGATAAGGTAGCCAAAAACCTGGTGACAGATTCCCTTTTATGAATACCGGTAGATATTTAATAGGTAGGCAACCGCAGTGATGTTTGAAGGCACATTGAGTACCGGGCTCCTGAAATTGTCCACGTCTATAGATATTATTACCACACTGGAGCCATAGAAGCAATACTTTAAAATGTAACTTGTCTTCTATGTAATCAATGATTTCCTAACTACAATCTATATATATCAATACTAAAATAAATTCTACATAATGGGAACTTCCATCTTCTTAATATATTGCAATCATCATATTATATGCCACACTGTGCTTAATTGTTTTCTTTTCTATTAGGTCTATGACATCACATGAATAAAAACAGGCTAGCTGAATCCTTCTACACTCTATGTAGAAAAAGTAAATATCTTTTCCCAGTATGAGTCATCATTAGAACTACAATTCTACTTGCAACAAAGTCCCTGGCAGCCCAGCTCCACCTCCTCTTCAATGTCTGACCCAGCTACTGCCAACCCCTTGCTTCTATCTCTCTTCCTTGTTTCCTTTTGTCATTGAGGTAGAATTGTAGTTCTAATAATGACTCACGCAGGAAAAAGATACCTCCTGGTTCTACATACAGCAGAAGGATTCAGCTAGTCTGTTTTTAATCACTTGATGTCACAGACCTAATGGAAAAGAGAAGGATGAACCAAGTAGAAGGGCAAAATGAGCAATTATAAGAACACAGTGCCATATAATGTGATCATTGCAATGTATTAAGAGGATAAAAACATTGATAGGAGTGTTTCATTAAGGGACTATCTACTTAATATGCTTATAATTCCTTTTTAGTAACGCTGTCTGAACTTATGCAATCTTTATGGCAGAGCCACTTGTGTGGTATCTTCGAATAGGTGAATCTATGCCATAGGCAGTTAGGCTCAGTTCACATTTCGGATTCTTTTCTATTTATCTGTTCCATTTAGAACACATAAACAGAACAGATAAATAAATTAGTATCCTGTGCAGTCCTGTGTCATCATTGACTTATATCGGTTCCATCTGCTTTCTGCTTTTGTTTATAGTTAGTGATGAGCGAATATACTCGTTAAGCTACTTTCACACTTGCGTCACTTGGCCTCCGTCGCAATGCGTCGTTTTGGGAAAAAACCGCATCCCGCAAATGTGCCCGCAGGATGCATTTTTTTCCCCATAGACTTGTTTTGCCGACGGATCGCGACGTATGGCCATACGTCGCATCCGTCGTGCACTGGATGCGTCGTGTTTTGGCGGACTGTCGTCATGAAAAAACATTCAAGTGAACGTTTTTTCAAACGTCGCATCCGCCATTTCCTACCGCGAATGCGCAGCCGGAACTCCGCCCCCTCCTCCCCGGACTTTAGAATGGGCAGCGGATGTGTTGAAAAATTGCATCCGCTGCCCACGTTGTGCTGAATTTTCACAACGTCCGTCGGTACGTCGCACCGATGCTTAGCAACGGCTGCGTACCGACGCAAGTGTGAAAGACCCCTTACTCAAGATTTCTCAAACTCGCTCGGGGGTCCTCCGAGTATTTTTTAGTGCTCGGAGTTTTCGTTTTTCTTGCCGCAGCTGAATGATTTACATCTGTTAGCCAGCATAAGTACATGTGGGCATTCCCTAGCAACCAGGCAACCCGCACATGTACTTATGCTGGCTAACAGATGTAAATCATTCAGCTGCGGCAAGAAAAACGAAAACTCCGAGCACTAAAAAATACTCGGAGGACCCCCGAGCATGCTCAAGAAATCTCGAGTAATGAGTATATTCGCTCATCACTATTTATAATTTGTGTAGAAAAAAGTTTGACATGCAGAACTTTTTTCTTCCTTTCTAGAAATAAACTACAAGCATAGGAACTCCATATTAATCAATGGGGGACATAGGATTCTAATTGCATTTATCTGCTTTGTTTGCTATTAGCAGAACATACCAATGGAAAAGATAAACTGAGCTTTGAACACAGCCTTACAAATTTGGGTAATGTTGGCTGGCCATGGATATAGCTAATCTGTCCTGATTTTATAATTTTAATATTAAGGATGTTTCCAGCCCTAGCACACACAGACAGAAGAGGCCCCCTGTACAAGAACAGCACATGGGCCCTTTGCAGTCTAATAACTCATCAAAATGCACACTTCCACTTGCTTTGGAGGTAGAAGTGTCCCGCTGCCTCCTGGCCCCCTGTGCGGCTGCATGGGTTGTCCCAATGATACGTCCACCCCTGGTTTCTGAATATACCTATTGATCATGTCCATATGGACTTATAGCTATTCTGGGATTCCCATATTTAAATTATCAATACAATTTCTAGCTAGTGTTGAGTATCCAATGTCTTGTTTTCAATCCCTGGTATTCTGAAAGCAATTCTCAGGATCTAATTTCAAGCTGTGCTCAGAGATGAAGTTGTGCGAGTTTGCTGAAGCGGAGCAGACAATCATCAATGATTATATGATTATACTGTGTATAATTTATGGTTTTTACTTGTTTGCTGAGGGGATTAGACAAAATAACAATATCACCTAATAATAGATAAATAGTATACAAGTACCTAAGAGAACCCGAGGAAGCCCACGCGAAACGCGCGTCGGGGACATGGTGGTCCAAACACAGGGAACAATGGGTAAACAGGATTGTGTCATTTAATAATATTGCGTGCCTTTCGATTTTTATACTGTTTCATCATTTCATTATTATTTATCTGTTCTGAGACTCTTGTACATAATAGTGACATTAATATACAGTATGCTAATATTATGCCCATGAGTGAATTTTTCCCCCCTTTTGTATATTGGTAGGCATTTTTCTCATCCATGACTATTTTCAGAATTGGTTAATTCCTTTAGTTCGGATTATACTGACTCAAGCACCTAAGAGAAGCCCAACATTTGCTTTCAAACAGCCTCCTTTCTTTGAATGCATTTATATGTAACAATGTAATGCGTCAAGAGCAAATAGAAAATAATTTATATATTTGGGGGATATTACAGGTCGATCTAAGGCTCTTCCCAAATTTGTGGCAAGTAGTATGGTAAAAGCTGCTTACTTTCGTTTTTAATTATTGCATATTTTTCCATGGAAAGACCATTTTTATATACTACCTACTGTAGTTCACTGATTTCCCAAATATTGTATACATATTGTTGCAACTATTTGGGTACATAATGAGCTAATATATGACTAAAGGAAACAAAACAAAATGAAGCATTTAGGTGACAGATGGATCTAGCATTCAGATTACTGCGGAACCAACTGGGACCACCAGAACAGTGCAACTAGCATGGTATTGGAAGGGTAAGTAATGGATATTTAAAATATTCCATACTCATATGTAACTTTTGAAATGTCACAGAAATCCCTTTCATAATCTGGATCAATGTTCAAATGGAGTTAGAATCTATTCCATTATAGTTACAGTGAGGTACAAGCTCTACGGAAGACTTAACTGACTTCTAGTGCACTCCAGGCATCTCTGGGAGCTTTAAACTGCACATACCATCACCATCTGTGGGAAAGGAGCTAATGTGCTCTGTGTAATGAGGGAAAACACTGCAGAAGAATGAGCCCATCACTAGAAAATCACAACACACAGATTGGAAGTGCTGGATAAGGAAAATAAGGTACAGCACTTCAGAGGTTCAATGGATAAGATGATCCTGATGTCATCACAGTACAAAAGCAAATACTGGTAAGCCGTAAGGTACCTTCACACATAACGATATCGTTAACGATATCGTTGCTTTTTGTGAGGTAGCAACGATATCGTTAAGGATATCGTTATGTGTGACAGCGACCAACAATCAGGCCCCTGCTGGGAGATCGTTGGTCGCTGAACAAAGTCCAGAACTTTATTTCGTCGCTGGATCTCCCGTGGACATCGCTGGATCGGCGTGTGTGACACCGATCCAGCGATGTCTTCACTGGTAACCAGGGTAAACATCGGGTAACTAAGCGCAGGGCCGCGCTTAGTAACCCGATGTTTACCCTGGTTACTAGCGTAAAAGTAAAAAAAAAAAAAACACTACATACTTACCTAACGCTGTCTGTCCCCGGCGCTGTGCTCTGCACTCCTCCTGTACTGGCTGTGAGCGTCGGTCAGCCGGAAAGCAGAGCGGTGACGTCACCGCTCTGCTTTCCGGCCGCTGTGCTCACAGCCAGTACAGGAGGAGTGCAGAGAAGCAGAGCGCCGGGGACAGACAGCGGTAGGTAAGTATGTAGTGTTTGGTTTTTTTTACTTTTACGCTGGTAACCAGGGTAAACATCGGGTTACTAAGCGCGGCCCTGCGCTTAGTTACCCGATGTTTACCCTGGTTACCGGGGACATCGGGATCGTTGGTCGCTGGAGAGCTGTCTGTGTGACAGCTCTCCAGCGACCAAACAGTGACGCTGCAGCGATCCGGATCGTTGTCGGTATCGCTGCAGCGTCGCTTAATGTGAAGGGGCCTTTAGTTGGCGCAACCTCCGTAGAAAGACTAGAGCAGCAGTACCAGTAATTAACAATTTTAAGTAATTTCAATTTTGGGCTGGGTTCACATCACATCTCTATCCTATCCATAACTTCATCAGGGGCTTCCTCTAAATGTCCAAAATCCCTCGAAACTTTTTTTGCCTCACTGGCGTCAATGGTTCCAATGGATCCAGCTAAAATCACATTTTTGGGGGATTTGACAGCAGTTCTGAACAGGGGCACAGACGTGATGGGAACCCAACCTTATGGCATACATATAGCAGTGCATTTAACACAAAACCCCAGATTAATCAAGACCAGTGTTTTCCACTGGATAAAGGGGCTTCTGATTCATTAAGAGGCGCATGCGAGGAGCAAAGTGGCATGTGCCTTTGTGTGCGCCTTGCGACAAATCTTACTCCAGTTAGGACAAACACTGCTGTTAGTCATTAATTTAATGAGTGGGAATCTCCATATCCTATCATGCCCCCATTAAGCCTCAATTCCACCTGGGCAAAAATGGCGTTGCACAAAAATTTTGCAACTTTTCAAAGCTCTTCACTAAAGAATTCTGGCAAAAAAGCTTTCATGAATTGGGGACAAACAGATATTACATTTTTTTCACATATTCAAATGTAGTGTTCTATATTGACTCCTTCACCCCCCAAGCTTGATTTCACCTTCATGATCAAGCTAAAGTTTACAAATCTGACCAGTGTCCCTTTATGAGATAATAATTCTGGAACGCTTCAATTAATCCCATTGATTCTGAGACTGTTTTTTGTGACATATTGTTGTAAAAATTTGTTTTATATTACTTGCGTTAATTTGTAAAAACAAATTAGAAATTTGGCTAAAAAAAGTAGCAATTTTTAAACTTTTAATTTTTATGCCCTTAAATCAGAGATTTACCCTATGTCACACAAAATAGTTAATAAATGACATTTCACACGTGTCTACTTTACATCAGCAACTTTTTTGAAACATAATTTTTGACTTTGATGGTCTTATATGATAGAAAATACCCAAAAGTGACACCATTCTAAAAACTGCACCCTTCAATGTGCTCAAATTCAAGAAGTTTATTTACGCTTTAGATCCTTCACAAGATGTTTTACAATGTGGAAGAAAAAAATGAACAGTTAAATTTTTTTCACAAAAATGTTTCTTTAGACCAAAATTTCTTCATTTTCAAAAAGGGCACCAAGAGAAAATGGACACTATATTTTGTTGTGCAGTTTCTCCTGAGCACGCTGATACCCAATATGTGGGGGAAAAGTACTGTTTGGGTGCAGGGCTCAGAAGAGAAGGAACAGGTTTGACTTTATGAATGTAAAATTGGCTAGAATCGAGAATGAATGCTATGTCACATTTTGAGATCCCCTGATGTGCCTAAACAGTGGAAAACGTCCACAGGTGACTCCATTTTGTAAATTTTAGAAACTAGACCCCTCAAGGAACTTATTTAGGTGTGTGGTGAGCACCTTGAACCCCCTGATGCTTCACAAACATTTTTAACGTTGAGGCGTGAAGACAAAAAAATCAAATTTTTTCCATAAAAATGTTTTTTAGCCCCAATTTTTTTGTTTTGACAAGGGTAACAGAAGAAATTGTAGATCAATTTTTGGGGTCAATTTTCTCCAGAGTACGCCGATACCCCATATGTGGGGGAAAAATTACTGTTTGGGCGCACGCCAGGACTCGGAAGGTAAAGAACATCATTTGACTTTTTAAATGCAAAATTGGCTGGAATCATTTGCAGACCCCTTGTCTCATTTGGAGAGTCCTTGATGACCCTAAACAGTGAAAGCTCTGCCCAAGTGACCCCATTTTGGAAACAAACCCCCTCAAGGAGTGTATCTAGATGTGTGGTGAGCACCTTAAACTGTTTAGGTGCATGGCAGGGCTTGGAAGGGAGGGAGCGCCATTTGATTTTTTTAAAGCAAAATTTGCCGAAATAGAGAGCGGATGCCACGACCCATTTGGAGCCCCTGATGTGCCTAAACAGTAGAAGATTTCCCCAAGTGACCCCATTTTGGAAAGTAAACCCATCAAGGAATGTATGCATCTAGATGTGTGGTGAGCACCATGAACCCACAGGTGCTTCACAGAAGTTTATAACATTGAGCTTTGAAAACAAAACACATTTTTCCCACTAAAAAAAAAATTATTTTAGCCCCAGTTTTCTATTTTTACAAGGATAATAAGAGAGAGTGGAACTCAAGATGTGTTGTGCAATTTCTCCTGAGTACGCATATACCCTGTTGTGAATTCCGCTCTTGGGCTCCCTCCGGTGGTTGTAAGTGGCACTTTTGTGAGTTCTGCTCTTGGGCTCCCTCTTGTGGTTTCTAGTGGTATGGCTGCTCCTTGGAGTTAGCTGTCATCAGCTGCCTCCACTTATTGTCCGCTATTTAAGTCTGGCTCTTTCTTCAGCCTGTGCCACTTGTCAATGTTCCTGGCTGGATTCACATCTCTGCTTGGATTCTCCTGGTTTCCTAACCAGTTCTGCAAAGATAAGTTCTGGCTTTGCTCATTTCAGTCCACATATTGTGGACTTATTGTTCTGTGCATTCTATATTTGTCCAGCTTGTCAGTATGGATTTTTTCTGTTAGCTGGAAGCTCTGGGAAGCAGATTTACCCTCCACACCTTTAGTCAGGTGTGGAGTTTTTGTAAACTCTGTGTGGATTGTTTTGTAGTTTTTATACTGACTGCACAGTATCCTTTCCTGTCCTATCTATCAAGCTAGACTGGCCTCCTATGCTAAAATCTGATTTCATTTCTGCGTATGTTATTTTCCCCTCCTCTCACCGTCAATATTTGTGGGGGGCTATCTTTCCTTTGGGGATTTTCTCTGAGGCAAGATAGGTTTCCTGTTTCCATCTTTAGGGGAAGTTAGATCTTAGGCTGTGCCGTGGGGTCTAGGGAGCGTCAGGTACCCCCCACGGCTATTTTTAGTTGCGCTGCTAGGTTCAGGGTTTGCGGTCAGTACAGATACCACCTCCTTCAGAGCTTGTCTCATGTTGTTCCTAAACCACCAGATCATAACAATACCCTATATGTGGAAGAAAACTACTCTTTGCGCTCAGAAACCACGGAGTGATGTTTTGGAATGCAGACTTCGATGGAATGGTCTGCGGATATCATGTCGCGTTTGGAAAGCCCTTGATGTGCTTAAATAGTGGATCTCCCCCACAAGTGACCACATTTTGGAAACTAGACTCCTCAAGAAATTTACCTAGATGTGTGGTGAGCACCTTGAACCCACAGGTGCTTCACAGAATTTTACAACGCTGATCTGTGAAATTGAAAAAAAAAAAAAACATTCCCACAAAAATGTTGTTTTAGCCCCCAATTTTTTCATTCTCACAAAGATAGCAGGAGAAAACGGACTACAAAATTTGTTGTACAATTTCTCCTGAGTACACAGATACCCCATATGTGGTCGAAAACTACTTCTGAGGCACAGTGAAGAAGGGAAGAAGTGCCATGTTGGAGTTCATATTTTCCTATAATGGTTTGAGGGTGCCATGTCACATTACCAGTGCCAGAACAGCAGAAACCCCCCATATGTGACCTCATTTTACAAAATACACCCCCAATGAATTAATCTAGGGGTGCAGTGATCATATTGACACCACATGTGCCTCACAGAATTTTGTACCATTGAGGGGTGAAAAAAATAATTACATTTTAACCACTAAAATGTTGTTTTAGACCCAAGTTTTCAATTTTTCAGAGGGCTAATAGGAAAAAATGAATCTCAGTTTGTTGTAGAATTTTTCATGAGTACGCCACTACCATACAATCAGGAAATACTTTTCAGGCACAGTGCAAAGTTCAGAAGAGAAGGTGTGTCATATTATAGTGCAGATTTTACTGTTATGGTTTGCAGGTGCCATGACCCACTGGGAAAGCTCTTTAGGTTCCAGAACAGCAGAACCCCTCATAAGTGACTGTAGACTAGTTCACTAGTTATATATGGGGTTGAGTGGGCAAATAAATCCCAGCACAAAACATCCCTCAAATTTCATTGTCGTGTTCTCGACAACAGGGGGAATGTAGAAGGGGAAGTGCCCCAAAATGTATATCTTTACATAGAGATGTGTTTAGTGCATGTGTTGGGTATATCCCCCACATGTATACCACATGGAGCAAAGCCCCCCCTCCAGCCTGCTGTAAAACAAAGGTGCCATGAGCTGGAAAAGCAAGTTTCATTTAGGACTGAGAGGGTGTATCATAGTGGACAATAGACTCGTGACCTCATCTCAAACACCTGGAGCTGGAAACACCTCTTTTAGCTGGTCACTTATAAGGACAAGACCAGGTGGTTCGGCCTCTTTTGCTGTGCATGCATTGCCTGGAATGATGATGGACCCACATGGCTTAAGTATACTCTATATCCCCTTTTCTTAATAGGTCCAGTACTATTTATTAGGGCTAGCTAGCCATAGGTGGGAGGGCTGATATTGTATGTGTGATTTGGATAATCGTGCAGTTAATTGTGTTCTTTTATATTGTGTGATATTGTTGTGATAGTACTGGTTATTGCGGGTTATCACTGTGTGATACTGTTGGGACATCACTGTATACTGTAGTGATATTACCATATCAGTTGTGATATCCGTATATATATATATATATATATATATATATATATATATATATTTATAGTCGCCAGCTTGGGTATAAATATATATGTATGTTGAAGACTGTAGACTTGTGTGTGTGTGTGAAATAAATACCCTTTATTGTTACACTGTTTTGTCTCAGTTAGTATATAGTATAAGGTAAAGATAATGTTGTGGTATTAAGTGGATATTAATTATTAGTAGTCAATTTTGACGTTAATAGTTGATATCGGACCTCAATAGAGGTGTAGGGAGAGTTCCCCCTTTTGATAACCATAAGTTTCAGTATTATTAGGAGGAAACCCTGACCTTTTACAGTGACCCCATTTTACAAACTACACCTCTTGATGAATTAATCTAGCTGTGCAGTGATCATATTAACACCACAGGTGTGTCACAGAATGTTATACCTTTAGGCAGTGAACAATGAGTAATTACATTTTTACCACCAAGATATTCCCCAAGACCAATGTTTTTCTTTAATAAGCCCAAGGAAACCGGCTTTTGAAGATCTCTCGGGGGGGGGGGGGCGAAAGGCATGGACCCTGTGTCCCCAACAATTATCACCAGGGTGTGAACTCTTGTGTAGACTTAGCTTCTTTTGTTTGACTCAGACACATTGTGGCACCACAGATCCCAGCACAGGCTCTGAGATATTGAATCTGAAAAATGACCTATAATAGCAAAATGCAATAACTCTGAGCCTAGCCACGCACATAATCAGAAACTGCATTCCTTTCCCCACAAGCCCATCCCATACAGCCTCCTCTAAAATGCTGCGTTATTGAGTTATAAAGCATAGCTACCAAGAATTAAATAAAGTAGCTGTATTTGGTCTCCCTGCACATATAAAATCCAGCAGAATCCAGTGGAGGCACTGCCGTCTTAGTTAGATTCTCGGACGGAAAGTTCGAAAACCATACTCTCAGATATGAGAGGAGGGAGGCTGCCCAGCCCAGAGGCTGGCAAAGCGTGTGGGAGGGAGCAGCTTCGGGGATAATAGGCAGCTCCTCATTTTGGATTTAGTTTTCTACTGGCAGGAGGTCCATTAGCTGACGCGGCCAGAGAGAATCAAGTAACGAAGATTTGGACCTGTGATCCATCAGCGCCTCCTTTTTGTCACATACTACATAACACGGTAATTGCAATCTATCTGTACCCTACCCTTGTACTGCACTCCTGACTGTATACCTGTAGATTTGTTCCTGTATATATATTACTGTATTTTTCTAGTTCGTCTTTCTGACCCCATAGACAGGGTCGCTAAGTGCTAGAAGAGCAGAATCCCCCTTCAACTGACACCATTTTGGAAAGTGTACCCTTCTGGGAATTTATCTACAGGTGTATTGATGATTTTTATTCCATGGGAGTTTCACAGAAACAAGCAGCAGTGGATGTTGCTGAGTGAAAATTGCAAACTGCCAGTGCAGTGACCAATATGTCGTATTGCCCAGTACGTTGTAGTCACCAGCACGTTGTAGTGCGCAGCTCATGCTTCTGGAGACATGCACCCATAAATTAGGCGGGCTCTCATAGCCACAGAAATGCAAAACATGTGGACAATAAATGTGATTTAGTCACACTGTGGCTCAGAAGTGAGGAGATACTGTATTTGAATTTGGGAATGCAGAATTTGTTGGATTTCTTTTGGGAGGCGAGGAGCCATTTCACTTTTCCAGGGCCTTTGTGCTACCAGTAACATAGAAGCACCCTTTCCATTGACAGATGATGGACCGGAGTGGGGACTTGCTTTTTTTGTGGATTAATTTGAAGCTTTTGTTAGGTACATTTTACATAACATTTGGGATCACAATTTTCCTGCACTCTATGCTGAGCACTTATAGCGGGGTTTCTATCTAAATCTCCAAGTGATGTGATTCGTGCCTCATTATAGTGAATGGATCCTTCACGGGTTTCAACTCAGAGTTTCCCTGGACTCCATCAGGCCTCTGTTCATTGATATCCTTTTTTTCAGAAGTGCACAAAACTGTGGCCGACTACGCTTTTATGCATGCCTAAAAATACAGACACATGTAGGCTAAACAGGGTCCACTGTGTCCCCATCTGCCTCATTACATAGAATTGTCTGCTGGGGGTTCCGTCTGAATCACATATTTCAGAGATTTACACGGAAACCCCAGTCTAAGTGCTCAGTGCAGAGCGCAAAATAAATGTGAGCCGAGCTTTACTGCGATCTTTGGGAGGCAGAATGAACAAATCAACAGCAGGTGAAGAATTGATTATATTTATTTTGTACGCCGTTCCCTGTGTGGTATAAGTGATTAGACGACTTTATTCTTCTGGTCAGTGCGATTACAGGGACACGATATTTATATACATTGAAGGAAATAATTATTTGATCCCTTCCTGATTTTGTAAGTTTGCCCACTAACAAAGACATCAACAGTCTATAATTTTAAGGGTAGGTTAATTTTAGCATTGAGAGACAGAATATCAAAAATAAAATCCAGAAAATCACATTGTATAAATTATATACATTTATTTGCATTTTACAGTGAGAAATAAGTATTTGATCCCCTATCAACCATTAAACGTTCTGGCTCCTACAGACCAGTTAGACGCTCCTAATCAACTCGTTACCTGCATCAAAGACTGCTGTCTTACATAGTCACCTTTATAAAAGACTGCTGTAGTTTTTTTTATATTTGGTTGCTGTCACACACTAAAAGACGCGTTTTTTTTTTTTTTTTTGCAGAAACTAGTTTTTGCATTGCCATATGTTGATAGCTAAATTTTTCCATATTTCTGCTGACAAAGTCATGCTAAGGCTTGTTTTTTTGCGGGATGACTTGATCTTTTTATTGGGCACTATATTGCTCAATAAAATTAGTATTGGGCACTATTGGCTACTATTTTTGGGCACTTCACATTTTTTAATGGCTTCTATTCTGATTTTTGGGAGGCAGAAAGAACAAAAACTAGCAACTCAGGATTTTTTTATGCCGTTTCGCATGTGGTAAAATTGATAAGGCAGCTTTATTCTTTGGGTCAGTATGATTGCGTGATTCCATGTTTAAATCTTTTTTTTTAGGTTTTCATGCTTATACACAATAAAAACTATTTATGGAAAACCAATTATTTTTGCATCGCTTTATTCTGTGAGCTATAGCTTTTAATTTTTTTATTGATGGAGCTATATGACAGCTTGTTATTTACGGGACAAGATGAAGTTTTCAGAGATACCATTTTTATTTAAATTTGTCATTTTGATCCACTTATTATTCCACTTTTTGTTCAGCTGTATGATGATAAAGCATCGTTTCTTGCCTCGCTTTTTTTTTTGTTCTTTTTTTTTACGGTGTTTACTGAAGGGGTTAACTAGTGGGACATTTTTATAGGACTGGTCATTCCGGACATACCAAATATGTATATTTTTTTGTTTGTTTGTTTTTTCTTATTTACTCATGGGTACATTTTTAAATTTATTTTGTGATTGAAAAAAATATATATATTTGTATAACTTTTTTAAAGTTTTTTTTATTTTACACTTTTTTACTCAGTCCCACTATGGGACTTTGACTTTCAGCACTCTGAGTGCAGTTATAACTATCAGTGCTGCACTGACAGAAGTTAGTTAGATCATGTACTGCGCATGATCTAACTAACTTGCTAGAGCCTGATGACCCGAATGTCACCATGATGACATTGGGTCATGATGGCAATGATCAGGCCCCCTTGATTACGTCACGGGGGCTCACTCTGCCTGCCTTCTAAATGCTGCAATCGATACGGATCGCAGCATTTACAGGGCTAAACTGTCGGGACCGGAGCAGGCACCACTCCTGACAGGTAGTGCTGGGTGTCAGCTATGAGAATCGCTGAACACCCGTCAGCGATCGCACGAGACCCAACTCTTGTGCACGAAAAATCGCTTGGATATAGCCATACATCCAAAGTTGTGATATATGGATACGTCCAAGGCCGTGAAGGTGTTAAAAAAAATAGCTGGTATGTGCTTTATTTCACAACTGGAGTGGTGCTACCAATGCCAGCACCGTCATTGTGTGACCACAATTTCTGACTGTCCGGAAGTCAGAGGTAATGGTCACAAGCTCTCAATGTAAGTCTGTGAGACTCTCACTCTGGCCTCGTTCTGGCTTTCACAGACTTATATTAAGCAGTGAGATCACACAGTAACACTGGAGCAATCCCGTAGGTCACAAATTTATGGAGCCCGACAGGAACGGCGTCGGTAAAAAATGAAGATGGTGGCAGGTAAGTATAAGTCTAAAGGCCCGGAACTTCGATTGGTGGCAACACTCCAGCTTTGTTAAGAAAAAAAAGTACACTACTGACAGAGCAGTACTTGATGCCTCCACCTGTCTGTACACAGAACTGAGTGCAGGACGGGCATCTTATTGTAATCTGGCACCGGCTATTCTCCTTTTCCTCATTTAGAAATTTACTCTTTGGAAATTGTAACATTTTCTGCTGTCCCCAATTGTAACGTAATATAGTAAATTTACTTACGCTATCCCTTAGTGACAATACAATAAGTAAAATGGCACAACCCTTAATAAAATCCAAAGTAATTGAATCTTAGAATATTTAATTGAATTAACCTGTGTCTCCTTGGAGAATTGATAATCTGGCAGAGAAAGTAAGGATGCTTTTACAGAATGTTTGCTAACATACTTGCATTGGTCCAAAGTATGAAACAATTGAGAATAAAAAGAAAAAATGCTGCATGCACTAAATTGTTTCAAAAACATATGCAATGTTTTTTTTTAACCTCTTTCTGCCATAGGATGGAATAGTACGTTCGATGGCAGATCCCCTGCCTTGATGCGGGCTGCGGCGGTGAGCCCACATCAAAGCCGGGACATGTCAGCTGTTTTGAACAGCTGACATGTGCCCGCAATAGCGACGGCTGGAATCGTGATCCACCCGCCGCTATTAACTAGTTAAAGGGACACTGTCACCTGAATTTGGAGGGAACAATCTTCAGCCATGGAGGCGGGGTGTTTGATTCACCCTTTCCTTACCCGCTGGCTGCATGCTGGCTGCAATATTGGATTCAAATTCATTCTCTGTCCTCCGTAGTACATGCCTGCACAAGGCAATCTTGCCCATTTGAACTTTGCCAATGACCATCTGGATGATTTAGAGTTGGCATGGGAGAAGGTCATGAGGTCAGATGAGATCAAAATAGAACTTTTTGGTATCAACTTCATTAGCCGTGTTTGGAGGAAGAAGATGGATGACAACAACCCCAAGAACACCGTATTAACTGTGAAGCATGGTGGGGAAACATCATACTTTGGGTGTGGTTTTCTGCAAAGAGAACAGGACAACTGCACTGTAATGAAGGGAGGATGGATGGGGTCACGTACTGTGAGATTTTAGCCAACAACCTCCTTCCCTCAGTAAGAGAATTGGATATGGGTCATGGTAGGGTCTTCCAGCATGACAGTGACCCGAAACACAGAGCCAGGGCAATTAAGGAATGGCTCTGTAAGAAATGGCCTAGCCAGTCTTCAGACTTGAACCCAATAGAAAATCTTTGAAGGGAGCTGAAACTCAATTTTGCCCGGTGACAGCCCTGAAACCTGAAAGATATATATAAATTTTTAAATATTCATAATTGTATGTTAAAACTTATCATCCACACAATACAGAAGACTGACACCTTTCTGGTGTTACAAAGCCCTTAATCATAGCGCCAAAAATATGTCAGTTTTCTACATCATGTTTTAACATACAATTATGAAGTTTAAACAAAGATTTCCTTTAAACATTTTGGATGTGCCGTTTTTCCTTTTCTTTTTGTGCTGATAAATTGTGAGCAATAAAAGTATAGTAGATGTGGGCTACACCAGTGAGATTTGCATCTATCTCAAGAATGTGGTTCAAATGAATGGGGATCCTGACCAACTCACGTCAGGGCCTTTTCCGCAATGTATATGTGAGTTCCATTAAGATATTGTTAAGGACTGGCGGAACACACCAAGTACAAGATGAAATGGAACTAGGTGCGTTCGCAGTCCGAGGTCCACCGTGCAGGTAAAAACCCTGCTGCTAGTAAGACGGACTATATGGCGGTACTATAAGTATACACACACGGGTTAACTTCACCCTGCGTGAAGGAAGCGATCCTGTTGCGTCACAGGACCGCGGTACCGCACATAGAGCGCGAGCAAGAAGTCAGCGAACACAACCCCAACTAGGATTGAAGTCCGATTAGACACTTGCTGGCACAACACCGCAACTGGGTGTGTAAGGAAACTAAATAATAATATAAAGGCACAAGAGTGCGTGCGGTGCCGCACTGACGGACGCCACTAACCACCCAGGCTTGAGTCAGGAAAGCGCAGAGCAAGCGCACGGCGCCGTACAGGCGGACACAGCAACTGGTAGCTGTAATGTGTGTTACGTGCTGTTGGATAAGTCGGGCGCTAGATAGCAAACATACACCTTCCGCGAACAATCATTCAATAGGGAGGGTTATTTAAAGAGCGACTTTCACTCACAACACACACACATATTTACAAGACAATACTAGCGCATGGCCGTGCGGTCATGCGCAGTTTATATAGCTGCAGCACAGGAAACAGCTACAGAAGTTTTGCCCTTTCAGGACCTGCCAAAAGGACCAATGGGATGTGCTGCAGTACCTGAGCATGTGACCCTCGATCTCCAACGGGAGATCCTGCCCTGGGCATGCTCAGAAGGAGAAAAGCAGGACTTAGATCCAGAAACGTCCACTCGCCGCTGCCCAGCACTGGCTTCAATGGCAGAAGCAGGAAAAGCAGCAGTAACTCTTCGCACAGAGTCAGGCTGAGCGAGACGCTGGGATCGACGTCCCTGCTGAGCAGACTCCACCGCGGCTGGAGAAGAATGGGAGACCGCAGCGGAGACGGATCGAGATTCCCCCTGTGCAGCAGAGGAAACTCGACCCCTAACAGATATATACATTATGTAGAACTTTTCAACTTAAAAGAGGCATTCCCATATATATATATATATATATATATATACACACACAAGATGAATGTATGGGATGAGAATGCCCTTTTAAGGTTATAAATTCCGTTGCATTCCCATTGTGGCGAATTGATGACATTATAGTGAATGAGCAGAACATAAAAGAGGTAATCAATAGACTAAAATGGCAGACTCAATGAGAATAGTATGTCATTATATAGGGTCAGGTTCTTTCTTCATTCATCTTTCTAAACACAGGTGTCGATATGCACATTCATAAACTGGATCTTCCTTTTGTCCTAACAAGAATAAAACTTTTCAGCCGTGATACCTTCAAAGCCACAGTGTTAGGCTTTAGCTCCCCGCCCTGCCATGCTCGGCTCCCTCTGCAAAACACCCACACATTGTTTTGAGCATGGACTGCCAGTCAGTGGTTTTTCAGGGTTTTATTTTGACTGTTTTAATTTGTAACTATGCATTTCCCCTGTCTACTGGCATGAATGCAGAAAAGTGTGGATCACAATAAAAACATTAGAGAAACTTTCATCCCGCTCAGTGCAACCCACAAATAGGATTTAATAGTTCCAAATAAATCTCTATTGCTAGTGCTATGATCAAAGATGTAGCTGAGATGGTGATTTTTTTTACCAGCCCAGCTTCCAGCAATCTACAAAAATATTGTTATATAATTTTCTTTCAAGTCTGGCCCTATTAGTGCGCTGAGCCGCTGCACCCAAACATCATCTGATAGTTTCTCCATCTTCTGCTCTTCCAATAGCATATTTCTAATGTTACTAATTAGACTATCTATTCTACACAACTGCGTGTTTTCATAGAATTCATATACATTGGATTTGGTAATAGAAAAAAGTGATTATTCATGCATCTGGACCTTTATAGAATCCTACATCTCATCATATGACATAAATCCCCCACCAATAATACAACAGAACCAGTAGGTTATTTATTCTTATTAATTTTATTTATTACAGATATACAGTACAGACCAAAAGTTTGGACACATCTCCTCATTTAAAGATTTGTCTGTATTTTCATGACTATGAAAATTGTACAGTCACACTGAAGGCATCAAAACTATGAATTAACACATGTGGAATTATATACTTAAAGGGATCCTGTCACCTGAATTTGGCGGGATCGGTTTTCGGTCATATGGGCGGAGTTTTCAGGTGTTTGATTCACCCTTTCCTTACCCGCTGGCTGCATGCTGGCCGCAAAATTATTCCATCATAATAAATCCCCAGATCTACGTCCTTCTACAGAACCTAATAATTGTATGATACAATATTGTTCTGCTCCAGGAAGACATCCAGGCCTCTCTTGAACCCCTCGACTGAGTTCGCCATCACCACCTCCTCAGGCAAGCAATTCCAGATTCTCACTGCCCTAACAGTAAAGAATCCTCTTCTATGTTGGTGGAAAAACCTTCTCTCTTCCAGACGCAAAGAAGCTACCGGCCCGGGGAACAGACGTACTTAACAAAAAAGTGTGACACAACTGAAATTGAACTGGATGGACAAATGTCTTTTTTCGGCCTTACTAACTATGTTACTATGTTACTATGTTCCTGGAGTGAGCGGTCACATGGTAGTGCTCATTACAGTAATGAATATGGACCCCACTCTACTCCCATAGGGGTGGAGCCGCATATTCATTACTGTAATGAGCGGTACCATGTGACCGCTCACTACAGGAAGAAGCTGCCGGAGCCGGGGAACAGACGTGCAGGGACCTTGCCAGGAGCAGGTGAGTATGGGGGCAGTGCGCGATATTCACCTGCTCCCCGTTTCACCGTCGTCGCCGCTGCGTCTTCCGCATCCTCCGCAGTGACGCTCAGGTCAGAGGGCGCGATGACACGATTAGTGCGTGCCGCCCTCTGCCTGAACAGTCAGTGCAGAGGACGGGGAAGATACAGCGGCTGTTGGCGGTGGAACGGGAAAGGTGAGTATAACAAGTGCCGAGGACCTGAGCGACGAGAGGTGAGTATGTGATTTTTTTAGTTGCAGAAACAGCATATGGGGCAAATGTCTGTATGGAGCATCTTATGGGGCCATGTGCAGCGTTTTATGGGGCAAATATCTGTATGGAGCATCTTATAGGGCCATGTGCAGAATTGTATGGGGCAATTATCTGTATGGAGCATCTTATGAGGCCATGTGCAGCATTATATGGGGCAAATATCTGTATGGGGCCATGTGCAGCATTATATGGGGCAAATATCTGTATGGAGCATGTTATGGGGCCATGTGCAGCATTATATGAGGCAAATATCTGTATGGGACCATGTGCAGCATTATATGGGGCACTTGTCTGTATGGAGCATCCTATGGGGCCATGTGCAGCATTATATGGGGCAAATATCTGTATGGAGCATCTTATGGGACCATGTGCAGCATTATATGGGGCAAATATCTGTATGGGGCCATGTGCAGCATTATATGGGGCAATTGTCTGTATGGAGCATATTATGGGGCCATGTGCAGCATTATATGGGGCAAATATCTGTATGGAGCATCTTATGGAGCCATAATCAGCATTTGTGCAGCATTGTATGGGGCAAATGTCTGTATGGAGCATCTTATGGGGCCATGTGCAGCATTATATGGGGCAATTGTCTGTATGGAGCATCTTATGGGGCCATGTGCAGCATTATATGGGGCAAATATCTGCATGGAGCATCTTATGGGACCATGTGCAGCATTATATGGGGAAAATATCTGTATGGGGCCATGTGCAGCATTATATGGGGCAATTGTCTGTATGGAGCATATTATGGGGCCATGTGCAGCATTATATGGGGCAAATATCTGTATGGAGCATCTTATGGAGCCATAATCAGCATTTGTGCAGCATTGTATGGGACAAATGTATGTATGGAGCATCTTACGGGGCCATGTGTAGCATTATATGGGGCAAATATCTGTATGGAGCATCTTATGGGGTCATGTGCAGCATTATATGGGCCAAATATCTATATGGAGCATCTTATGGGGCCATAATCAGCATTTGTGCAGCATTGTATGGGGCAAATGTCTGTATGGAGCATCTTATGGGGTCATAATCAACATTTCTGCAGCATTATACGGGGCATATTTTAATATGGAGCATCTTATGGAGCCCATCATAAACTGTATGGAGAATTATATGGGGCTCCTGATTCAATATGGATATTCAAAAACACTTAAACTACTGATGTCTCAATTAATTTTACTTTTATTGGTATCTGTTTTTATTTTTGAATTTTACCAGTAGCTGCTGCATTTTCTACCCTAGGCTTATACTCGAGTCATTAAGTTTTCCCATTTTTTTGTGGCAAAATTAGGGGGGGTCGGCTTATACTCGGGTCGGCTTATACTCGAGTATATACGGTATTTAATTCCACATATGTTAATTCATAGTTTTGATGCCTTCAGTGTGAATGTACAATTTTTATAGTCATGAAAATACAGAAAAATCCTTAAATGAGAAGATGTGTCCAAACTATTGGTCTGTACTGTATATATTTTCTCTTTACTATGTTATAAATGAACCTACACATTTGCTTTTAGATAATTTTACTTAACGAGGTGATCCCATTATGTGTTTGCCGGAGTTCACCGCTTGCCAGACTCCCGCCTCCCTGCTTGCTGAGGGGTGGTGCGTTCCTTATAATTGACAGTCCTCTCCGATGCTACAAGGCTAGGCAGCTTTGCTTCTATAGCATCTAAGGAGAAGCTGAAGCAGGCTGGATCCACCAATTCAACCAGCTTCACAGCCGGATTACTAATTACAGATGCGGCAGGTAACCTAGGCAATGATCAGTAATCTCTTCTTCAGAACAGATATTTTTAAGATTTTTAATGATAGGAAAATTTAAAGTCATGTTTTTATAAGCACTTTGTAATTTTACCAATTTGTGAAAATTGATATAACTCTTTTAAAGAGTGACTAAAGTTAAAATAATAATAATAATAATAATAATTGATTAGCTTTTGCAAAACTATAAAATTTTGTAATAGACTTCATTACATTTTTTTCATCTTTCTCTTCCAAACGCTATGCAGAAATGCTGTTTTACCTATCTAGCTCAAGCTCCTTAAAAATCTGCTTTTAACATCTGCTCAACAAGAATCCGTACTCTACTTACAATTTGTTACGGATTTTCCCTGTCTGAGTACAAGCAAGGGGAGCAGAGAGGCTCACAAATGCAAGTCCCACACACACAGATTATTTGGATTCTTGCTGAGCACCTGTTTAACCCCTTAGTGACAGAGCCAATTTGGTACTTAATAACCGAGCCAATTTTTGCAATTCTGACCACTGTCAATTTATGAGGTTATAACTCTGGAACGCTTCAACGGATCCCGCTGATTCTGAGATTGATTTTTCGTGACATATTGTACTTCATGTTAGTGGTAACATTTCTTCGATATTACTTGCGATTATTTATGAAAAAAATGGAAATATGGCGAAAATTTTTAAAATTTTGCAATTTTCAAACTTTGTATTTTTATGCCCTTAAATCAGAGAGATATGTCACGAAAAATAGTTAATAAATAACATTTCCCACATGTCTACTTTACATCAGCACAATTTTGGAAACAAATTTTTTTTTGTTAGGGAGTTATAAGGGTTAAAAGTTGACCAGCAATTTCTCATTTTTACAACACCATTTTTTTTTAGGGACCACATCACATTTGAAGTCATTTTGAGGGGTCTATATGATAGAAAATAATGAAGTGTGACACCATTCTAAAAACTACACCCCTCAAGGTTCTCAAAACCACATTCAAGAAGTTTATTAACCCTTTACGTGCTTCACAGGAACTGAAACAATGTGGAAGGAAAAAATGAACTTTTAACTTTTTTTTGCAAACATCTTAATTCAGAACCATTTTTTTTATTTTCACAAGTGTAAAAACAGAAATGTAACCATAAATTTTGTTATGCAATTTCTCCTGAATACGCCAATACCCCATATGTGGGGGTAAACCACTTTTTGGGCGCACCGCAGAACTTGGAAGTGAAGGAGCGCCGTTTGACTTTTTCAATGCAGAATTGGCTGGAATTGAGATCGGACGCCATGTCACGTTTAGAGAGCCCCTGATGTGCCTAAACAGTGGAAACTCCCCACAAGTGACACCATTTTGGAAACTAGACCCCTTAAGGAACTTATCTAGATGTGTGGTGAGCACTTTGAACCCCCAAGTGCTTCACAGAAGTTTATAACGTAGAGCCGTGAAAATAAAAAATCGCTTTTGTTTACACAAAAATGATCTTTTCGCCCACAAATTCTTATTTTCACAAGGGTAACAGGAGAAATTAGACCACAAAAGTTGTTGTGCGATTTCTCCTGAATACGTCGATACCCCATATGTGAGGGTAAACCACTGTTTGGGCGCACCGCAGAGCTTGGAAGTGAAGGAGCGCCGCTTTACTTTTTCAATGTAGAATTGGCTGGAATTGAGATTGGACGCCATGTCGCGTTTGGAGAGCCCCTGATGTGCCTAAACAGTGGAAACCCCCCACAAGTGACCCCATTTTGGAAACTAGACCCCTTAAGGAACTTATCTAGATGTGTGGTGAGAACCTTGAATGCCCAAGTGCTTCACAGAAGTTTATAATGCAGAGCCGTGAAAATAAAAAATATTTTTTTTTCCACAAAAAAGATTTTTTAGCCCCCAAGTTTTTATTTTCACAAGGGTAACAAGAGAAATTGGACCCCAAAAGTTGTTGTCCAATTTGTCCTGAGTAGGCTGGTACCCCATCTGTGGGGGTAAACCACTGTTTGGGCGCACGGCAGAGCTCGGAAGGAAGGAGCGCCGTTTTGGAATGCAGACTTTGATAGAATGGGCTGCGGGTATTATGTTGCGTTTGCAGAGCCCCTGATGTACCTAACCAGTAGAAACCCTCCACAAGTGACCCCATTTTGGAAACTAGACCCCCCAAGGAACTTATCTAGATGTGTGGTGAGAACTTTGAATGCCCAAGTGCTTCACAGAAGTTTAGAATGCAGAGTCGTGAAAATAAAAAACATTTTTTTTTTCCACAAAAAAGATATTGTAGCCCCCAAGTTTTTATTTTCACAAGGGTAACAGGAGAAATTGGACTGCAATTGT
Source organism: Ranitomeya imitator (assembly GCF_032444005.1). Lineage (NCBI taxonomy): Eukaryota > Metazoa > Chordata > Amphibia > Anura > Dendrobatidae > Ranitomeya > Ranitomeya imitator. The sequence continues at coordinate 72,615,442 of NC_091288.1, forward strand.
TGTTGTCCAATTTATCCCGAGTACGCTGATGTGCCATATGTGGGGGTAAACCACTGTTTGGGCGCACGGCAGAGCTCGGAAGGGAAGGAGCGCCTTTTTGGAATGCAGACTTTGATAGAATGGTCTGTGGGCATTAAGTTGCGATTGCAGAGCCCCTGATGTACCTAAACTGTAGTAACCCCCCACAAGTGACCCCATTTTGGAAACTAGACCCCCCCAAGGAACTTATCTAGATGTGTGGTGAGAACTTTGAATGCCCAAGTGCTTCACAGAAGTTTAGAATGCAGAGTCGTGAAAATAAAAAATATTTTTTTTTCCACAAAAAAGATATTGTAGCCCCCAAGTTTTTATTTTCACAAGGGTAACAGGAGAAATTGGACTGCAATAGTTGTTGTCCAATTTATCCCGAGTACGCTGATGTGCCATATGTGGGGGTAAACCACTGTTTGGGCGCACACCAGAGCTCGGAAGGGAAGGAGCGCCTTTTTGGAATGCAGACTTTGATAGAATGGTCTGTGGGCATTATGTTGCGATTGCAGAGCCCCTGATATACCTAAACTGTAGTAATCCCCCACAAGTGACCCCATTTTGGAAACTATACCCCCCAAGGAACTTATCTAGATGTGTGGTGAGAACTTTGAATGCCCAAGTGCTTCACAGAAGTTTAGAATGCAGAGTCGTGAAAATAAAAAATATTTTTTTTTCACAAAAAAGATATTGTAGCCCCCAAGTTTTTATTTTCACAAGGGTAACAAGAGAAATTGGACCCCAGAAGTTGTTGTCCAATTTATCCCGAGTACGCTGATGCCCCATATGTGGGGGTAACCCACTGTTTGGGCGCACGGCAGAGCTCAGAAGGGAGGGAGCACCATTTGACTTTTTGAGCGCAAAATTGGCTGTCGTGTTTGGAGACCCCCTAATGTACCTGAACAGTGGAAACCCCCCAATTCTAGCTCCAACCCTAACCCCAACACACCCCTAACCCTAATCCCAACCTGATCCATAATCCTAATCACTAACCCTAACCATAATCACAACCCTTACCCCAAAACAATCCTAATGTCAACCCTAACCATAACCCTAATCAAAACCCTAAATCCAACACACCCCCTAATCCTAATCTCAACCCTAACCTCAAACCTAACCCTAATCCCAATACACCCCTAATCACAACCCTAACCTTAACCCTAATCCCAAGCATAACCCTAATCCCAAGCGTAACCCTAATGCCAACCCTAACCCTAATACCAACCCTAATCCAAACCCTAACCCTAATCCCAGCTCTAACCCTAACTTTAGCCCCAACCCTAGCCCTAACTTTAGCCCCAACCCTAACCCTAGCCCTAAGGCTACTTTCACACTTGCGTCGTTTGGCATCCGTCGCAATCCGTCGTTTTGGACAAGAAACGGATCCTGCAAATGTGCCCGCAGGATGCGTTTTTTGCCCATAGACTTGTATTGCCGACGGATCGTGACGGATGGCCACACGTCGCGTCCGTCGTGCACTGGATCAGTTGTGTTTTGGCGGAGCGTCGGCACAAAAAAACGTTCAATGAAACGTTTTTTTGTACGTCGCATCCACCATTTCTGACCGCGCATGCGTGGCCGTAACTCCGCCCCCTCCTCCCCAGGACATAGATTGGGCAGCGGATGCGTTGAAAAACTACAGCTGCTGCCCACGTTGTGCACAATATTCACAACGTGCGTCGGTATGTCGGGCCGACGCATTGCGACGGCCCCGTACCGACGTAAGTGTGAAAGAAGCCTAACCCTAAATTTAGCCCCAACCCTAACCCTAAATTTAGCCCCAACCCTAACCCTAAATTTAGCCCCAACCCTAGCCCTAACCCTAGCCCTAACCCTAGCCCTAACCCTACCCCTACCCCTAACCCTACCCCTAACCCTACCCCTAACCCTACCCCTAACCCTAACCCTACCCCTAACCCCAACCCTACCCCTAACCCTAATTTTAGCCCCAACTGCTGTTCTCCTGCCGGCCGGCAGATGGAGACAGATGGCGGGCGCACTGGGCATGCGCCCGCCATTTTCTTCTGCCGGCGGCCAGGAGGAGCAGCAAGAGGATCCAGGGACCTAGGTGAGTATGCTAGGGTCCCCGAATCCCCCTATTTCTCTGTCCTCTGATGTGCGATCACATCAGAGGACAGAGAATTACACTTTACTTTTCTTTTTTTTTTTGCGGTCGCCGGTAAACAGTTAATTACCGGCGATCGCAAAACAGGGGTCGGTAATACCGACCCCGATCATGCTCTTTGGGGTCTCGGCTACCCCCGGCAGCCGAGACCCCAAAGATTCTCCCGGTGCCGGCCGGCGGGCGCACTGCGCATGCGCCCGCCATTTTGAAGATGGCGGCGCCCACCGGGAGACACGAGGAGCATCGGGGGAGCTAGGTGAGTATTGGGGGGCCACCTGGGACCCCTTTTCTCTGTCCTCCGATGTGCGATCACATCGGAGGACAGAGAAATTAAAAAGAGATCGCGTTTTTTTTTTTTTTGCGATCGCCGGTAAACGGTTATTTACCGGCGATCGCAAATGCGGGGTGGGTTAAAAAACCCCCGAATCATGTTCTCTGGGGTCTCAGCTACCCTCGGCAGCCGAGACCCCGGAGAAAATCGGCCTCTGGGGGGCGCTATTGACTTTTTCCACAGCGCCGTTAATTAACGGCGCTGTGGTTTAAGTACCCTTAGCGGCCGCCGTTAAAAGGCGTATCGGCGGTCGCTAAGGGGTTAAAGCTGATTGTTATGGAGCTTGCAGCATATTGGAAAGGAGCAAAATAAAGTAATAAAATGCAGTACTGTGCAAAATAACAGTCGTCTGCTCTGCTGCCCCTGCCGCACTCCCCCTCTCCCTCTGCAACAGAGATGGTTTTAACGAAGATTTGAAATAAAGAAAAAACTTTTTATGGACATTGTTGAGTGCCGCTAACTTTCTTTTTCACTGGTTACACCGCACTGCCTTTTTCTCATGTGGGACTGGTTAGCCGAGCACCTCCATATACTTTGGGCTTTGGATGTCAGATTAAGTTCAGACAGGAGTTTCCCATTTTAATTACATGATAGTGCTGAGTAAATTCCCTTCTTTATGTCACATACAGCTAAAGAGGGGTAATAAGTATTTAACACTTCACCAATTTTCTGAGTAAATATATTTCTTAAGGTGCTATTGACATGAAATTTTTATCAGATGTCGGTAACAACCCATTCAATCCACACAGGAAAAGAAATCAAACCAGAGATGTCCATAAATTAAGTTATATGTAATAATGAGAAATTACACAGAGATACAGTATTGAACACATAAAAAAGAGAGATGCAAAAAGCCATGGAAAGTCCTAACACCAGCTGAAATCTAACGGTAATTAGTAAGCAATCCTAACACTTAGTGATAAATAATATCAGCTGGTTCAAATGATGGCCTATAAAAAGGTGTCTTATTACCAAGAAACATCTTATGATGGGTAAAACCGTGAGCTCTCTCAAGAGCCAAAGACCACCTGTGGAGAGCTACAGTAAAGGTACCGTCACACTTAGCGACGCTGCAGCAATACCGACAACGATCCGGATCGCTGCAGCGTCGCTGTTTGGTCGCTGGAGAGCTTTCACACAGACCTTTTCTCCAGCGACCAACGATCCCGAGGTCCCCGGTAACCAGGGTAAACATCGGGTAACTAAGCGCAGGGCCGCGCTTAGTAACCCGATGTTTACCCTGGTTACCATCGTAAAAAAACAAACAGTACATACTTACATTCAGCTGTCTGTCCCTTGCCGTCTGTTTGCTGCACTGACTGCTGGCCGCAAAGTGAAAGCAGAGCACAGCCACAGCGGTGAGTCACCGCTGTGTGACTCACCGCTGTGCTGTGCTTTCACTTTCACTTTGCGGCCAGCAGTCAGTGCAGGAAATAGACGGCAAGGGACAGACAGCTGAATGTAAGTATGTACTGTTTGTTTTTTTACGATGGTAACCAGGGTAAACATCGGGTTACTAAGCGCGGCCCTGCGCTTAGTTACCCGATGTTTACCCTGGTTACCAGTGAAGACATCGCTGAATCGGTGTCACACACCTGATCGCTGCTGCCTGTCACACTGGACGATATCGCTAGCGAGGACGCTGCAACGTCACGGATCGCTAGCGATATCGTCTAGTGTGACGGTACCTTAAGACCTCAGTAGGTACAATTGTTTCAAAGAAAACTACAAGTAATGCACTCAACCTTCTTGGCCTGTATGCATGCTCACTACGCAAGACTTCCATTGTTCAGGCATGTTTAAAGTTTCCTCAACAACATTTACTGTAGACAAGTCTGTGAAATACTGGGGGAATAAAGTCGGGTCAGATAAGACCAAAATTGACCTCTTTGGATGCCATAATACACATCATATTTGGAACCCAAAAACATCATACCATCAGTGAAGTCCGTAGGTGGGAACATTGTGGTGTGGGACTGTTCTTCAACATACGACACTGGCAAGCTTCATATAATTGAAGGAAGGATGAATGGACAAATGTACTGAGACATTCTTGATGAAAATCTGCTGCCATCTACCAGGATGATGAAGATGAAGTGAAGGTGGACGTTTCAGCAAAACAATGATCCCAAACACTGAAGCAAGGAAACTCTCAATTGGTTTCAGAGAAAGAAGATAAAGTTGCTAGAATGGCCCAGCTAATCGCCTGACGTGAATAGAAAACGTATGGAAGGAACTAAAGCTTCACGGAAGAAGCCCATGGAACCTTCAAAATTTTAAGAATTTGTCCAAGAACAGGGCAAATTCATACCTGAGTTTTTTCAAAAACTGTGTTCAAGTGTACCTACAAAAATTGATGCAGTTTTGAAGGTAAAGGAGGTCTCACCAAATACTGATTCGATTTAGATCTCTCTTTTGTTCATTTACTTAGATTTTTTTAAATTGATAAAAATAAACTATTAGCACTATTATTTTTTTTAAGGATTCTTACTTGACAGCATTTTTTCCTCACCTGCCTAAATCTTTTGCATCATAATGTATTATAAAAACAAACATTAAAAGGCCAAATCAATAGTAAACTAAAGTATAGTTGCTCTTTTAAAGGAAAATTAATTTTTATATAATATTACGGCATATCAGTGAGAGCAAAAAAAGTGGATTCCAGCTCTATTGAAGTTGTAGTTTTACATCCTAGTATTAAAACATTGTCCTAAACCTGATAATTGGGTGTTACTAGTTGAACAGTGTCCCTACAAAGACTGACACTATCTATTCAGTCCGGACACCCCTTTTATAAGAGGAAAAGTAACACCCAGATGTAAATTTATTCATACATTTCTAGGAAGAAAAACAGGAACGGCATAATTCATAGATCTACTGCAACTGTGCTTTTCCTGACCCAGAAACGCGTTGCGCTTTACACACCGGTGAACCCATACCTACTACCTCCATGGAATCGTATCGTATTCTACCAAGCAGTGCAGGGAATTTATCCTGTACAGCTCTAAACTTCTGATCACACTTTATGAGGCATCTTCATTGCCTTCCCATGATTGGCAACAGCGTTGTGTCCTATACACATCACAATGTAAGCGTACTTACTGTTGTAGCGCTTTTTCTTTTCTAGCATTCAGTGAGTTTTTACCATCTGGGTTTCCTCCATGATATTCACAGATGAAAAAATAAAATGCAAAACTCCTCTTATACCTTGCACTGTTAATCACGGACAGCATGCATGAATGAGTGCAGTCTGTGATTGGCACAGACGAGTAGACTTGTATGGGTAGTTAGCATCGGTGACTCAAATCAAAAACTGATCCGTTGCTGTGATTTTTTTGTGGACCAATCGGTCTGCCAAAAAACACGGACGTGTGAACAACCTCATAGACTATGATGGGTACATCTTCTATCTGTGAAAACACAGAACATGTATGTGACTCACAGATGTCAAAAGTAGTGACAGGTCCTCTTTAAACAAACACTAAACTGAGAAATGAACAATACAAATAACCGTAAGGGCAGGTGCAGACGAACGTTTTATCTCCATCCGGGAAAACCAGTCCTATTATTCTAATCATTCGATTTGTGATCAATAAAGATTAAATTTTATTTGTAGTATTTTCCAGACAATAAAGAGATGTTTCAGTCTAAAACTTGACCTTCATCAGTCAACTGGAATAGGGAAAACTGCATGAACAGCGCAGGGACGAGTTATGTGGTGTCCACCGCTATGCAGGAGGATGCGCCGCATCTGCTTTCTATTAATTATGCTAATCAGGCTCTGATCAGTTTGATGAGAGTAGGATCCGATCTTCTCGGAGGTGGAGAGAAATAAAAAAAAGTTTCTCCACCTTTTTCATTATGCCAGTCCATGAAAATCAGACCACAATTTTGCCTGATATTTTTTCATGGAACTGTAGACTTGAATGGGCGAGTGCCATTCAGTTCTTGCAGGCAAGTCGTGAATGCTGCAATTTTTTTTGACACTCGGATCAAAATTTGACATACCGTAGTTAATATTTTTTGCGGACCACTCAGTCTAAGGAAAAATCGGACATATGCACCACCCCATATAATAACATGGGTATGATCGTTATCCGTCAAAACCACGGATAACATTTGTCCAATTTAGATGGTTGTTAGTACAAGCCCAAAGGCAAAACTAGCATCACATTTATTTCTTTTTTAATTATGATGATACAATTAGTGGTTAAACGTATTGGGGTTTTTTTCAAACCAGTAATAGCCAGTTAGTGTTCGTTGCAGAATGAGGATAGAAATATGTATATAGCTTACATTCATGGTTAGGCTGCTTTCACACATCAGGTTTTTTCTTTCAGGCACAATCCGGCAGTTTCAGGCACAATCCGGATCCGTTTTTTTATTACACCGGATCCGCTTTTTTGCCATAGAGTTGTATTAGCGCCGGATTGTGCCTGAAGGACATGCGTTTCATCCGTTTTGTGCCGGATCCGTCCCCTCAGGCTTTTTTGCTGGACACAAAAAACGTCTCCTGCAACGTTTTTTTGTGTCCGGCGAAAAAGCCTGAAGGAACATTTCCGGCAATAAACGCATGGAACGGATGTGTGAATGAACGTTTCCGGCGACCGAATCCGTTTTTCACACATTGAGCGTGCCCAGAAGCTTTGTTTTCGAGTCTGGCATAGAAAATCTCTCTCTCTCTCCTCTCTCTCTCTCTCCTCTCTCTCCTCTCTCCCCACCAGGAAGTCAAAAACCATGCGCAGTACAGAGAGCCGGATCCAGCTAAAAAACGGATCCGGTGCATCAGTTTTTCACAATTTACGCCGGATCCGTTTTTTAGCAAATTTGCCGGATTTAACCTGAAACCAAAAACCTGATGTGTGAAAGCAGCCTTAGAGATACGTTTACATAGTGGGTTTTGATTTAAACTTTTCGGAAATGAAAGTATGGAGCGTAATACAGATAACTCTCTGCTCCCAAATTACAGCCACACGTTTTAGTACGACTGTAAATAGGGATCTATGATGCTGCAAGTGCCAGTCATTAGATTCCTGGTTGGGCCAGGAACCTGCACCTATTCGTTGTGTAAATACGTTTTTTTGTTGCTGTTGTTGTTGTTGCAAAATGGACCTAAGAGAAGAATTGTTTAAAACTATTACATGGATAAGTTCAATTATATTTAGAAATTAATTGAATTATGTGTTACTATTCCATTATCTTTCACACTGTTTTTTCTATTTAGTATACTTACTATAGAAGAATATAGCATGAATCTAACACATACAGTTAGGGCCAGAAATATTTGGACAGTGACACAATTTTCGCGAGTTGGGCTCTGCATGCCACCACATTGGATTTGAAATGAAACCTCTACAACAGAATTCAAGTGCAGATTGTAACGTTTAATTTGAAGGGTTGAACAAAAATATCTGATAGAAAATGTAGGAATTGTACACATTTCTTTACAAACACTCCACATTTTAGGAGGTCAAAAGTAATTGGACAAATAAACATAACCCAAACAAAATATTTTTATTTTCAATATTTTGTTGCAAATCCTTTGGAGGCAATCACTGCCTTAAGTCTGGAACCCATGGACATCACCAAACGCTGGGTTTCCTCCTTCTTAATGCTTTGCCAGGCCTTTACAGCCGCAGCCTTCAGGTCTTGCTTGTTTGTGGGTCTTTCCGTCTTAAGTCTGGATTTGAGCAAGTGAAATGCATGCTCAATTGGGTTTAGATCTGGAGATTGACTTGGCTATTGCAGAATGTTCCACTTTTTGGCACTCATGAACTCCTGGGTAGCTTTGGCTGTATGCTTGGGGTCATTGTCCATCTGTACTATGAAGCGCCGTCCAATCAACTTTGCAGCATTTGGCTGAATCTGGGCTGAAAGTATATCCCGGTACACTTCAGAATTCATCCGGCTACTCTTGTCTGCTCTTATGTCATCAATAAACACAAGTGACCCAGTGCCATTGAAAGCCATGCATGCCCATGCCATCACGTTGCCTCCACCATGTTTTACAGAGGATGTGGTGTGCCTTGGATCATGTGCCGTTCCCTTTCTTCTCCAAACTTTTTTCTTCCCATCATTCTGGTACAGGTTGATCTTTGTCTCATCTGTCCATAGAATACTTTTCCAGAACTGAGCTGGCTTCTTGAGGTGTTTTTCTGCAAATTTAACTCTGGCCTGTCTATTTTTGGTATTGATGAATGGTTTGTATCTAGATGTGAACCCTTTGTATTTACTGTCATGGAGTCTTCTCTTTACTGTTGACTTAGAGACAGATACACCTACTTCACTGAGAGTGTTCTGGACTTCAGTTGATGTTGTGAACGGGTTCTTCTTCACCAAATTAAGTATGCGGCGATCATCCACCACTGTTGTCATCCGTGGACGCCCAGGCCTTTTTGAGTTTCCAAGCTCACCAGTCAATTCCTTTTTTCTCAGAATGTACCCAACTGTTGATTTTGCTACTCCAAGCATGTCTGCTATCTCTCTGATGGATTTTTTCTTTTTTTTCAGCCTCAGGATGTTCTGCTTCACCTCAATTGAGAGTTCCTTTGACCGCATGTTGTCTGCTCACAGCAACAGCTTCCAAATGCAAAACCACACACCTGTAATCCACCCCTGACCTTTTAACTACTTCATTGATTACAGGTTAACGAGGGAGACGCCTTCAGAGTTAATTGAAGCCCTTAGAGTCCATTGTCCAATTACTTTTGGTCCCTTGAAAAAGAGGACGCTATGCATTACAGAGCTATGATTCCTAAACCCTTTCTCCGATTTGGATGTGGAAACTATCATATTGCAGCTGGGAGTGTGCACTTTCAGCCCATATTATATATATAATTGTATTTCTGAACATGTTTTTGTAAACAGCTAAAATAACAAAACTTGTGTCACTGTCCAAATATTTCTGGCCCTAACTGTATGCCAGGTAACAGGGTGTGTGTGCGTAGAATTACACAACAGCTGTGGAGTCACAGCTATTCATGCTTTGTTTAATGATTAATCATAAGAATAGGAATGTAAACCTGCAGACTGGGTATTTTAAAAGATCCTGACTTCTATCTATAGTCAATAAAGCAAAAGTTTTTCTATGCAAAAAAATATGCCATGATGATTACGATGCAGTAAAGTCCAACTCAGTGGTGACTTCCAAACACCCAGACTGAAAAATATTAGTTTAGGTTACTCGGTCTTTACCACTCCTACCTAGGATTGGATTTATATTTATATAAATACTAGATGGTGGCCCGATTCTAACGCATCGGGTATTCTAGAATATGCATGTCCACGTAGTATATTGCCCAGCCACGTAGTATATTGCCCAACCACGTAGTATATTGCCCAGCTACGTAGTATATTGCCCAGTGATGTAGTATATTGCCCAGCCACATAGTTTATTGCCCAGCCATGTAGTATATTGCTCAGCCACGTAGTATATTGCCCAGTCACGTATATTGGCTAGTCACGTACTATATTGCCCAGTCACGTACTATATTGCCCAGTTACGTACTATATTGCCCAGTTACGTAGTATATTGTCCAGTGACATAGAATATTGCCCAGCCACAAAGTATATTGCCCAGCCACGTAGTATATTGCCCAGTCACGTAGTATATTGCCCAGCCATGTAGTATATTGCCCAGCCACGTAGTATATTGCCCAGCCGCGTAGTATATTGCCCAGTCACGTACTATATTGCCCAGTTACGTACTATATTGTCCAGTTACGTAGTATATTGTTCAGTGACATAGAATATTGCCCAGCCACAAAGTATATTGCCCAGCCACGTAGTATATTGCCCAGTCACGTAGTATATTGCCCAGCCACGTAGTATATTGCCCAGCCACGTAGTATATTGCCCAGTCACGTATTATATTGCCCAGTCACGTAGTATATTGCCCAGCCACATAGTATATTGCCCAGCCACATAGTATATTGCACAGCAACGTAGTATACAGCACAGAGCCACATAGTATACAGCACAGACACGTAGTATACTGCCCAGTCACATAGTATATTGCCCAGCCACGTAGTATATTGCCCAGCCATGTAGTATATTGCCCAGCCACGTAGTATATTGCCCAGCCACGTAGTATATTGCCCAGCCACGTAGTATATTGCCCAGTCACGTACTATATTGCCCAGTTACGTACTATATTGCCCAGTTACGTAGTATATTGTCCAGTGACATAGAATATTGCCCAGCCACAAAGTATATTGCCCAGCCACGTAGTATATTGCCCAGTCACGTAGTATATTGCCCAGCCACGTAGTATATTGCCCAGCCATGTAGTATATTGCTCAGTCACGTAGTATATTGCCCAGTCACGTAGTATGTTGCCCAGTCACATAGTATATTGCCCAGCCACGTAGTATACAGCACAGAGCCACATAGTATACAGCACAGACACGTAGCATACTGCCCAGTCACGTAGTATATTGGCCAGTCACGTAGTATATTGCCCAGCCACGTATGTAACAGGTTAAAAAAGACTTAAACTAAAAAATAAACATATACTCACCTTCCGAGGGCCCCTTGTAGTCCTGATGCTTGTGTGCAGTGCACGCGGCAGCTTCTGGACCCAGGGTGGGTATGAGCGCAGGACCTGTGATGACGTCGCGGTCACATGACCGTGACGTCATGGCAGGTCCTTCTCACATAGCATCCTTGCCACCGGAACCTGCCGCTTGCACTGCCGAGGAGAGGGCTGTTATGATAGGCAATTCAGTAACACAATGTACATAGTGATCAGAGCACATACAGTGATCTGACAATAACCCAAAATAATAGAACGAGCTCTGAGACGTGGAAACTCTGTAGACCGCAATTCCTGATCCTCTCCAAACATAACTAGAGGCAGCTGTGGATTGCGCCTAACGCTCCCTATGCAACTCGGCACAGCCTGAGAAACTAACTAGCCTGAAGATAGAAAAATAAGCCTACCTTGCCTCAGAGAAATACCCCAAAGGAAAAGGCAGCCCCCCACATATAATGACTGTGAGTAAGATGAAAAGACAAACGTAGGGATGAAATAGATTCAGCAAAGTGAGGCCCGATTTTCTAGACAGAATGAGGATAGGAAAGATAACTTTGCGGTCTACACAAAACGCTAAAGAAAACCACGCAAAGGGGGCAAAAAGACCCTCCGTACCGAACTAACGGCACGGAGGTACACCCTTTGCGTCCCAGAGCTTCCAGCAAAACAAATAGACAAGCTGGACAGAAAAAAAGCAACAAATAGCAAAGAAGCACTTAGCTATGCAGAGTAGCAGGCCACAGGAATGATCCAGAGAAACACAAGTCCAACACTGGAACATTGACAGGAAGCATGAATCAAAGCATTAGGTGGGGTTAAGTAGAGAAGCACCTAACGACCTCACCAGATCACCTGAGGGAGGAAACTCAGAAGCAGCAGTACCAGTTTCCTCCACAAACGGAAGCTCCCAGAGAGAATCAACCGAAGTACCACTTGTGACCACAGGAGGGAGCTCTGCCACAGAATTCACAACAGAGGGCGCGACGTCGGAGGGTGAGAATAACATTGTTTTTTTATTGTTATTATTTGTAACATTAGATATTTTTACTATTGATGCTGCATAGGCAGCATCAATAGTAAAAAGTGGGTCACACGGGGTTAATAGCTGCATAACCGGAGTGCGTTACACCGCGGTCCGGTAACGCTGGCATTAACCCTGTGTGAGGGCTGACTGGAGGGGAGTATGGAGCGGGCACTGACTGCGGGGAGGAAGGAACGGCGATTTTGCCGCCGGACTGTGGCCGTCGCTGATTGGTCGTGGCAATGGTCGTGGGCAGTTTGCCACGACCAACAGCGACTTGGATTTCCATGACAGACAGAGGCCGCGACCAATGAATATCCGCGACAGACAGAAAGACAGAAGGACAGACAGAAGTGACCCTTAGACAATTATATAGTAGATATATAGATACATACACACACTATATATATATATATATACATATATATATATATATATATAAGTAGTGTATAATAGCCATGATCCGTCAAACTCAATCTGACAGGTGCCCCGCCCCTATCAAAGTGTATCAAAATGTGTAACCCCTCCCCTCCCCTTGTCTGACGGCTGGTATCCAGCTGTCCCTCCTTGTTTGATTTCCCCTTTTGATATAGTTTAATATAGTTTAATTTGTTGTAGTTTTGATATTATTCCCGTATTTTGTGGAATAACACATGTTTATAATTATAGCCTAGTCGTGTATTTATTTTACACGTGGTTTATAACACCTTTCTCATTTGTTTTATAATAGATTTTATACGTATCCCCGAGTTTGATTCTGTAAGCTTTTGTTTTATTCACAGTGTATTCATATAGTGGAGAACTTAAAGCTGTTTATATGTGTCTCTACTGAACACTATGGTGAACATTAACTAAATGTTTATTTTTCACAAACAGAGAATCTGCTGTGGGTATTTGCAGTGTATTCATATAGTGGAGAACTTAAAGCTATCTATTTGTTTTTGTAAATGGTGAACACTAACTAAATGGTGAACATTACCTAAATTAGGTTAACTGTGGCTCAGAGGTTTATAGCACCTAGGTCAAGCAATTGTTGTTGTATTTGCGTACCCCATAAATGTTTATTCTCACAAACAGAAAAGTTATTGTGTCCTGAAGATGACATCTGAGGTTATTTGTTTTTTGTATTAGCTTTCTCAGAAAACAGCTGTGTTATCGGAGGGTCAGATATTTTTGTACAAACTCATGCTGTTTGGTGATCTTTGTGAAGCAGAACTTTGTTTTATAACACATTTGTACTTGTATTGTACCTGGATTGATATTTGCTTTCTCTTTTTTGTGTCCTGAAGATGGCATCTGCAAAGTTATTTGTTATCTACTGAGGCCATTGCAAGTTGTGTTTATTCACATTGTAGCAGGTTTTATCCTTGTGGCTGCCTTATATACACAGAAGAGATATGCACCAATGTCACAACACAAGTTATAATATGACCCAATGTTACAACACAAGTAAGAAGCGGCGTGTTTTATACGAATAAAAACCAAAGACACGATATTGTAAAAAAAAAAAAAAATTTAAAAGATTTATTTCTCACGATAAAACAGCATCTCAAAGACATTTCAACACTATAAAAAATTCTTACAGAATATAAAAAGTAAAAACATTAAAATAGTACAATGAACAATTACACTTCTTACAAAATAATTAATATAGAGTTACAAGGCGAGTACAGCATTTTAGCCAGTACATTCTTTACATCGTGAGCCACATGGTTTGCAGCATCGGTAGAGACCTTTTTTAGGTAGCAGAGTTCCACGTGTGGTACCTAATGACGGGGAATGTAAAGATTGAATTGTACGGGGAACCGCCGCTAACTTCAGCGGTGTAGATACAGAGCGTGTCTCACTGTTGGTAATTTTTAATTCATCTAAAAGCTTCCTAGTAGCGGTGTTACCCACAACTGTAGACGGCATATTTAGTTCGGCCATAGCCTGCATAAATGAATCCCAACCCGGTGGTAAATTTCTACTGTTCAGAGCATGGCTCTGCGTTGTACTACGTACCAAATCCAGTAAGTTAGACCCTGGTATTACGGATCCTTTGAAAATAAATTCAGCATTATTATTCCATGCTGTGACATTTTTATTCTGCAGCAGCCTGTTTAGTAAAAATTCAGCATTCTTTTTATATCTCTGGTTTATATGGCTGACAATTTCAGCGATCTCATGATTTTTATCAGAGTCGGTATGATTTTTATCAGAGTCGGTATTTGGCAATTGATATATATATATATATATATAATATGACCCAATGTTACAACACAAGCAAGTAAGAAGCGGTATGTTTTATACGAATAAAAAAACCAAAGACACGATATTGTAAAAATAGAAAAAGATTTATTTCTCACAATAAAACAACAGCTCGAATTTTAACATGAAATAGACATTTAGGACTTATGTTATTATCTTTATGCACGTTGCCTGTGCTGTCTATAATTTGACTCTATCCTTGTTTTGTTGAAAATAACTGGACATACATAAGAAACCGGGCAATATATCTTTATAGAAATAACACTTCTGCACTCTTTGTGCATTTCTATCAGTTTTATTCATGCATTTATAACACACCATGTTTGATATTGGTAATTTGATTCTGGGAACACATTTTAAGTTACTTCTGCACATGTATTACTGTTTTTAGGCCATATAAATAGAAAATTATGTAGAAACCCAAAGTTTTGATAAGTGTATGAAAATACACCAATATTAACTATTTGTGCTATTTTAGGCGTAAATTTGTCCTATATGTATAGCAGTCAGGAGTTGGGGCGATGAAATATGTGTTACAAGCGTAGTGAATTGCAGATATATTCTACAGTGTATGTCATTTTGAGAAATGTGTGGCATAACCAATGTATACAGTAACAGGCGGAATGACTGAGTGTAATACTGCACTCAATACTGTGCAAAGGGTCTGAATACTTATGACCGTGTGATATTTCAGTTTTCTTTTTAATAAATTCGCAAAAAATCTACATTTCTGTTTTGTTCAGGCATGATGGCGTGCAGAGTGTACATTAATATATATATATATCTCAGAATGCAACTGAATAGTATTGCTAATTAGGCCATATAAATAGAAAATTATGTAGAAACGCAAAGTTTTGATAAGTGTATGAAAATACACCAATATTAACTATTTGTGCTATTTTAGGCGTAAATTTGTCCTATATGTATAGCAGTCAGGAGTTGGGGCGATGAAATATGTGTTACAAGTGTAGTGAATTGCAGATATATTCTACAGTGTATGTCATTTTGAGAAATGTGTGGCATAACTAATTACCTATTACGGCCACATTTCTATGCAGTGTATTTTAGAACCAGTGTTTCTGGCTGCAGACTGTAATGTGTAAGGTATTCTCATTTTTATATATTGTATTTTATAACACACCATGCCGTTTATATAATAATCACAGTTGTGTCTCTACAGGACAACGTGGCTTACAAAGACATTTCATTAATATAAGTGTGAAACTGACAGACAAGCACAGCTGTGTCTCTACAGGACATGCTGGTCACTAGACAGCCAGAGTTTCTGTGGGGGAGATATACTAACAGAGGTTCTGTTGACCCAATAAACCGGTGTAGAACGTACACAGAGAGCAACTTGCAATATTTACTAAGGTAGCGGAAATGAGTTTACTGCAGTTATCAGAGCATTGTATTTTATTTGACAGCCACAAGTCACACAGGTCATGATGATAGTGTATCTGCAGCATGTTATTTGGAAATAAAGAAGCCTTTTTTGTATTCGCCCGCATTTTATATAAAATCTGCATAAAAAAATCTTCTTGGCTACACCAAAACACGTAAGAAACAAATGTATAACTTTTAGATCTACCGCATCCACAGATATTATTCCAGCGTTCTTTAATTCTACATTATTTTAGCACATATTAATTTCACAACTTTTATATGATATTTATAACACTCATTTTATATGAGTTTTCTAACACATTCTCACGGGAATATTATATATATATATTTTGTGTTTTGCGCAATTATTTGACACTGTAATTGGCATTTTATATAAAATATGCATAAAAAATCTTCACATTCTCACGGGAATATTATATATATATTTTGTGCTCTGCATCATTATTTGACACTGTAATTCGCATTTTATATAAAATCTGCATAAAAAATCTTCTTGGCTGCACCAAAACACGTAAGAAACAAATGTATAACTTTTAGCGCTGTCGCATCCGCAGATATTATTCCAGCGTTCTTTAATTCTATATTATTTTATCACATATTAATTTCACAACTTTTATATGATATTTATAACACATTCTCATTTATAAGGGATTTATAACACAATATTGTAAAATCATTTATTGGTTCGCGGCCTTACTAATATCCTTTGAAAATAAATTCAGCATTATTATTCCATGCTGTAACATTTCTATTCTGCAGCCTCCTGTTTAGTAAAAATTCAGCATTCTTTTTATATCTTTGGTTTATATTATATTAGCTTTTTGATAATCCCGGGAGTGCCATCTATCTAGCCCTAGTATTTTTGTTATCTCAAAAGGGTGTGACACAGTCCCATATATTATTCCAGCATTCTTTAATTCTACATTATTTTAGCACATATTAATTTCACAACTTTTATATGATATTTATAACACTCATTTTATATGAGTTTTCTAACACATTCTCACGGGGATATTATATATATATATATATATACTGTATATATTTTGTGTTATGCACCATTATTTGACACTGTAATTCGCATTTTATATGCCGCTGCTTTTTCTTGTTTTTGTGTAAAAATCTCTGGCAGACAGGCACAGCTGTATCTCTACAAGACATGCGGGACACACCAGAGACATTGGAAATTGGGGGTTATAATGTCGAATTCAGAAAATAACCATTTTATATTGAATGACTAATGATTTCTATAGGCCTACTTTACTATGAAATTATGCATAAAAAATCTTCTTGGTTAACCCAAAACCGTAAGAAACAAACGCATAACTTTTAGCTCGAACACATCAGCATATATTATTACAGTTTTTTGCTGAATTAAAAATTATACAGTTATTTCATATTTTTGGGGCTTCATGACAGGAGAAATTATTGATAGAAACCCAGAGTTTTGATACGTGTATGAAAATA
Source organism: Ranitomeya imitator (assembly GCF_032444005.1). NCBI lineage: Eukaryota > Metazoa > Chordata > Amphibia > Anura > Dendrobatidae > Ranitomeya > Ranitomeya imitator. The sequence continues at coordinate 72,632,603 of NC_091288.1, forward strand.
CACCAATATTAACTATTTGTGCTATTTTAGGCACAAATTTGGTCTATATGCATAACAGGCAGGAGTTGGGGCGAAGAAATATGTGTTACATGCGTAGTGAATTGCAAATATATTCTGAAGTGTATGGCATTTTGAGAAATGTGTAGCATAACCAATTACCTATCACGGTCACTAGATGGCAGAATATCATATTAATTATACATTGGGGTTTACTTTTGGAAGCTTATAAAGGCGGTGTGTATGTGCACAGGATGACTTATTTTGTTTTTATAGTCACTAATATCCATATTAAATGACTCTTTAGCTTTATGAGTAAGAGACAACATACAAATAGAATCCTTTTCCCTAGTAGTTTTATATTCTATGTCTGATATATTTCTACACAAAGCTACAAAACTATTTTGTAGTTTATAATGTATCACAGTAGTTTCATGTGAAGTTACATCTTAGGTTCTGTTCAGACTATTGTAATATCTATAGCTTAAAATAGAGCCAAATAGCTACTTTCAAACACGGACATACACCATTGATTTTCGTCACAAATGGATCCAATATATCTCGTGTCACGGTTTATTTTTACCGCGTTGCGGTTTAAAGTTATAAGCATTTAAATAATAATTTTCTCATTAGATATGTGACTCGCGATATTTATTTGCTTAGGTTAGATCATTTTCAGTTTAACAATACATTTTATCACAAAAATGACCTTATTTGGGGCCCTAGAAACAACATAGCAGCATTAGTAAGCCCCTTTCTTTTTACATTATCAAGAATCCCTGGGTTAAGATAACGTAAGTTTATATGCATAAAGCATTTAATATAGTGCACCAAACATGATATGGTTTTTGATTTCTATGAACTGTCGCGAACAAATCATATAAGGTTAAAAATATGAATATTATTGAATATAATGTTTTACTATTGTTTACAGTATTTTATTTTCCGGGTGTTACTTTTGTTCATGTACTACTGGTTTCTTCCTCAGTTGTGATTTTTACCTTTTCTATATAAATATGGGTAAATGAATTGGCCATTATAGATTTATGGCGCTGTAAAGAGAGAGGAGAATTACAGAAAGGAGATGGCTGCAGGCAAACACACACACACAACAAACACACATAACATACAGAAAACACACAACACATACAACAAACATACATACACAACATACAGAACACACACACACACACAACACAGAACCCACACACCACAAACACACATAACATACAAAACACACACACACACACAACAAACACACATAACATACAAAACACAACATAACATACAGAAAACACACAACACATACAACAAACATACATACACAACATACAGAACACACACACACACACACACACAACACAGAACCCACACACCACAAACACACAACATACAAAACACACACACACAACACATACAACAAACATACATACACAACATACAGAACACACACACACACACACACAACAAACACACATAACATACAAAACACAACATAACATACAGAAAACACACAACACATACAACAAACATACATACACAACATACAGAACACACACACACACAACAAACACACATAACATACAAAACACACACAACACATACAACATACACACACACACACACAACACACAGAACACATACAACACATGCTGTATGTGTTGTGTGTTTTCTGTATGTTATGTTGTGTTTTGTATGTTATGTGTGTTTGTTGTGTGTGTGTGTGTGTTTTGTATGTTATGTGTGTTTGTGGTGTGTGGGTTCTGTGTTGTGTGTGTGTGTGTGTTCTGTATGTTGTGTATGTATGTTTGTTGTATGTGTTGTGTGTTTTCTGTATGTTATGTGTGTTTGTTGTGTGTGTGTGTTTGCCTGCAGCCATCTCCTTTCTGTAATTCTCCTCTCTCTTTACAGCGCCATAAATCTATAATGGCCAATTCATTTACCCATATTTATATAGAAAAGGTAAAAATCACAACTGAGGAAGAAACCAGTAGTACATGAACAAAAGTAACACCCGGAAAATAAAATACTGTAAACAATAGTAAAACATTATATTCAATAATATTCATATTTTTAACCTTATATGATTTGTTCGCGACAGTTCATAGAAATCAAAAACCATATCATGTTTGGTGCACTATATTAAATGCTTTATGCATATAAACTTACGTTATCTTAACCCAGGGATTCTTGATAATGTAAAAAGAAAGGGGCTTACTAATGCTGCTATGTTGTTTCTAGGGCCCCAAATAAGGTCATTTTTGTGATAAAATGTATTGTTAAACTGAAAATGATCTAACCTAAGCAAATAAATATCGCGAGTCACATATCTAATGAGAAAATTATTATTTAAATGCTTATAACTTTAAACCGCAACGCGGTAAAAATAAACCGTGACACGAGATATATTGGATCCATTTGTGACGAAAATCAATGGTGTATGTCCGTGTTTGAAAGTAGCTATTTGGCTCTATTTTAAGCTATAGATATTACAATAGTCTGAACAGAACCTAAGATGTAACTTCACATGAAACTACTGTGATACATTATAAACTACAAAATAGTTTTGTAGCTTTGTGTAGAAATATATCAGACATAGAATATAAAACTACTAGGGAAAAGGATTCTATTTGTATGTTGTCTCTTACTCATAAAGCTAAAGAGTCATTTAATATGGATATTAGTGACTATAAAAACAAAATAAGTCATCCTGTGCACATACACACCGCCTTTATAAGCTTCCAAAAGTAAACCCCAATGTATAATTAATATGATATTCTGCCATCTAGTGACCGTGATAGGTAATTGGTTATGCTACACATTTCTCAAAATGCCATACACTTCAGAATATATTTGCAATTCACTACGCATGTAACACATATTTCTTCGCCCCAACTCCTGCCTGTTATGCATATAGACCAAATTTGTGCCTAAAATAGCACAAATAGTTAATATTGGTGTATTTTCATACACGTATCAAAACTCTGGGTTTCTATCAATAATTTCTCCTGTCATGAAGCCCCAAAAATATGAAATAACTGTATAATTTTTAATTCAGCAAAAAACTGTAATAATATATGCTGATGTGTTCGAGCTAAAAGTTATGCGTTTGTTTCTTACGGTTTTGGGTTAACCAAGAAGATTTTTTATGCATAATTTCATAGTAAAGTAGGCCTATAGAAATCATTAGTCATTCAATATAAAATGGTTATTTTCTGAATTCGACATTATAACCCCCAATTTCCAATGTCTCTGGTGTGTCCCGCATGTCTTGTAGAGATACAGCTGTGCCTGTCTGCCAGAGATTTTTACACAAAAACAAGAAAAAGCAGCGGCATATAAAATGCGAATTACAGTGTCAAATAATGGTGCATAACACAAAATATATACAGTATATATATATATATATATAATATCCCCGTGAGAATGTGTTAGAAAACTCATATAAAATGAGTGTTATAAATATCATATAAAAGTTGTGAAATTAATATGTGCTAAAATAATGTAGAATTAAAGAATGCTGGAATAATATATGGGACTGTGTCACACCCTTTTGAGATAACAAAAATACTAGGGCTAGATAGATGGCACTCCCGGGATTATCAAAAAGCTAATATAATATAAACCAAAGATATAAAAAGAATGCTGAATTTTTACTAAACAGGAGGCTGCAGAATAGAAATGTTACAGCATGGAATAATAATGCTGAATTTATTTTCAAAGGATATTAGTAAGGCCGCGAACCAATAAATGATTTTACAATATTGTGTTATAAATCCCTTATAAATGAGAATGTGTTATAAATATCATATAAAAGTTGTGAAATTAATATGTGATAAAATAATATAGAATTAAAGAACGCTGGAATAATATCTGCGGATGCGACAGCGCTAAAAGTTATACATTTGTTTCTTACGTGTTTTGGTGCAGCCAAGAAGATTTTTTATGCAGATTTTATATAAAATGCGAATTACAGTGTCAAATAATGATGCAGAGCACAAAATATATATATAATATTCCCGTGAGAATGTGAAGATTTTTTATGCATATTTTATATAAAATGGCAATTACAGTGTCAAATAATTGCGCAAAACACAAAATATATATATATAATATTCCCGTGAGAATGTGTTAGAAAACTCATATAAAATGAGTGTTATAAATATCATATAAAAGTTGTGAAATTAATATGTGCTAAAATAATGTAGAATTAAAGAACGCTGGAATAATATCTGTGGATGCGGTAGATCTAAAAGTTATACATTTGTTTCTTACGTGTTTTGGTGTAGCCAAGAAGATTTTTTTATGCAGATTTTATATAAAATGCGGGCGAATACAAAAAAGGCTTCTTTATTTCCAAATAACATGCTGCAGATACACTATCATCATGACCTGTGTGACTTGTGGCTGTCAAATAAAATACAATGCTCTGATAACTGCAGTAAACTCATTTCCGCTACCTTAGTAAATATTGCAAGTTGCTCTCTGTGTACGTTCTACACCGGTTTATTGGGTCAACAGAACCTCTGTTAGTATATCTCCCCCACAGAAACTCTGGCTGTCTAGTGACCAGCATGTCCTGTAGAGACACAGCTGTGCTTGTCTGTCAGTTTCACACTTATATTAATGAAATGTCTTTGTAAGCCACGTTGTCCTGTAGAGACACAACTGTGATTATTATATAAACGGCATGGTGTGTTATAAAATACAATATATAAAAATGAGAATACCTTACACATTACAGTCTGCAGCCAGAAACACTGGTTCTAAAATACACTGCATAGAAATGTGGCCGTAATAGGTAATTAGTTATGCCACACATTTCTCAAAATGACATACACTGTAGAATATATCTGCAATTCACTACACTTGTAACACATATTTCATCGCCCCAACTCCTGACTGCTATACATATAGGACAAATTTACGCCTAAAATAGCACAAATAGTTAATATTGGTGTATTTTCATACACTTATCAAAACTTTGCGTTTCTACATAATTTTCTATTTATATGGCCTAATTAGCAATACTATTCAGTTGCATTCTGAGATATATATATATATTAATGTACACTCTGCACGCCATCATGCCTGAACAAAACAGAAATGTAGATTTTTTGCGAATTTATTAAAAAGAAAACTGAAATATCACACGGTCATAAGTATTCAGACCCTTTGCACAGTATTGAGTGCAGTATTACACTCAGTCATTCCGCCTGTTACTGTATACATTGGTTATGCCACACATTTCTCAAAATGACATACACTGTAGAATATATCTGCAATTCACTACGCTTGTAACACATATTTCATCGCCCCAACTCCTGACTGCTATACATATAGGACAAATTTACGCCTAAAATAGCACAAATAGTTAATATTGGTGTATTTTCATACACTTATCAAAACTTTGGGTTTCTACATAATTTTCTATTTATATGGCCTAAAAACAGTAATACATGTGCAGAAGTAACTTAAAATGTGTTCCCAGAATCAAATTACCAATATCAAACATGGTGTGTTATAAATGCATGAATAAAACTGATAGAAATGCACAAAGAGTGCAGAAGTGTTATTTCTATAAAGATATATTGCCCGGTTTCTTATGTATGTCCAGTTATTTTCAACAAAACAAGGATAGAGTCAAATTATAGACAGCACAGGCAACGTGCATAAAGATAATAACATAAGTCCTAAATGTCTATTTCATGTTAAAATTCGAGCTGTTGTTTTATTGTGAGAAATAAATCTTTTTCTATTTTTACAATATCGTGTCTTTGGTTTTTTTATTCGTATAAAACATACCGCTTCTTACTTGCTTGTGTTGTAACATTGGGTCATATTATATATATATATATATATATATCAATTGCCAAATACCGACTCTGATAAAAATCATACCGACTCTGATAAAAATCATGAGATCGCTGAAATTGTCAGCCATATAAACCAGAGATATAAAAAGAATGCTGAATTTTTACTAAACAGGCTGCTGCAGAATAAAAATGTCACAGCATGGAATAATAATGCTGAATTTATTTTCAAAGGATCCGTAATACCAGGGTCTAACTTACTGGATTTGGTACGTAGTACAACGCAGAGCCATGCTCTGAACAGTAGAAATTTACCACCGGGTTGGGATTCATTTATGCAGGCTATGGCCGAACTAAATATGCCGTCTACAGTTGTGGGTAACACCGCTACTAGGAAGCTTTTAGATGAATTAAAAATTACCAACAGTGAGACACGCTCTGTATCTACACCGCTGAAGTTAGCGGCGGTTCCCCGTACAATTCAATCTTTACATTCCCCGTCATTAGGTACCACACGTGGAACTCTGCTACCTAAAAAAGGTCTCTACCGATGCTGCAAACCATGTGGCTCACGATGTAAAGAATGTACTGGCTAAAATGCTGTACTCGCCTTGTAACTCTATATTAATTATTTTGTAAGAAGTGTAATTGTTCATTGTACTATTTTAATGTTTTTACTTTTTATATTCTGTAAGAATTTTTTATAGTGTTGAAATGTCTTTGAGATGCTGTTTTATCGTGAGAAATAAATCTTTTAAATTTTTTTTTTTTTTTACAATATCGTGTCTTTGGTTTTTATTCGTATAAAACACGCCGCTTCTTACTTGTGTTGTAACATTGGGTCATATTATAACTTGTGTTGTGACATTGGTGCATATCTCTTCTGTGTATATAAGGCAGCCACAAGGATAAAACCTGCTACAATGTGAATAAACACAACTTGCAATGGCCTCAGTAGATAACAAATAACTTTGCAGATGCCATCTTCAGGACACAAAAAAGAGAAAGCAAATATCAATCCAGGTACAATACAAGTACAAATGTGTTATAAAACAAAGTTCTGCTTCACAAAGATCACCAAACAGCATGAGTTTGTACAAAAATATCTGACCCTCCGATAACACAGCTGTTTTCTGAGAAAGCTAATACAAAAAACAAATAACCTCAGATGTCATCTTCAGGACACAATAACTTTTCTGTTTGTGAGAATAAACATTTATGGGGTACGCAAATACAACAACAATTGCTTGACCTAGGTGCTATAAACCTCTGAGCCACAGTTAACCTAATTTAGGTAATGTTCACCATTTAGTTAGTGTTCACCATTTACAAAAACAAATAGATAGCTTTAAGTTCTCCACTATATGAATACACTGCAAATACCCACAGCAGATTCTCTGTTTGTGAAAAATAAACATTTAGTTAATGTTCACCATAGTGTTCAGTAGAGACACATATAAACAGCTTTAAGTTCTCCACTATATGAATACACTGTGAATAAAACAAAAGCTTACAGAATCAAACTCGGGGATACGTATAAAATCTATTATAAAACAAATGAGAAAGGTGTTATAAACCACGTGTAAAATAAATACACGACTAGGCTATAATTATAAACATGTGTTATTCCACAAAATACGGGAATAATATCAAAACTACAACAAATTAAACTATATTAAACTATATCAAAAGGGGAAATCAAACAAGGAGGGACAGCTGGATACCAGCCGTCAGACAAGGGGAGGGGAGGGGTTACACATTTTGATACACTTTGATAGGGGCGGGGCACCTGTCAGATTGAGTTTGACGGATCATGGCTATTATACACTACTTATATATATATATATATATAAATATCTATATGTATGCAAGTATCTTCAGTTCCAAAAAAGTTGGGACAAAATAACAACAGAATATAGAGCGCAGATCAGAAGTGGAAAGTTAGACATTTTCTAGTTCACTTATTAATTAAATAATTCATTTTGAAATTGATTGCAGCAACACATCTCAAAAAAAAGTTTGTACAAGGTCACATCTACCATTGTGCAGCATGCCCTCTTCTTTTAAACAGTCTGTAAAGATCTGGTAAGTGAGGAGACCAATTGCTGGTGTGGTGGGATAGGGATGTTGTGCCATTCTTGTCTGATACAGGATTCTAGATGCTTCACAGTCTGGGGTCTTTGCCGAATTTGATGTTTCAAAATGTGCCAAATATTTTCTCTTGGTGAATGGTCTGGACTGCAAGTGGCCAGTTCATCACCCAATGTGGTTAAGCATTGTCTTTCTGAAATATGCGAGGTCGTCCCTAAAATAGATGTCTGGATGGAGCATGTGTTGTTTATAAACCTTTAAATAATGCTCAGCATTGATAGTGCCTATCAAGATGTATAATGTGCACATGCCACAGGTACTAATACAGCCCCATACCATCAGTGATGCCGGTATTTCATCTGTGCCCCGGTATGAAGTGGGATGGGCCCACTCAAGTCCGCAGAATACCACATCCGTGTTTTCCGTAAAGAATTTCAAATTTTGATTCACCTGACTACAGAACAGTTTTCTATTTTGCCTCAGTCCATTTTAAATGCGTTTTGGCGCCCAAATAAGAAGGCAGGATTTCTGGATTGTGTTGATATATGGCTTTTTCATTACATAATAGAGCTTTTACTTGCATTTGAGGATTGAACGGCAACCTGTGTTAACAGTGATTTCTGGACGTATTCCTGAGCCCATGGGGTGATTTGTACAACTGACTTATGTCTTTTTTTAATGCAGTGCCGAATAAAAGGTCATTGATCGTGAGCATCTAATATTAACCGTCAGCCTTGTCCCTTCTGCACATAGATTTTTCCAGAGCCTCTGAATTTTTTGATGATATTATGTCCTGCGGATTTTGCAATATTCAGTCATTGCGATTTTACATGGAGGAACATTTTTCAAATTGTTCCATAATTTTTAGACGCAGTTGTTGAAAGTTGGTGAGCCTCTAACCATCTTGGCTTCTGAGAGTCTCTGCCTCTCTAACATGGTCTTTTTATACACAGTCATCTGACATAGTTTGAAACTGACCCTTTATCTGTTTTTCATTAGTATCACTTACTTTTCCAGCCATTTTATATATCTCCCATCTTTTTGTGATGTGCTGCTGCCATCAAATTCTAAATAATTTAATTTTTTCAAATAAAATAGAAAAAATTCTAAGGTTCAAATTTTTATTATGTGTACTACATTCTGTTGTGATGTTCTGACTAATGTATTGAACCACACCTTTTATAAACTGAATCTGCAAAGGATATATGAGTTCCAGCACCTATCCAAGCAGTCTGTCTTTACAAACATTTGTGATAGAATGGGCTGGGCTGTTCTAAAGAGCTCTCTGAATTTGAGTTTGGCCTTATATTAAGATGCTACCACGGTAATATATGAGTTTGTGAAACTTTTTCCTTCTTAAATATTTCACGATCATCTCTTGAGTGGCATTATTGCGAAGTGGAAGCATTTAGGAACCACAGCAACGCTTCCATATTGTAGCGACTTGCCGAGAAGGGTCGCTGAGTGCGGAGTTGCATAATACTCTGCTGACTCAATAACTGCAGAGTACAAACCTCTTCAGCCATTAATAACAGCTAAAAACGATGTGCTGAGAGCTTCATGGCAAGGGTTTAAATTGCCGAGCAGTTACTTACAAGCCTGACATCACCAAGTATAATGCCCAGTGAATGATGGAGCATTGTAAGGAACGTCATCACTGGACTCTGGAGCAGTGGAAATATGTTCTGCACAGTTACAAATCACACTTCTCTATTTGGCAGTCTGATAGGTGAGTCTGGGGTTGGTGAACCCAGTTGTGCCAACAGAAAAGTTTGGTGGCAGTTGTGTAAAACAGAAAAGTTTGGTGGAGGAGGGATATTTCTATGGGGTTGTTTTTCAGAGGTTTGACAAAACCTCTTAGTTCCAGAGAAGGAAAAAATGCTTTAGCATATCAAAACTAGGAACGGGAGAACCTGATCGGTAAAGTTCGGGGCCCATAACGAACACCTAGTGTCCATGCACAGACCACGAACATGGACTTCTCCAGGAAGTACGTGTTACTGTTTGTGTTCAGCAGCCCGAACAAAGCTTGCTGAAAGGCTGCAGTTCCCCAGCCGTTAGCTGACATTACAAAGCTGACATCAACCCCAATACTATTACCCCACTTGCCACCGCACCAGGTTAAGTGGGAAAAGCAAGGCCAAGCACTAGAAGTGACGCATCTAATAGATGTGCCTTTTCTGGGGTGGCTACGAACAGAGCCAATAACTATGCCCCCTTCCCAGTCTGAGATTATCAGCCCCCAGCTGTCTGCTTTAGCTTTAAAATAACCAGCAAAGATAATGCTGGCAGCTGAGGGATGCAGACCACAGCTGTCGGTTTTGCCTGCTCTGATTATCAAAAAGAGAGAGGGACCTCACACCATTTTGTTAATTTTATTTATTGCACAGGCGCCGGTTGGTGAATACTCTCATCTTTGTAGGACTGCTCTTGTTGCTATCAGAGAGACCAGGCATATGATGATTAGAGTAATACTTCACCAGCAATAACCTTTTTACCGCTGATCACAGCTGCTGGCTCACACACTGTCATCTGTGTGACAGCGTGGGAACCGCAGCTGTCACACTTGGGGCAAGAGGATACCCAGCGTACGGGGCAAAACAAGGGGAACCCCAGGGAAGATGTACAAGGAAGAACCTGGTGATATGGAGCAGGGAGAGGCGTCACCTCCTAACATAAACCTATGTCTGATCCCTGTACTCCCTATCGTCCCTAGACGGGTCCTTGCCCCTGTGCGCGATCACGAGGCTAGGCCCTCACTGGCCCTGAACTTACTTTGTATAATGCATAGGCCAGCGAGACCCACTACTACAAAAAGCCCTACCTAGTCGCACTACTAAAAAAAGACATGAAGAAGGTAAGACAAACAATGAGGAAAAGACACAATGAATATCACTCCTCTACTTCTGCAACAGGAAACTTCACGGCTGCAACAGGAACAAACCCCACAGCCTCTCCAGAGACAGGCTCCTTTAAATAGGTCAATATAAATCAACTATAACCAGCAAGGAATGAAGCTATCAGTGGGTTTATATAGTGGAAGGAAGTGTCACAAGGTGCTGAGAACTCAATCTCCAAGTTCACAGCCAGACGAGAAAGGAGGACCCTTTCAGCATCAAACAAATGTAAATCCACTCCAATTTAAGGTAAACGATAGACGGATCCTAAAGAGGACCTGAGATCTATTTAACATTGGGACCTTCTGATCCCAGATCCTCCAGGAGTCACATCAGGACGTGACAAACCCGTGACAGCAGCACTCTAACCGGCGGTAACTAACTTACCAACGATCAGAGCCAGTGTTTCTAGCGCTGTCACAGAGATGTCAGTGTGGGAAACACTGGAAGTTTAGGTCCCCATTCGAATGGGATGCGGATTCCAGAGTTCTGGTACCCGAACCAAACTAATGTTTAATGTTCGGCCGAGCCCAATCCGCCCATCACTAATCAAGACTAATCAGACAATTTTATATGCTTATGTCTTTTGGGAACAGTTTGGGGAAGGCCAGAATGACTGTTCTCACTGGCTATACCACAGAAATGGTGCACAAAGCAGGGTCCATAGAGTTGTGGAAGAACGTCACTGGCCCACACAGAGCACTGACCTCACAACCCCATCAAATACCTTTTAGATGAACTATAACAGAGATTGTGATCTCGGCCCTCTCATCTAACATCAGTGTCTGGCATCATAAATACTGTTTTTGATGGATGAGAAAATTTCTCACAGGCGCATTCCAAAATCTAGAAAGCCTTCACATAAGAGAGGGAGAAGTTATAGCTGCATTGAGAGACAAACTCCATATTAATGTCGATGGATTTAGAATGGTGTCCTGATAGTTTTGTCCATATAATGAATATATATGGTAATTTTTTTGCTAGTGTAATTACCATTAGAATTTTCTAAGTATCTCCAAGCAGAACGTGCAGTCGATAACTATATAACCTGAGCCCTCTGCAAGACAGAATATTCTTCCAATAGATCAGTGCATCGGCACACATTTTTTAAAAGTTTTTGCAATCACATGTTATTATAGGGGCATAGCTATAGGGAAAGCAAAGGAAACCTAAAGGTCCATATGAAACATGAAGTGACAAGATTATTATTATTATTATTATTAATAAAGACACTTGGTATGTGGGGGGCATTATTACAGACTGTATACTGGGGCTCAGGAGGTTTGAGTTTTCCCTCCGTTATTCTAATATAATTATGGTTTGCTAAAATGACTCAAAAATAAGAAATCGCCATGTGTTATTGAATAATGAATGTTTAGTATTACCACACTGGGGTCATATGACGACGTTACAAATTATATCCTATTCCCTATAACAATGTGGATTGATATGCTGGAAACTATAGTTTTTGGTTAGATCTGTCAGCATACAGAATTATGCCCCATAAGGTTTCCTATCGATTTCTACATAACTGGATAACATACAGTAGTTACAGTGTCTTTCCCCAGAACAAAGGCAATCACTGCACGCGTAGAGCTAGTGACCTACTGCAGGGTTAATAATTCACTAATTGAGTGGTCAGCTTGTTTTTCCAGTTTCCAGGATAGCAACAACCCTCTTAGATCCTGGATTGTCCCTGGAGATTTTGTTTATTCACCTTCTGCTGATTCGACTTTGGAAATATTTTTTTTTCTTCACATTTTAATTAAATGTAATAACTCCCAAAAGCTCATAAGCAATCTGTGGCTGAGGTTTGACATACTTCATTGTGGTAGAATTGCTGCCTAATTTACAAGACAAAAAGGGACAATTATCCGTCATTATGCAGACATTACTATTTATTACAGTAAAGTGTATCAGTTCTCATTTCATAGTTGTAGCGCTAGTGCCGGCGCCCCTGCATGGTGCTGCCTCCTCCCTCAGTGCAGGGATGCTGGCTACTCACTGCCCCAGCTCTGGCATGCTTCCCGCCGCAGCTCCCGGCGCAACTCTTAAAGTGTTGCATGCACATTTTACTAAATGCCCTCAGCCTGTTGCTGACAGGCATTAAGCATAATATTTACACCTGCAAGATGCCTCCCAGGTAATAGCTGTGAGGCATCATGTATAATTGACTCTCTCCCATAGGGAGTCACCAAGGAACGTGTATAGGCATTAGGTCGTTGGTGTTCTACCAGTGCAGCTGTAAGGTTCCCTGGTCCCGGTGCGGCCAGGTTCCTGAACCCGAATCCCTGGTCCCAGTGCAGCCAGTATCCTGAACCCAAATCATCCCTGGTCCCAGTGCAGCCAGTATCCTGAACCCAAATCTCTGGTCCTGGTGTGACCAGTGTCCTGTACCTGAATCCCTGGTCCTGGTGTGGCCAGTGTCCTCTATCTGAATCCCTGGTCCCAGTGCAACTAGTGTCCTGAATCTTGTCTCCTGGTTCCAGGGTGGCCAGTGTCTGAACATTGTCCCTTGGCCCTGGAGATGCCAGTCCTGTTCCCAAAGTCCCCTGGTCCAGTTGCAGCGAGTCCTGATCCTGAAGTTCCCTGATCCCGATGCTGGTGCGGCCAGTTCCTAAACATTGTCCCTGATCCGTGTGCGGCCAGTCCCTGTTCCAGTATCGTAGACTGGTGTGTCTGAACATAGCCCTAATCAGTATCAGCTAACTCTACCCCTGAGGTCAGCAGCTGCATTCCCGGGTTCTAGAGATTAAGTACATATGGAGGTGTACATCACTATGTAATAAAGTAAATTACAAAAGTGGATAGGGCGTAAGGATAGATAATTAGAAAATACACTTTAGGTAACCGACCACTCCTTTAAAGGTGTTGTCTGATGAAAATAAACTATCATCTATCCTCTGGAAAAGTGATAACTGAGAGATCGGTGAGTGTCCCACCGCTGGGACTTCAACCGATTAGCCAAACAGTGGGAGTCCCAGAAAACAGGGGCTGGCCGATATATTTGAGTGCAGCGCCTGACAGCTCCATAGGGAATAAATAGAGCAATGGTCAAGCATATGAAATATGAAATGCAGCTCCATTTTAACAGGGATAAAAGTACCCCATTCTGCCTATTGCTGTGGGTCCATTTGGTCAGACCCCACCAATCTATAAGTTATCATCTATATTGTGGATAGGTGATAGTTTACACAAATGCTATTGCCCTGGTAACGTGCAATCAATAGATTTCTTATTTTGTGTGAAGTAGGGTTTTAATTATTGTAAATTATACTTACACTGTGTGCATAATTAGGCAAGTGAGTATTTTGACATATAAATTGTATGTACATTTTCCAAAACCAAGCTGTAGAAACATGAATGCTTATTGGATGAAGCAGATCAGGTGGTGCACTTGTGTAATGATGGAGGATGTGGCCTTAGAATACAACACCCTTTAACAAGGGGTGGGCACAAGCCCATTCAGGAGCTCGATCCCCTTGGTACCATCTATTACTAGGCAACTACATATGTCCCCCATTATTCAGATTTATGTATCATACTATTGTGGATGCTATTTTATTTTTAATCTGGGATAATGTCTTAGACACTGTACTGTAGGCATTCTGGGGTTGTGCAATGGCTTTTATGACACCCATTGTGGAGATTTAGGATGTAGAGCCATTCGGCAAATATCTGTTTGTGATGTACTCCCATTCTGCATGTGTGCATATATTCCCCCTCTTCCCCTTTTATCTGATCTGTTGAATAAACTTTTGTATTTTGATTATCACCCAGGACATTTGATAGTTTCTGTTTGTCTTTGCAATATATTTTGACGATTTGTCCTGACATGTTGAGTAAGTCCAACTTTATAAGGTGCATGTTATCTTCACCACTGGGCTATTATTTTGTATATTACAGACATGTGACACTTTCCTTTGAGTAATCTATGCCCTTTATCAAGGTGTGCAGAATTATTAGGCAACTTGTTTTCCTCAGACAAGATGGGCCAAACAGATTTAACCGCCTTTGAAAAGTCAGAGATTGTTACTAGTCTTACAGAGGATGCAATTTTAGAAATTGCTAAAATATTGAGGTGTGATCACAGAGCCATCAAAAGTTTGGTTGCAAATAGTCATTAGAGTCTCAAAAAGTGTTGAGAAAAAAAGACACACATTAACCGCCAAAGATCTGTGAAGAAACAAATGTGAAAAGACCAGGAAGCCATTATCCTCTAGTGCTGTCATAATCCAGAAGTGCAACCTCCCTGGAGCGTCCAGAAGTCCAAGGTGTTAAAGGCTCAGAGACATGGCCAAGGTAAAGAAGACTGAAACCAAACAACAACTGAGCAAGGCACAGTTGTGAAAAACACCAAGACTGGGCCAAGAATTATCTGAAGACAGTTATTTTTAAAGGATTTATGGACTGATGAGAAGAGAGTGACTATTGATGGTCCAGATGAATGGGCCCGTGGGTGGATCAGTAATGGCAAAGACCTCCTTCTCGACTCAGACACCATCAAGGTGGATGTGGGATACTGCTATAGGCTGGTATTATTAAAGATGGGCTAGTTGAAATGTTCAGTTTGAATATGGACTCAAAATCCACTCCCAAACTTACTCACAGTTTTATACTTTTTCAAGCAGTGATACAGGAAAATGACTGAGTCTAACAAGAAAACCATTATTTTTATGCAGGGCATTTACCATTGCAGCATCGAAGTCTCCAGTTCTTGGTTGCCAATAAATGCCTTAAAGGTGGAAACAATAATGATATGGCTTCGTCATCATTTGACCTAAACCCTATCGAGAACTTGTGGGTTCTTCTTAAATGGGAGATTTATGGTGAAGGAAAGCAGTACACCTCTCTGATCAGTGTCTGGGAGGTTGTGGTTGGTGCTTCCAAAAAAGTTGATCACAGATTAACAAAACTGACAGACTCCATGGATGGAAGACTTATGACTGGTATTGAAAAGAATGGCGACTATATTGGTCACTGATATTTTTTTTTGGGAAATGTCAGAAATTTATTTTGGTACATTTTATCTTGTTTGGTTATTCTCACTGTAACAGATGAAAATAAACAATTGAGATGTAAAATTTATGTTTTAAATTTAATTGCATAATAAATCTGCACAGTAATTTCTTAAATATTCAGGTTTCAGAGTTTGGACTGACCGACAGCACTGTATTTGTCCAATAATTAAATTAATTATCAAAAATGCAAATTGCCTAATACCGATAATTCTGCACATGGTGTATTTATTACAAAACATGTCTTGAATCAAAAAGATACCAAAGATGATTCCTTACATCAGCAAAGTAGTACACAAGCCGTAGACATCTAAAGACACGCACTAATGAGATCAACTGATTGTGCTGATCCAATAATTTAATGGCGTCATGTAAGGGTGAGCAACTGAAGGACAAGGCTTTTGAAATGGAATAGCAAACTAATGCTTCTACTTATTGGAAGTGGTGTTGTCAAGGTGTTTTGAAATAAAGTTTATAAAAAAAAAACAAAGTATTTGCTTCTACTTTGTGATTTATGTTAATTAAGGCAGTGCTGATTGTTTCTAAATGAACACATCTGGGACGGTATATGTCTTCTATGTAGACCATCCATGGACAAGTTCCTTTATTGCGAAGAACTGTATGTATCATGGGAGGTTTATACAACCTTCACCTCAAATTATCGTTTCTGTCTCGGGTTTGGGAGATGCTGGTTGGGATTAAGAGAGGAACTAAACCGTCCCTAATTTGCCAACACTAATGTTAGTAACTACCACTGCTTTGCAATTTAGTAGAAAAATGATGATGCCACACATACAATTACTATTAGAAATGAGCAAACAAAAGATACAAAATACCGTTCAACTTTGAGCATAATGGTTTACCATGTAAACACTACTATAGGATTAAAGCACAACAGGTAATTAGAGCAGAAAAGTCAATCAAATCGCAATACAACTGCAAAAGTTGACATGCAAAATTTTGGTAAAAAACGTTGATGCAAAGTCAGCCAACTGAGGCTGTGTAAAGTTAGACAAAAGGCATGGTTTATCAAAGCAATTTTGCCCAAATTCTGACCTAAATCGTTTAAAAAAAGTTGTAAAATTATTGTACAATTTGGAGTTAGGCACAAAATTTGATGACTTTTTGCATTTTCATGCTAGTTTCTACCAACTCCAGAAAAATTGGTGGAGCTGGGGTTGGACAAGGGCACGACGCCATAGCAGATTTAATTCACAACATGCGTTGGCGTGTCTTACGGATCATAATGAATCAGGAGCATCTGACTCTAAACACCCCCTCATCAAGATCGGCAAGAAAATCACTGGTCTTGATGAAAATGGTGTAAGCGTGTACAGATGTGTCAAGTTTATCTTCCAGCATGAGTCATTGAGCTAAATATGTTGTGTTTTAAAGAGAACCTGTCATGTAAAAAAAAAACGCTATTAACATGCAGATATGGGGTAATTTGCGGGTTAATATCATTCTGAACCTGCCCGGCGCTGACACTTAGAGTTAGAGTCTCACTGCCGGGAGGAAATGAACTTTATTCCTACTGGCACGCTGGTTCTTTCAGACATAGGGGTGGCGTTGGGCCAGGTTCAGTCACTGCTCTGCTCACAGAGAGCAGCAGCTGTAACTACACCCCCAGCACTGACTGACAGCCAACCCTAATCATGAGCTGGCTGTCAGTCAGTGCAGGGGCGGCGCGGTTACAGCCGTCGCACTCTATATACTGAGCGGTAACTGAACCCATGTCGATGCCACCGCTATGATAAAAGCTAAAGCCTGCTGGAAGGAATAAAGTTAATTGCCACCCGGCAGTGGGGCTCTCAGTGCGAGCGCTGACCAGGTTCAGAAAGCTATTAACCGGCAGATTAATCCCATATATGCAGATTAATAGTATTTTTTTACCTTTAGGACTTTCTAGTCGAAGTTTACACTCACTAAAAATGTATAACTCTGCCCCAATGTTATTTGCTTTTTATACCTTCAAATTCCCTTGTTCTTTTACTATACTATACATGTTTCATATATGGAAAATGTAAAGATTTGCAACATACAGTAAATCTGTGTGTCACTGTTCCAGTATATTTTATGCCAACTATAAAAGCAACTGCAAAGCAAACTAGACTGGTCAAAGGGGAGTATTATGAAGAAGGCTGAGGGTAAAGTGGAGCAGATGCTGCTCTGTCTGTGTGACACTGTGGCTGAGCTGATGAAAAGCTCACAATTATATTAATTGATGTCACATGGCCCAGTGCATAGTCATGCTAAAGAAGCAGATGGCTGTGTAATAGCATTTAAATGAGCTTGGGCAGCTTCCCTATTGTAGGGAAGAAAGCAGGGACCTAAGATGGTCCGTCCAGGTCTGCTGTCCATGAGAGTGCATATCAGACAGCTGAAACCTCACAACAGTGCCTGGCATGGGGGGACCGCAAATGTGACAGGGCCTGGAAAATCTGTGGACAATCAACTAGACAATGTCATGCTGCTCAGTCATGGGCAAACCTGGGCGAATTATAGATCACTGTTCTGTAGAGTTGTAATATGGCACCCACAGAAGTCTATTATAATCTTTATATAGCGCCAACACAGGGGCAGACATATCATTGGTCAACTGCACCGGGGTCTAAGAGATAAGTGGGCCCGTTTCCACCTCCAAAGCAGGAGGAATTGTGTATTATGATGAGCTATTGGACTGGACAGTGCCCGTATACTGTTCTTGCTCAGGGGCCCTTTCCTGTCTGTGTCTTCCAGTGCACCATATTCCAAGTCTATGGACCTTTCCTGTATTTCCATTTGACTTTGATTTAATACAGAGATTTTTCTAAGTTGTGGCATGTTCCTACTAAGATATTCTCCCCAAAGTATTGTGCCCCCACTTCACTGTATAGAACAGAGGTTAGGACCTGTTTAGACGGGCCAAGAACATCTCTTCAACAACTGTGCTGAGCACATTGCCTAGGAGGCCAACCACCATTAATAGACTTCAGAGGTGGCCATTAATCTAGGCAAAGAGTAAACAATAACATCAAAAAACCTTCCATTGTTGAGAACAAAGAGGATTTTTAAGTAGTAAATTGCAATCTTCCTTGTTTTTTATTTCAAACACTTTGCAATTTTGACTATTTATGATTATAAGAATAGTCCACTTTTCATGAATAGTGCATTTTTACAATCAATACTCACCTGATGATTTTTAGTGGATTTCATCTTATTAGTACAGAATTTTTAACCACTTTTCCATGCAAGCTTTCTTACCTTTAGTTACCTCTAAAAGTTATGACATTATGTTGTAAATACTGGGGCAAATGGAATTGTAGAGGATTGTAAAATATAACGTGCTTTAGAATGCATTGTTCTTATTATTTACATGTGAAAACGGGTATACATAACAAAAAACAAGTACAATAACTTTGAACCAAACAAGTCACTGACTGGTCAGGAGGAGAGAGGACCCTGCCCGCGAGGCTCACAGTCTACCGGGGATGGGAGACGATACAATAGGTGAGGACAGAGCTGGTCATGCGGCAGTATGGTGGAACAAGGGTTACTGCAGGTTGTACGCTATTAGGTCAATTAATGACACTGCAAAGAGGTATATCAGCAGCCATTAAGGGGTTAAAGTGGTATGTGTGTGATATGATGTACCTCATCTAGCATAACTAGATATGTTTTAATGTCCTTGCAGTACCGAGATAAGCTGTTCATAGAGAGAGTGGATCAACAAACATCTATCTTTCCCAGTTTCCCTCTTAAACTGTCAATTCAACAAACTTTGGATATATCAAAAGTACAAGCAAATACAAGAAACTTTGCAATATAGCTTATCTGAAAAATGTGTTTCCTTCTTCTTTTAAGTGCCACTTCTTCCCCTTCTTCCTGAACTCATCATTCACTCTGAAAAAAACAGCTCAAACTCCGCTTGGTCAAAGCAAACTAGAATGTCAGCTCACTGAGGGATCAGTTTACACAGCCTATTAAAAAGGTTTGTGCGGGACTTTATCATTTGATGGCCTATCCTTAGGATAAATAATAAATGACTGATCATTAGGAGAGTGACACCGGGCATCCCCACCAATCAGCTGTTTCAGATGTCGGCTAGAACTGCTCAGCTGTGGAGCTGCACTGGACAGGTCAGGTACTGCACATCCACCTCCTATTGATTTGAGTAGGTAGCGGATGAGTAGTACCCGGCCGTGGCCACTATACAGTCTACGGAGCTGTGCTGTACAGCTCAACTGATCAGGTCTGGACTCCGTTGACACCAAAAACAGCTGATCAGCAGGGGAGAGTTGAAGAAGGAGGAGGGAGCAGCACTAGGCAGAATCAGAGTCCAAGCAGATTCAGTGAGATCTAGTGCAGCTTCTAGCAATTTTATTTTCAAATTAGAGCTGGATTCACATCCACTCTGCTCACTACTGCTGTATAATGTCTTCTGTTTCCGTGTGTACTTTGCATGGAAAACATCACTGCAGATAGTCTACACCCACTAGTTCAGAGATACCTGAAAATTAGAGATTGAGCCTGCAGAAGAGAAAACTATGTAAGAAAAACGCAGGACACAAGTTGTGTGACCAGAAATTGCTGTTGTACACACTCACTTGACAGCTTACTCTGACATTTTACCTGCAATGACAGGTATACTTTCACATGGCAGTTAGGCTGAGCTTGCATGTTATATCATAAAAATGGTAGTGATAAACACCTATCAGAAAGATTTGGAAATCTCTGGAACCACTTACAGCAGGAGAAACATAGACAAGGAAGAAAACACAAGTATTTTATGTTCCATAACTTAAGTAATATTATAGATGTGTTACAGTATATGTAAGCAATCATTACTCGCCCTATCCCTCTATCCCTGCAGTCATGTTCTTCAAAACCATGACTGCAGGGATAAGACGGACAAGCCGTGAGGAAAGATAGACAAACGTTTCGGGGTCAGATATCAAGAGAGCATGTCATAATCTAAAAGGGAAAGACAACTGTGTAGTCAGGTGACGGTCCAATGTTAGAATACCATGAAGATAGAGGATCAAAGCACAGGGGCTAGGCAAACGGATGGTCAAAGCAAAGTGGTCAGATACCAAGAGAGCATCTCGTAAACTAAAGGCGAAAGACAAAGGCACAGTCAGGTCACAGTCCGAGGTCAGAATACCAGGAAGATAGCAATCAAAGCAAAGGGGCTAGGAAAATGGATGGTCAGAGGACGTTCCAATGTCGGACAGCAATAGATCAACAAACAGGGTACAGAAATATAAGGCAAACATGCACCACCAAGCAAATGCTACAACTGGCAGAGATCTGGGACTGATAGATTAGCTAAGTAGCTGGGTAATCACTTAGAACAAGGAACACCTGAAGGAATCTCAGCACCTACCAGTCTCAGATGGGACAGCTGAGCTGTCTATTAAAATACTGATCGCTCAGCACACACCTGCAGTAGATTGGGCAAGTCCTCTTTTTGTGGTTTTAACTGTTTAGTGATAGGACGAGCAAGTGTGGGGTACCTTGACGTGGGTTGTGAGCTACCATATTTTGGCCACTATATCAACTAATACCTCACATATATTTGTATGTGTTTTTTGCACTTTATTTATATTTCAGGGTGCAGTTGGGCCCAGTTGGCTCTGTGCCCTGTGGCCTCTGTTCACACAGGATGCATTTTGGTTAGCACTGGACAGCCCACCTGATCTAAAAGTATGGGCGTCACTAATAGGCTGTAAGCCAGATGCTCTGCATTACCTGTATGTGAACAGCGCCGCATACAGATTATTTTTTGTGCACTAATATACCAAATAGCCACCCTCTCCATGGATTAGTAGGTTGAGAGTGGTTATTTCATTGGTATTGCTGCACCTGTGCCGCCATCTTTAATTGGGTCCGCTGCACCCTGGGTGCATTTATTTGGAGGCCTGGGCAGGTAAGCATCTCTGCCTTTTTTCCGTTTTTTTGTGAATAATTTTGGAGGATTTCTAAGTCCTCTCTTTGTGATTTTAATTGAGCTGTCACTCCCCAAATTGACAGCTCAACACGACCCTGATTAAATAGGGCATCAAAAAGATCACTTGCTGCGTCCAAGACACCATTAGAGGAGGAATCGTGACATATGGGACCTGATCTCTTATTTACTAGAATATACTAACCATCTTTAAAGGGAACCTGTCAGGTCCCCCATGCCCATCAACCCAGCAGCATTCACCTTTTGTATGATTGAATTCCCTGCCTAACCAGCCCTGTATAAAGTTATTCAGTTAATTCAATGTTTTAAAAAAGCAATTATAAGGTCCCCTTTTGCTATGCTAATGAGGGCTTTGACTAGTCGATGGGGAGTTAGTTGCCCCAGACTGGTCGACCCTCTTTCCATGTTATCACGCCCCTGTGGACACAATAACATAATTTGCACTAGCTGGCGTCATGCTCATGCAAACCTCGCGCATGCGCGCTACTCATTTCATTAGCATCCCTAGACATCAGGACCTGTGGAAGCGCATTCAGCGCGAAACAGCTGTCGTCCGCTTCATTCACACGTTCTGCCTGTCTGAACCGCACATGTCCCAATAAAGGAGTGTTTTTACCGGGCTTGGTGAGTGCATACCGTTTTTTATTCTACTGTTGCTTCCTGGCTTCAGAGGCGCACAGCACATGACCGGAAGCCATCTTCTGAACGTCCGATCATGCGTAGTGCACATCTGAAGCTGGGAATCATACACAGAGGTGCAGTGACACTGCTTAAATGAGAGGCGCATATGCGCGAGATTTGCATGAGCCAGCAACGACGCCAGATGGTGCAAATCATGTTATCATGCCCACATAGATGTGATAACTTGGAAAGCATTTATTTAACTGGTTAACGTTATACAGGGCTGGTTAGGCAGGGAATTTAGTCATGCATAGGGGAATGCTGCTGGGTTGGAGGACGTAGGGGATCTGACAGGTTCTCTTTAAAGCGCTGAATGTCCATTTATTCAAGAATCATGACACCAAGAAAGGAATGGAGCCACAAGTAGAAAAAGTGAGTTGGAAAAACATTGAGACTCTTTCAGGGTTTTCAATTGCATGAAATGGTCCTTGTAAGAGATTAACAGAGCAACATCAGACCTGGAAGACTTAATCTGTGATAGAAAAGGGATAACCAATGATTACTGAAGTTGAATGTTTGATGCTATTCTGAGTAGGGTTTTCTACAGGATGCCACCATCCCTGACTAGTTATTCTAATAACTACCTGCCACGAGCATCACCAGACATCAACACTCTGGCACTTCATGAAATGAGTTTTCTGAATGTATACACAGTAAAACCACTTGTTAAGGTGATTCATGCAGGGGATGTAAATGGCAATATGATAAATAATTCTCTATTTAAGTGCAGGTTTTACCTACTGTACTGTTCAGAAAATATAATTGCATACCCAGTAATTCCCTAGTAGAACGGTAATGTTTTTAACTGTTGAAGCAACCCAATAATGGAAAGTTGTTGGGCTTTAGGGAAGTTCAAATGTTAAAGTCATGTACTTGGCATCAATTAGACTAGTGTTAATGTCATTCAGTGCTTATACAGTTAGGTCCATATATATTTGGACAGAGACAACATTTTTCTAATTTTGGTTATAGACATTACCACAATGAATTTTAAGCAAAACAATTCAGATGCAGTTGAAGTTCAGACTTTCAGCTTTCATTTGAGGGTATCCACATTAAAATTGGATGAAGGGTTTAGGAGTTTCAGCTCCTTAACATGTTTGTAGCAACATTTGCACATTAACAGGCGCACAAACGCCACCAACCGTTACTTTTTGTATGCCAGAGTACACCGGGTTATAGTACCAGTCAATGGATTAGCAGCACATCACTGAGGCTTCAGAAAAATGTTGATGCATAGTACACTAAGCCACATATAAGAAGGAACCATGCATCCAATTGTGGCTAGTGTATTGATTATACCTTTTTACATGGAAGAAGCGTCCTCTATGGGTGCTCCATTAATACATGTAAAATGCGCAACAGAGTACCGCCCACTGCTGTGGGCAAATCTCACCACACATACAGCCCACTGTTGGGAGACGCTGTCTTATGTCACGGCTTCACCATTACCCCACCACATTGAGTGTGTCCACCATGGCAGAGCATACCTTCAGACTCTGGTGAGATCTACCCACAACAGTGGGCTGTATGTGTGGTGAGATTTGCCCACAGCAGTGGGCGGTACTCTGTTGCGCATTTTACATGTATTAATGTGTTAAGGGAGCACCCATAGAGGATGCTTTTTCCATGTAAAAAGGTATAATCAATACACTAGCCACAATTGGTACGCTCATTATTACTTAAATGAGGATGCATGGTCCCTTCTTATATGTGGCTTAGTGTACTATGCATCAACATTTTTCTGAAGCCTCAGTGATGTGCTGCTAATCCATTGACTGGTACTATAACCCGGTGTACTCTGGCATACAAAAAGTAACGGGTGGTGGCATTTGTGCGCTTTGTAGCAACATTTGCACAATAACAGGGGTCAAAAGGCTACACTCTCTGTCCTTTTTTTTTTTTTTGTCTGCGCTATTTGCCATGTGGACGCATTGTCCCCAATGATATACATGGGATACCACACTGTTGCAGTAATAGATTATTGAGAGGTATGCGTGGACAATGACATCCCTATGGTTTTGAATTACTTGCTACCTGTGTCAGTCTCATTCGGTCATATTACCTTGAGACTAATGGTACAGTCAATTTTTAATTTCTGTGTGTTTACGTTTATTAATCTTCCCCTCTCTGTGTTGGGTTAAGGGCACAATTAATCACAGGTCCTTTGTCCTTTTTTTTGTTGTTTTGTATTACGAGTCTATTTTTATTCAATATTTATTAAAGGCTAAGTTTTAGGGCAGTCCCACACGTCCAGATAATTCCGGTACCACGTGACGGCTCATACAGTAGAAGCTGCGGCCAGGACAGGAAGCAGCGCCAGCCAGCGAGGGAGTCGGGTGAGTATTTTAAGAACAGCGGGGGGGCGCACAGGGGGTGGGGACATGGACCTTTATTTTAAACACGAGAAACAAACAAAAAAAGGATTATGCATATCTTCTTTACAGCAAACGCTGCTGCATAGAAGATATGAATCGCGGCTTCAGCACCAGTGGGGGGGACAGCGCTTACAGTAGCGCTGTCTCCTGCACGGCACACGGACTGCACACGGACAACGTCCGTGTGCGGTACGTGTTTTACACAGACCCATTGACTTTAATGGGTCCGTGTAATCCGTGCGCTCCCACGAACACTGACATGTCTCCGTGTTTGGCACACGGAGACACGGTCCGCAAAAAATCAATGACATCTGCACAGATGCATTGATTTGAATGTGTCTACGTGTGTCAGTGGCTCCGGTACATGAGGAAACTGTCACCTCACTTACCGGAGCCACTGACATGTGAAACCGGCCTTACTAGTATCCAACCGCTATTGCTGTTGTATAATTTTTTCTTGGATTACTTACCCAGCTGGTTTATATAGGTTATTCAGTTTGGTTATGCCGGGGTTCTCCAGTTTGGTTACGCTGGGGTTCTCCAGTTTGGTTATGCAGGGGTTCTCCAGGTGGTTATGCTGGGGTTCTCCAGTATGGTTACACCGGGGTTGTTCAGTTTGGTTACGTCGGGGTTCTCCAGTTTGTTTACACAGGGGTTCTACAGTTTGGTTATGCAGGGGTTCTCCAGTTTGGTTATGCCAGAGTTCTCCAGTTTGTTTACACAGGGGTTCTACAGTTTGGTTATGCCGGGGTTCTCCAGTTTGGTTATGCCGGGGTTCTCCAGTCGTTATGCCGGGGTTCTCCAGTATGGTTACGCCGGGGTTGTTCAGTTTGGTTACGCCGGGGTTCTCCAGTTTGTTTATGCCAGGGTTCTCCAGTTTGGTTACGCCGGGGTTGTTCAGTCTGGTTACGCCGGGGTTCTCCAGTTTGGTTACGCCAGGGTTCTCCAGTTTGGTTACGCCGGGGTTGTTCAGTTTGGTTACTCCGGGGTTCTCCAGTTTGGTTATGCCAGGGTTCTCCAGTTTGGTTACGCCGGGGTTGTCCAGTTTGGTTATGCAGGGGTTGTCCAGTTTGGTTACACAGGGGTTGTCCAGTTTGGTTACGCCGGGGTTGTCCAGTTTGGTTACGCAGGGGTTGTCCAGTTTGGTTACACAAGGGTTGTCCAGTTTGGTAACGCAGGGGTTCTCCAGTTTGGTTATGCCGGGGTTGTTCAGTTTGGTTACTCCGGGGTTCTCCAGTTTGGTTATGCCAGGGTTCTCCAGTTTGGTTACGCAGGGATTCGCCAGTTTGGTTATGCAGGGGTTCGCCAGTTTGGTTATGCCGGGGTTCTCCAGTTTGGTTACACAGGGATTCTCCAGTTTGGTTACGCCGGGATTCTCCAGTTTGGTTACGCCGGGATTCTCCAGTTTGGTTACGCCAGGGTTGTCCAGTTTGGTTATGCAGGGGTTGTCCAGTTTGGTTACACAGGGGTTGTCCAGTTTGGTTACGCAGGGGTTCTCCAGTTTGGTTATGCCGGGGTTCTCCAGTTTGGTTATGCCGGGGTTCTCCAGTTTGGTTACACAGGGATTCTCCAGTTTGGTTACGCCGGGATTCTCCAGTTTGGTTACGCCGGGATTCTCCAGTTTGGTTACGCCGGGATTCTCCAGTTTGGTTATGCCAGGGTTGTCCAGTTTGGTTATGCCAGGGTTGTCCAGTTTGGTTACGCCGGGGTTGTCCAGTTTGGTTACGCAGGGGTTGTCCAGTTTGGTTACACAGGGGTTGTCCAGTTTGGTTATGCCGGGGTTCTCCAGTTTGGTTACACAGGGATTCTCCAGTTTGGTTATGCCGGGATTCTCCAGTTTGGTTACGCCGGGATTCTCCAGTTTGCTTATGCCAGGGTTGTCCAGTTTGGTTACGCCGGGGTTGTCCAGTTTGGTTACGCAGGGGTTGTCCAGTTTGGTTACACAGGGGTTGTCCAGTTTGGTTACGCCGGGGTTCTCCAGTTTGGTTATGCCGGGGTTCTCCAGTTTGGTTACACAGGGATTCTCCAGTTTGGTTACGCCGGGATTCTCCAGTTTGGTTACGCCGGGATTCTCCGGTTTGGTTATGCCAGGGTTGTCCAGTTTGGTTACGCCGGGGTTGTCCAGTTTGGTTACGCAGGGGTTGTCCAGTTTGGTTACGCAGGGGTTGTCCTATAGTGGACAACCCCTTTTATCTGTATGGCTGTAGGAAGGGAAGAGAGAAATAGTAGCTTTGTGGTAGGAAAAACTGAAGGAAAGACTTTGCTGGCAAACACAGCAGCATCTACACGATTGTTGTAGCTTCTTAGGCGTTATATAAGGTTCTCTGCGAGTGGGCATACACAAACACATACACTAAGTCTATCTCGGACTTTAATTTAATTCTTGTTAAAAAAAATGCAAATGGTTCCCTGATGAGTGGGCAGTTTAGGTACGCCGTCAGTGAGCTGATATTCAGAGTTGCTTTCCATTGTGATGATTTCATCGCATCGGCTGAAATATGCATAAACGCTTTGGCTACCTGCAATTATAATTTCTCAAATCCTCAAGGCATTTTTTAGCCGGGTCTATTCCTTCCTCTTCTCTAGCAGACACTATACAAGTGATTCTTCGGATTAATACACTGTGCCTGAAGAGTGCGAATGGCTGAGAGCATCATTACCGAATTGTCAGCAATTCTCCCGCAGAAGCGCCTAAATTAATGTGTCACATGACAGGCAATGCTATGAGTCAACCTTATCACATGGTAATATGCTATAAAAAAAAAAAGCCATAGTTGCAAGAAAGCTGTAATATGGTCAATATATGAACTGCTAAATGCTTTTCTGGCAGTCCTGAAAAATCAGACTGCACTCAGATGAAATCCAAGTGCAGTCTGATGTTTTTCACAAACCCACTGACTTACATTTCCGATCCATTTTGATCTGACACTAGGACCAATATCGAACATGTCTGCAATTTTTTCTTGGACCACCCGTTCCCAGGAAAAAACTGGACATGTTAACAGCCCCATAGAATAACATGGGTACCAGTGCTATCTGCCAAAACCACAGATAGCACTCTTCAGATATAATCGGCTGTGTGCACAGGCCCTAATACAGGCCAGACAATTGCAGGTAGGCAGTCATGAGAATGTAGTCCGTGAACGCAACATTAGTGCTAGCAATAATAGCAGTAGATAGTTTGAGGCCTGGCTGTTTGCAAGTTATTTTCTATTTTACACTGAAGCTCTGCTTGTTCAGATTATTTGCTGTATTTAAAAGGAATTTGTTGGCAGGTTTTTCCTATGTAATTTGTGAGCCATTTGATGTATGGACTGAGACCCTGATTCCAGTGATGTATCACTTGCTTGTCTACATGCTGTCTTGTTACAATCATAGTTTTGTACTATGTAGATCTAGCACTGCTCAGAATGATGAGCCCTGCATAACCCTACCCACACAAATGATTGGCAGCTTTGTGTGTACACTGTGCGTAGGCAGAAAGCTGCTAATCAGTGGTGTGGGCATGGTTATACAGAATATTTATCTAGAAGGCACACAACACCTTGTCCTGCAAGGATTATGTCCTACTGATAAAACACTGATTTCATTAAAACAGCTACACATAACCTAATAAGTGACCCTATCACTGGAATCAAGGTCTCTGCCCCTACATCATGCTGCTCTCTGATTACATAAAAAAAACATGATGAGAGATTTCCTTTAAGCAAAAGCCCACCACAAGCAGAGGGTAGAAAGATGGGTTTTATTACAATGAAACCATAGCCACTAAGCAACTATGAGACAGAAAAGTATATGCCGCACACAAACCGACGCACATTAGCCTCAGAGAGAAGGTTACATGATATCTGCTTTTAAAATAAACAGATGTAGTTCCAAAAAAAATGACAGAGCTTCTGAAGGTGCTGATCCTAAAGTGGTAGCTCTGAAAAAGTTAGGATAGGGAACAAGGTCCGGTCCTGGAGCCGAGACAGGTGAGCAACACTAGGTAGAAAATGTCCTACTCTTGTGACTGCCCAGCAGGGATGCCAGGGTTGTATTATTACAAGTAGCACACAATATTGTATTATTTCGGATTACTGCCAGTAGCACAAAAAATTGTCGATTGTTTAAAATCCAAGACTCCAGAATGCCCCTTTCTTTCTTATGTATAGCCATGGTGCAGTAACGCTGCAATGATGTCCCATTCCTGACCACCACTTGCCTCCTGCTTGCTTGCGGGAGTGTGCTAGGACGACATGCTGCGGCCTAGAATTAGTAACAAGTAATATTATTGCCATACTAATCCTATGTCACTGTAAGGGGGTGGTCTAATGTGCTATTCCGTAAGCCCCAAGACACAGCGGATAACGCGACCAACATAGTTATGTGTAATTAAAAAGTTTATCTCCGTGTCCTAATCTGAAAGCAAAGAATGCTACTACTGCATGGAGAATGGAAAGGGTACACGATGCCCTTGTATAACCCATGTACATCCTTGGCTACAGATTGTACCATGGAAGTAAGATACCAATCCATAGTGTGCAGCACGCATGCAAAAATGATCCAATATATACAAAAAAAAACACCAGGAAAAGAGATATAATTGCACTCAAGATTATTTTATTATGGTTTATACATACAGCACAGCCAGTAGGGCGGCACATGGGGCGAATCAATCACTAGTTTTTTTCTACTTCATCTGAGAGCAGCATAATGTAGGAAGAGAGACCCTAATTCCAGTGATGTGTCACTTAAATTTACAAGGTTCAGTGGTATTTTTAGATGTAGCATGAAGCAGAGTTCAGAAAGCTAACCCCGCAAGCACCACAGCTTTCTGTGTGCATTGTCTATTAACAGTAAGCTGCTAATCTCTGGTGGGGCGGAGTTGGACCAGGATGCAGGTGAACTGTAGTCCTGTAGTATTAATCTCCTGCTGATAAAACACTCATTGTATAGAAACAACAGCACACAGCCTAATAAGTGACACATCACTGAAATCAGTGTCTCTGGCCCTAACTCATACTGCCCTCTTAAATAGCAAAGGCCTGCTGACAGATTCCCTTTAAACCCTTCATTATCCATTGTATGGGCCCTCCATATAGGCAGTATTTGTAAGCCAACACCTGAAGTGGGTGAAAAATACAGAAGTGATGACGTGTTTTTATTATAATTTTCCTCTAATTCTGCTTTTGGCTTGCAAATACTGATGTTAAATACTGAGCAAATACTGAGTGTATGAGCGCGGCCTTATTCTGAAGCACCAGTGTTAAAAAGTGCTGCAGAATAAAGCCCATTAGTGACCGCAGTAAGAAGGTGTATTGGTGGTCATTAAGGGGTTACCATTCGGCTGATTTCCCGATGGCTAATCTTTACCTTAATGTCTAGCCACTCATTTTTAAGATAGATTGTTAGTCCTGACTCTTAGAATCCTAAATCTCTATTCTTAACTGCTGTTGCCATAGTGATACGTAGACCTCTGCCAGCATGAAAACGTACATATCTGCAATCATAAGGCCATGATTATGCCATAGTTACGGACTAGAAAAAGTAATGGAAGGTAAAATACTTTATTATAACGTTACAGTGTCTTTACTTTTCCATAACAAGGCTTCAGTAATGATTTTCTCGTTTTTTTTTTCTTGCACACAAAATTTGCAATCACTTTCAACTTCATTATTTTACAAGGAAATGTCAATTAGATGTGACAGTTTCCTGATAGCCCTGGGTGGACAAGCTGCGTGACCCTGAAAGCCATCCCCAAGCCCTCTAAAAAATCTAGAAGGATAAAAAAATGTTAATCGTTTACAACTTCTTTAGATGTGGCACCGTTAGCACAACAGTCCTCCATTTGTTTTTTTTTATTTAAAACTCCACGAGTTAGAATTTCTTACCTAAAAAAATTTGAGCTCCAGAAATAAATAAATTTAAAAAAAAAACACTGAAAAAAGCCATAACCAATATTTATGGAGCGTTTAAACAAACATAGTACATAATGCCAACAGTATATACGTTGCTTTCCCAGTTTGATCATTTTTATCATGATAACATGTGGTTATTTTGATTTATAGAGCGGCATCCAATCCAATCCTGAAGAATTGGGAGTTTAACCCTGTGCAGAAACACAAATTTCCTATTCAGAAACTTTTGTATTGTTTAACTACACTGAATAAATTGTAGGAGCATATGGCACAACAGCAACACGTGGTAGAGAACCAGTACATATGTTCCCGAGATCTGTGCCAACATCCAGCACTTAAATAGACACCAGCTCATACAAAACCTGTAGCCTGAGCTCCGCTCTCAGCAGCGGACACGTCTCCTATATTCTCTCACATACACAGGTACAGTTTATGTAGCAAAGGACATTCGCGGGTTACAGCGCTCCACTGCTTTTATGCATAACATTAGATACATTAAAAATTCTAAGGTTTATACACACGTCATCTATTTGATGAAGACATTTCTGCATCAAAAATGTATCTTTTGGCCGGAAAAATTCTGTAAAAAAAAAAAAATTTGCCGCTAAATTAATTAATTAATGATAACCCACAATGTTATGTGTATTGAGGAAATCATCCAGCCCTTTTTTTAAAAGCTCTTACAGTGTCTGTTATTACTACCTCTTGTGGTCGGCATTCCACAGTCTGACTGCTCTAACTGTAAAGAACCCTTTCCTATGTAGCTGCAGGAATTACCTTTCTTCCACCCGTAATGAGTGCCACCTGGTTCTTAGAAGGAATAAGTCATGTGCCAGTCCTTTGTACTGACCACACATATACAAGTGATTCTCACTAAATTAGAATATCATCAAAAAGTTAATTTATTTCAGCAAAAAGTTAATTTATTTCAGCTCTTCAATACAAAAAGTGAGCCTCATATATTACATAGAGTCATTACAAGCAGAGTGATTTATTTCAAGTGTTATTTCTGTTAATGTTGATGATTATGGCTTACAGTCAATGAAAACCCAAAAGTCATTATCTCAGTAAATTATAATACTTTATAACACCAGCTTGAAAAATGATTTTAAAATCCAAACTGAAATGTATGTTCAGTAAATGCACTCAATACTTGGTTGGGGCTCCTTTTACATCAATTACTGCATCAGTGCGGTGTTGCATGGAGGCGATCAGCCTGTGGCACTGCTGAGGGGTTATGGAAGCCCAGGTTGCTTTGATAGCAGCCTTCAGCTTGTCTGCTTTGTGGGGTCTGGTGACTCTCATCTTCCTCTTGACAATACCCCATAGATTCTCTATGGGGTTAAGGTCAGGCGAGTTTGCTGGCCAATCAGGCACAGTGATACTGTTGTTTGTAAACCAGGTATTGGTTCTTTTGGCAGTGTGGTCAGGTGCCAAGTCCATGAAGTGCTCTAAAATTTCCTGGTAGACGGCTGCGCTGACTTTGGTCTTGATAAAACACAGTGGACCTACACCAGCAGATGATATGGCTCCCCAAACCATCACTGATTGTGGAAACTTCACACTAGATCTCCAGCAGCTTGGATTGTGGCCTCTCCACTCTTCCTCCAGACTCTGGGACCTTGATTTCCAAATGAAGTGCAAAATTTACTTTTATATGAAAACAACACCTTGGACCACTGAGCAACAGTCACATTCTTTTTTTCCTTGGCCCAGGTAAGACGCTTCTGGCGTTATCTATTGGTCATGAGTGGCTTGACACAAGGAATGCGACACTTGTAGCCCATGTCCTGGATATGTCTGTGTGTGGTGGCTCTTGAAGCAATAACTTCAGGAGCAGTCCACTCCTTTTGAATATCCACCAAATTTTTGAATGGCCTTTTCTTAACAATACTTTCAAGGCTGCGGTTGTCCCCGTTGCTTGTGCATCTTATTCTACCACACTTTTTCCTTCCACTCAACTTTCCAGTAATATGCTTGGATACAGCACTCTGTGAACAGCCAGCTTGTTTAGCAATGACCTTTTGTGGCTTACCCTCCTTGTGGAGTGTGTCAATGACTGCCTTCTGGACATCTGTCAAGTCAGCAGTCTTCCCCATGATTGTGGAGCCTACTGAAACAGACTAAGGGACCTTTTTAAAAGCTTAGTAAGCCTTTGCAGGTGTTTTTGTTAATTATTCCAATTTACTGAGATAATGAACGTTGTGTTTTCATTGGCTGTAAGCCATAATCATCAACATAAACAGAAATAAACACTTGAAATAGATCACTCTGTTTGTAATGACTCTATATAATACATGAGTTTCACTTTTTCTATTGAAGAACTAAAATAAATTAACTTTTTAATGATATTCTAATTTTGCGAGAAGCACTTAAGTATTAATACATGTAAAGAGATCTGAGCCTTCTTTATTCTAAGCTAAACAAGCCCAACTTTTCCCACCTCTCATCATATGAGAGGCCTTCCATTCCTTGTAATAATCTAGTTGCCGCCTTCGAACTGACTGTAACTTCTGAATATCCTTTATAAAATGTAGAGCCCAAAACTGGATCCCATATTCTAGATGTGGCCCCACCGGTGATTAATAAAGAAGTAACAATAGTTTGGGATTGTGGGATTTTGCCTTTCTTTTTATACATCCCAAAATTTTGTGAAATTAGAATTTTGCATAAAAGCATAACAAAAAAACCTATAACGAGTTAAAATGATGAAGTTTATCTGCAAAGGAAAGAATCTCTGTTGTGGTGGTGGCGGGTTTCTGTTTAGGATCATTTTTGATGTAAAAATAAAATTAATGCTGAATTAACCAGACGTGACAATGGGCTGCCATCCAATGATCGGAAAAATGTATACGTTTGCTGTTTGAAGCAGAATTTTATATGCTGAATCAAATAATATCGCTCGGTAGCTGCAAGGAAGAGCCTTAGAGAAAGTGAGGGACAAACGCAAAACTGCAAACCTAAGAATAATGCAGAATGGAATAATATCATACGGTGGTGAAGAAGAGTCAGGAAAAGATTCTTACCCTTCCATTACATTGACTGACACCTATAGGTGGCGCAATCTAAATAATTGTCAACACCTGTGATACTGAATCTTACCAATGGGGAACGGGCATCAGAAAATTATTACATTCTCTGAAAATATTTAACACAGTTTTAAACAATTGTTACAGATTTTAACTTTTTTTTTTTTTAATGTAACACAACCCTTCATACATTTTGTATATCCATACAATTTTCACTCTGGCCTCTAAACCAAATATTAATTAGGCTGATATTTCCTAATCACTTTTTTTTCATTCATCTTATTATTACACCCATAATTACAACAGAAGATAACAAACATATCTAGATAACACTGTATCACATTATTCACGTGTTTCAGGTTTGCATTAAAATACATCCACAGGTGTGTTTCTAATTAATATATAATGCACTCCCCATGGTCGTCCATAGAATATAATGCACTCCCCATGGTCCTCCACACAAAGTAATGAACTCCTCACGGTTTTCTATATAATATAATGCATACCCCATGGTCCTCCATAGAATATAATGCACTGCCCTTATAATTCACTTCCCATTGGTTTTATATAGAATATAATGCACTCCCCATGGTGTTCCATAGAATATAATGCACTCCGCATGGTCCTACATAGAATATAATGCACTCCCCATTATCCTCCACAGAATATAATGCTCTCCCCGTTGTCCTTCATAGAATATAATGCACTCCCCATAGTCCTCCATACAATATAATGCACTTGCAATGGTTTTATATAGAATATAATGGACTTCCCATGTTTTTATATAGAATATAATGCACTCCCCATGGTCCTCCATGCTCCATTTTGGCCACCAGTCACTGATTTAAAAAAAAAAAAAAACAACACTCACCCCTCCCTATTCAACCCAAAGCTCTGCACTCCTCAGCATGTGGTGTGATGCGCCGCACATCTCAGTACAGCAGGCACAATGACGTCATTACAGCGCTGAGACGCCAGATGCCAAAGAAGAATGATGAGGGAGGAAGTGTCAGCTGACGCTCCCTCCTCCATCCTCATTGATCGCGATGAAAGATGGTGGGGAGGCCCCGATGTGGGCGCTAGCACCGTGATCCCCCTGCTCACAGGCCCAATAGCAGTCGCATGGCCTGCCGCCATTGGCGGTACGCCAGTGATAGAATGAATTGCCACTTTGGCATATGTGCAAGTATGTCATTTAAAACATAGAGCTGTCAGCGTGTTTTTGCTATGTAGTCTGAGTACAGCAATAATAATAATAATAATAATAATAATTTTTATTTATATAGCGCCAACATATTCCGCAGCGCTTTACAAATTATAGAGGGGACTTGTACAGACAATAGACATTACAGCATAACAAAAATCACAGTTCAAAACAGATACCAGGAGGAATGAGGGCCCTGCTCGCAAGCTTACAAACTATGGGGAAAAGGGGAGACACGAGAGGTGGATGGTAACAATTGCTTTAGTTATTCGGACCGGCCATAGTGTAAGGCTCGGGTGTTCATGTAAAGCTGCATGAACCAGTTAACTGCCTAAGTATGTAGCAGTACAGACACAGAGGGCTATTAACTGCATAAAGTGAATGAGAACATGATGCGAGGAACCTGATTGTTTTTTTTTTGTTTGTTTTTTTATTTGTTTTTTTTTTAAATACACTACACAGCATACACTATGTTCCAAATTATTATGCAGATGACATTTTTCTCGGATTTTTCTAAATCCTAAATGGTCGGTGCAAATGACAGTCAGTCTAATAAAATTCATCACCTGTTAGATTATACATCGAATTTTATTGAAGAAACCTCCCAATGATAACAGTATAATCTCCAAAATGAAAAAAATCTCACAATGCACTGTTCCAAATTATTAGGCACAGTAGAATTTCTAAACATTTGATGTTTTAAAGAACTGAAAATGCTCATTTGTGGAATTTGCAGCATTAGGAGGTCACATTCACTGAACAAAAAAGCTATTTAACTCCAAAACCTCCTAACAGGCCGAGTTACATTACATAGGACCCCTTCTTTGATATCACCTTCACAATTCTTGCATTCTTGAGATTTTGGAAAGTTTCTGCTTGTATTTCTTTGCATGAAGTCAGAATCGCCTCCCAGAGCTGCTGTTTTGATGTGAACTGCCTCCCACCCTCAAAGATCTTGTGCTTGATGATGCTCCAAAGGTTCTCTATAGGGTTGAGGTCAGAGGAAGATGGTGGCCACACCATGAGTTTACCTCCTTTTATGCCCATAGTAGCCAATGACGCAGAGGTATTATTTGCAGCATGAGATGGGGCATTGTCATGCATGAAGATGATTTTGCTCCTGAAGGCACGTTTCTGCTTTTAGACCATGGAAGAAAGTTGGCAGTCAGAAACGCTATTTACTTTGCAGAGGTCATTTTCACACCTTCAGGAACCTTAAAGGGCCCCACCAGCCGTTTCCCCATGATTCCGGCCCAAAACATGATTTCTCCACCTCCTTGCTGACGTCGCAGCCTTGTTGCGACATGGTGGCCATCCACCAACCTTCCACTACTCCAGCCATCTGGACCATCCAGGGTTGCTCGACACTCATCAGTAAACAAGACTGTTTGAAAATTAGTCTTCATGTATATCTGGGCCCACTGCAACCGTTTCTACTCATGAACACTGTTTAGGGGTGGCCGAATAGTAGGTTTATGCACCACAGCAAGCCTTTGAAGGATCATACACCTTGAGGTTCGAGGGACTCCAGAGGCACCAGCAGCTTCAAATAACTGTTTGCTGCTTTGTAATGGTATTTTGGCAGCTGCACTCTTAATCCAATGAATTTGTCTGGCAGAAACCTTCCTCATTATGCCTTTATCTGCATGAACTCTGTCTGTGCTCTGTTTCAGTCACAAATCTCTTCACAGTATGATGATCACAAAGTTTTTGTGAAGTATCTATTTTTTTCATACCTTGTCCAAGGCATTGCACTATTTAAGGCTTTTCAGCAGCAGAGAGATCCTTTTTTTCTCATATTGCTTGAAACCTTTGGCCTGCTTAATAATGTGGAACATCATTTTTAAGTAGTTTTCCTTTAATTCGAATCACCTGGAAAACTAATTATCACATGTGTTTAAGATTGATTTCAGTTATCTATTGAGCCCTGAGACACAATACCATCCACAAGTTTATTTGAAAAACAAAACAATTAAATCTTTATGACACTTAAATCCAATTTGCATAATAATTTGGAACACAGTGTAGTGTTGAGGCTGAGGCACAGATTTCAGGGATGCGTCATTTATTAGATCATGTGCTTTTGTTTACAGGCAATGATGGTTTTATTAGCAGGAGATTATCACTGCCAGGACCACAGCGCACAAGAGCTCTTGCCTGCACACGCCCCCTCCTCTCATAAGCAGCTCACTGGCAATAGGCAATGTATACAGGAAGTTGTGGTGTGGGCGGGGTTAGCTTTCTGAGCTCTGCCTCATGCTACATCTAAAATCTCTGATAGTGTCACAACTGCTGCACCCAGTAAATTGAGTGATACCTTGCAATAATCATGGTCTCCTTTCCTATATTATGCTGTTTTCAGGAGAGGTAGCAAAAACCTGATGACAGATTCCCTTTAAATGTACCCCATAGTCTCCAACTACAAGAAAAGTGCGCCAATTGAATTATGAGACATGTAAGCAGACAGAATAATAATAAAACATACATGGTATTTCTGGACAAGGTTGTTGGAGTAATTATATTGAAGAATCTGGAACTAATAATTGAAAAAAAACAACCTATAATGCTATTCAAAAATATTCGAATAATTGCAGTAATAATTACTATTGTCAGCTGCTTTTTGCACTAAATAATATTTTTTCACTACGTTGATTAGAAAATAATCATAGTTTTAGGAATACAGACTTACAACACAGATTCAAGATTCCCTATAATACAGTACCTCAGATGTAAAATCTACATACTGTAATAAAAAGCTTACATAGAATGAAACAAATTAGCTGTTCACAGCTGAACAATCCAAAAAGGTGTAAAGGTTTGTTTGTAATAAATGTTGGGACCATACATAGCTCTTGGCATTAGTAAGGATTCCAGTCCACACACCACAATATATATTCGAAAAGGGTACCAGTTCTACGACACGTGTCAATGTCAGCCACTGGTTCGCTTCTTGTAAACGAGGACCTTTTTTTATAGTGGCTGAACTTGACACGTGCCGTAGAACTGGTACCCCTTTTGAGCCAAATACCAGTAAGTACCGCACTGCTGTCACTGATTGACTGCAGCAGTCATGTGCTGGCCCTCTAAAAACAAGACAAGGAGGACTGCTGAAATGTCTGTAATGGAAAGGTGTGATCATTAAAGGGGTAGTTCACTACTTGGACAATCCCTATGTTGCCCTCTCATAAAATAATAACACCTATACTCACCTCCGGTGCGGGCTTCATTCCAGTGGTGTCGGCACTGCTCTCCTGGGGATTGCATAACATTGTTATGTCAGCTCTCACTACCTCTGGATGCATGCAACTTGTCTGAAGGCAGGAAAAGTGAATCCAGCGCCGATAGGCAGCAGGGATCGCGTGACATAACAGTGTCATGCAATCCCTGGGAAAGCCAGTGCTGACACTGCTAGAACGGTGTCGGAGGTGAGTACGAGTGTTATTATTTTACAAGAGGGAAACATGAAGATTGAGAAGGGATGTCCGAGTAGTGAACAACCACTTTAATAGGCGAGTACTGTTCTGTTTCTTTTGTTTAATAGCATTTGCTGCAGTTTATTTCTTCATTTATTTTAACAGATTTAACTAAAACAATCCAACAGTTTCTCATTACAAAACATCAATATGTCAGTTCCGAATTAGTGCCCCTGAAAGCAGTTCATTACCCCCTGTCTACTCAAACAAATGAATAGGAAGGTTGTGCATCCTCAAACTTGTCATTACTGAATTTAATGCCCTGCGTCATGCTGAAATATCCATATTGCAGTATTTGTGATTGGTTATTTTAAAGTTGCTTTAAAGAATAAATTTGCTCCTTTTGAAATGTATTCTGTGGTCATGCGCCATTGACTTTGCTCCTTATAAATGTGGCCGAACTCATTACTCCCAACCCTGGATCTGGAGCAATCTATCTCATGAAGATACACAAGTAATCAATTGGTTTGTATTGATCTAATTTGGGACAGACAGAAATGTTTTAAAATGAGAAACAGTTCTACTGCTTTTAATTGTGACATTTTAAGAACACTTTTCCATTGTCCTCTGAGTGAATATCCCATTCTTCAGCCAATTTCATATTAAAGTAATATAGGATAAAAAAAAAATGATGCCGATGCATCATATTCCACTATTATACTAAAGTGTTGGTCCAGAGAAAGGCAAAACCAATTTATTGAAAACATCGATTACTCATATAGAAAACTATGAGCAGATTCACAATGAGTTTGTTCATAAATGTGATGAAAAGTTGACTACAGATCACAATCTTTCACACAAGAGTCCATCTTCTGACTCTGAGGAAACCATAAAGGTACCTTCACACTGAGCGACTTTAGAATGATATCGCTAGCGATCCGTGACGCTGCAGCGTCCTGGATAGCGATATCGTTGTGTTTGACACGCAGCAGCGATCTGGATCCTGCTGTGACATCGCTGGTCGGAGCTAGAAGTCCAGAACTTTATTTCGTCGCTGGATCACCCGCTGACATCGCTGAATCGGCGTGTGTGACGCCGATTCAGCGATGTCTTCACTTGTAACCAGGGTAAACATCAGGTTACTAAGCGCAGGGCCGCGCTTAGTAACCCGATATTTACCCTGGTTACCTAAAAAAAAACCAAACACTACATACTTACATTCCGGTGTCTGTCGCGTCCCTCGCAGTCAGATTCCCGCACTGACTGTGAGCGCCGGCCGTAAAGCACAGCGGTGACGTCACCGCTATGCTCTGCTTTACGGGCGGCCGGCGCTCACAGTCAGTGTGGGAAACTGACTGAGAGGGACGCGACAGACACCGGAATGTAAGTATGTAGTGTTTGTTTTTTTTAGGTAACCAGGGTAAATATCGGGTTACTAAGCTCGGCCCTGCGCTTAGTTACCCAATGTTTACCCTGGTTACCCGGGGACCTCGGCATCGTTGGTCGCTGGAGAGCGGTCTGTGTGACAGCTCTCCAGCGACCACACAGCGACGCTGCAGCGATCGGCATCGTTGTCTAGATCGCTGTAGCGTCGCTTAATGTGACGGTACCTTAAGACCTAATCATGCCTAGTCCTTTCATTTAGATGCCAATCTTCTTTTTGAGCCCTTGTGCCATATATCAGGACATGTGATATTTTGTTGCGTGTTAAGCTTTTCCATATCATAATACAATTTATAAAGAGATGTAGAATAGGAAATGAAAGGGTAAATAATCCTGACTTGCTTGAATCTAAATTGCTTCTCTTCTAGTTTCCATGGAGCCGGTTACCACTTAGCTGACTTAGAACCTAAAAGCTCCCTAAGAAAGGAGGCAGGAGGTGGGGGGCGTCATACAATGAGTCCATGGAAGCGGTGTGAACATTTCTCTGTGAAAACATGCTTCATAACAAATTACTATTTAACCAATTCCATTATACAAATAAAAGGAAGAGCTCACACGTAGCGCTGTTTCCGGGGCTCGCTTTTATCATTATGTCCTCTCTTCTATAGTTAGAGTGTAATCACATTTAAAAATGAATTTCTTTTTACTGAAGAATAACTTGCTATGAACTGCATGCAGCAGATAGTAGGCATTCATCTTCAAGGACATTTTTTTAACACGCGACATCATGGCACACATCTCCTTCTTCCTTGTAAACACTATCTCTGTCGCTTACTTCAGCCCAGCACGCTCTCTTGGGAGCTTCCATTTTCCGCACAGGTCGAGGTGTAACAACTACGTCCGCTCACAACAATTTCCTCTGTTGGGACCTCACAGATCGAAGTATAAGGCTATGTGCACACGCTGCGGATTTCCTGTGGATCCACAGCATTTTTTCCGCGCAGAAACGCTGCAGATCCGCAAAGTGATTTACAGTACAATGTAAATCAATAGAAAAAAAAATGTTATGCTAATGGAGCGGAAAATTCCGCACGGAAACGCTGTGGATGAAAAGAAGGAGCATGTCACTTCTTTTGTGTGGATCTGCAGCGTTTCTGCACCCTTCCATCTTCCATTATAGAAATCCGCAGGGGTAAAAAACGCATGAAATCCGCATCACAAAATGCACAAAATCCGCATTAAAAAACTTATCAAATATGCACCTGCATTTTCTGCCAGGAGATGCAGATTTTGTGCAGAAAATTCTGCACCCCAATCCGCCAAGTGTGCACATAGACTAACGCTATGGCCCCTCACAACTGTTTCCTCCTTAGGGACTGTACGGGTCGAGGTGTACCGCTGGGGCCTGTCACAGCTTGTCTCAGTTCCCAGATGACTAATGAGGACCCCATCAATTGGGATTCATCAATATGACTCCTCCGTAGCACTTCCAAAGTCCAGTCCACATGAGTAATATATCTAATATATAAAGCTGAATGTGTGTGTGTATGCGTGTATGAATGTATGTATGTCCAGGATTGGCATCTGTACCATCGCAGCTGCAGCCACAAAATTTTGCACAGTCACACGTCTGGACCCCGAGAGCGTCATAGGCTATGTTGTGAGGCGAAATTTTAACCCCGCGCGTTCCAATTCACCAAACAATTTTGCCCCTATCTACATAATGGGGAAAAAAGTGAAAGGAAAATTGACAGCTGCCAGATGTGAACAAGGGGGACTTAAAGAGTGAGAGCGATGGCGCCAAAGAGTATATACCGTACAGTTGCTAAGGTGGGGCCCCGACATGGGATACTCACCACATACGAGAGATATGAACACACACACAAGATGCGCCACACACTACCCACATGCTTGAACACATATACCACCCTCAGCACACATTTCACCACACATACACCAACCTCGCCACATAAAAGTCGAAACACAAACGTCACCGCTCAAAACTCGCCATGCGCTCTATTCGTCACATGCAAAACTTGCCACATGCAAAACTAGGCTCACGCAAAACTCGCCACACGTACAAAACTCACCTCCTGGAAAACTTGCCAAATGCAAAACTTGCACACGTGGAAAAATTGCCACATGCACAAAAGTTGCAACACATGCAAAAGTTGCCTCACACAAAACTTGAACATACTCAAAACGCACCACACAAAACTCGCCATGTGCAAAACTCACCATGCGCAAAACTTGCTGCACACAACTTGCTACACTAACCTGTCACATGCAACTCGACACACAAAAAGTTGCTACACGCGTGTCGCCACACAAAACTCATCTCACAAGAGCCGCTACATGCATGTCGCCACACGCAACTCAACACACACAACTTGACACATGAAACTTGCCCTAAAACACACAGTCTGGTATTATCCTTCAAAAATAAAAATCTGATTAATAAGCAGACAAACTACAAGAGCAATAAATGTACCATGTAGGAAATACGGCAGCTGTCAGTCACATGACCTGTCTATTATGTGTATGTGTGAGCTAATATATACTGCCAGGGGGGAGGGCTTCCTGTTGGCTGGGGATTTATCAGGCTGCCAATAGCAACCAATCACAACTCAGCTTCTATTTTGCTACAGTTAATTAACCTGAGCTCTGATTGGTTAATATAGGCAACAAAGGACATTCTCAGTATAACAAATCTTGTGTGAGGTAATAGCATGTCAGGTAGGGTGTGTTGGTGGAAAGGCTGAGGTCAGTCACATTACCTCTATGTGAGAGGATATAGAAACTGCCAGTTACAGACTATTTTTACCACAACAATGCCTGATAAGAAAAGGAATTCCATGGCACGAATGTCAGCTGATGCGAAATGACAAGCTGCCTTATGGGCCAATGAAAAATGTGAAGACCGAGAAACAAGGCTGACACACATGAGAACAGCAGCTGCTTCCTCAAGAGCCAATGAACTTTCTGAGGAGAGGGGAGCGAGGCTTGCAGACAAGAGAACAAGAGCTACTTCCTCAAGGGCCAATTAACTTTCTAAGGAGAGGGAAGCGAAGCTTGCAGACATGAAAACAAGAGCTGCTTCCTCAAGGGCCAATGAACTTTCTGAGGAGAGGGACGCATGGCTTGCAGACAGGAGAACAATAGCTGCTTCCTCAAGAGCCAATGAACTTAGTTTTTGCCTTTCAATAATTAAATTTCTATCTATTTGTTTTGTGGTTTTTATGTGTAGAATACATTTTTGTTAACACATTCTATTTTGCTAACAGCAGTTATTAACCCGGGCGAAGCCAGGTAGTACAGCTAGTTCCATATATATATTCTCTTCTTCTTGTTTCCCTTTACTTTTGTCTTTCGTTACTTCTCTGTCCGAAGACTCCGTACCATACTGCTTGACTTCCTGCCCGAGACCCCGATATTCTTTCTTTCACTCTCTTTTCCTATTCTGGACTGCTGTTTGCTTCTATTCTCTGCTGTCTTGTTTCTTCCGGGCTTTTGCTATCTGCTCCGGTAGTTCCGCTCTGGCCACAGTGACACACACTGCATGCAGTACTGCTCACACTAGACCTTAGGTCTTCTCTCTGCACACTCTGGACTCTGCCTGACTACCAAGAAACTCTCTCTTGTCCCATCAGATTGACCCTTTCCACTCTGGGCTAGTCCCAACCATTAACTTTAACTTTCGCTGTCAACTACCTGTTGCTTGGCAGAACACAGCTTCATCATTAGCAATGCAAATCATTAAAAACACACACATTATAACTTACAAGTGTCTTCAAAGGGGAACATGGGCATAATTTCCATCTCCTTGCACACATACCACCCAAAATGGGAATTTACAGGAATTTGTGCTGGATTTAATGGCTAGGCTCTATATGAATATCTCCATTTTATGCATAAAATGTTGATAACTATAGATGTAGAATTATTGTCACCTAACTTAGTCTCAATGTATTCTGTGCAATGCAACTTTAGTCTGTATCCCCTAACTCCTACTTGTCATATGTTTCTCCCAGTCAGCTTTTACAGGCAGGAAGTAGGGAGCCCAATTTTATTTCTGTCCTGCACTAACAGATAGTGCAGACAATCACTGTAAAGATACCTTCACACTGAGCGACTTTAGAACGATAACGATATCGATCCGTGACGTTGCAGCGTCCTGGATAGCGATCTCGTTGTGTTTGACACGCAGCAGCAATCAGGATCCTGCTGTGACATCGCTGGTCGGAGCTAGAAGGCCAGAACTTTTATTTCGTCGCTGGATCACCCGCTGACATCACTGAATCGGCGTGTGTGACGCCGATTGAGCGATGTCTTCACTGGTAACCAGGGTAAACATCGGGTTACTAAGCGCAGGGTCGCGCTTAGTAACCCGATACTTACCCTGGTTACCTAAAAAAAAAAAAAACACTACATACTTACATTCCGGTGTCCCTCGCAGTCAGCTTCCCGCACTGACTGTGAGCGCCGGCCGTAAAGCACAGCGGTGACGTCACCGCTGTGCTCTGCTTTACGGCCGGCCCTCACAGTCAGTGCGGGAAGCTGACGGCGAAGGACGCGACAGACACCGGAATGTAAGTATGTAGTGTTTTTTTTTTTTAGGTAACCAGGGTAAGTATCGGGTTACTAAGCGCGGCCCTGCGCTTAGTAACCCGATGTTTACCCTGGTTACCAGGGGACTTCGGCATCGTTGGTCGCTGGAGAGCTGTCTGTGTGACAGCTCTCCAGCGACCACACAGCGACGCTGCAGCGATCGGCATCGTTGTCTATAGCGCTGCAGCGTCGCTTAATGTGACGGTACCTTTA
Organism: Ranitomeya imitator; assembly: GCF_032444005.1. Taxonomy (NCBI): domain Eukaryota; kingdom Metazoa; phylum Chordata; class Amphibia; order Anura; family Dendrobatidae; genus Ranitomeya; species Ranitomeya imitator. The sequence goes on from NC_091288.1 coordinate 72,677,175, forward strand.
GACAAGGGAGCTTATCTCAGCAGCTGATCATTGTATGGATTCACGTACTATATCACCTCTATGTCATAGAATGCAGAAATAATATCTTCTTCAAGGCGAACATAAAACAGAAGGGTGAAACTGGGTGTATGAGTGCTCCCACAAAGGATTTAATAGATGATGTTATCCTCTACTTCACAGGAAGTCAGAGACTGACATCCTCTTTCAACAGGAGAGTTTGACTTCTTAAAGGGAGCCTGTCACCCCCCAGGGTGTTTTTAAGAAAAAAAGAGCCACCTTCAGCAGCACTAAGGCTGCAGTCTGTGAAGGTGGCTCTTCTGTTTGTGCTCCCTACTAACGCTGCAATATACAGTTCTATAATTTTTGAGGCGGAGGGAGATGGGGACAGCGGCAGAGACTAACTGCGCATGCGCCAGATTCCCAGTCCCGTAGTGTGAATGCATCAGAACACACTTTGGGGCGGGATCACTAGATCAGCTGATGTGACTTTCAGGGCAGCGCGCACGGCGCATGACAGAATAATGAGAGCACAGTACAGGCGCCGGGTACATGACTACAAACAGAGGAGGTGGCGCACGGCACACTGATGGGCTGGGAGGCGGCTGAGTCTGGGGAAAAAGACGTGCCCCCTGGACAGAACACAGGTATGACACAAAAATTATAAAACTTAATATTCCAGCGTCAGTAGGGAGCACAAACAGAAGAGCCACCTTCACAGAATTCAGCCTTAGTGCTGCAGAAGGTGGCTCTTTTACTTAAAAACACTCGGGGGAGGGTGACAGGTTCCCTTTAAAGCCACAGTCCAGCAGTTTTTTTTATTTCAGCGCTCTAGTGGTGTCACTAATGTAAGCTCCCTGACCCTAGTGTCATATAACCGTTGCCTTCATTTGTTCTCAGCGCCGCTCCAGTCATTTTCTCCAGGTTGTGACGGCTCCACTGTTTGCTGGACGAGCCAGAGGTCACAACTCAATATAAGTCTCTGAGAGCCAGAACGAGGTTCTCATAGACTTACACTGAGGGTGTGTGAGAGTTACCACTGGCTTCCGATAAGTCAGAAATTGCAGTTACAAAGTGACAGCAGGGGATCGGAGTGGCACTGGGAAGAGGTGAAGATGGCGGCTGGTGCGTATAATACTAGAGTCAGGAGTATGATAAAAAGTTGTCCGATTAGTGGACAACATCTTTAAGCATTGATCATTAACAGAGGGCTATTTGTAAGACAGAATTAACTTGAATTCTCAACTTAAAGTCAAATTGTCTCTTCAGAGAGGAAGAGGACTAGGACTCTAGTGCCACCTATTGGAAGTAGCAATGCTAACAGTCAATGTCGACTCTTTAACGAGCCTTGTCACATGACTTAGGATAATAGCAAAACCAGAATCTCAATTTGCAGACACTGTGTTTCGGGGTACTGCCCCTCGTCAGTGCAAAGTGGAGATCTGGGCTGATTGAGAGGCGTCTGACCGGGATCCAAGAAGTATCGCTTCTCCTTGCGGAGAGTGACATGATAAGCATGTCGAGGTGAGGAGACGTAAAGCCGCAATGCTCCTCTGGGAAATATGCAAATTGTCTCTTCAGAGTGGAAGAGGACTAGAACTCTAGTGCCACCTATTGGAAGTAGCAATCCTAACAGTCAATGTCGACTTTTTAGCGAACCTTGTCACATGACTTAGGATAATAGCCAAACCAGAATCTCAATTTGGAGACACTGTGTTTCAGGGTACTGCCCCACGACATTGACTGTTAGGATTGCTACTTCCAATAGGAGGCACTAGAGTTCTAGTCCTCTTCATCTCTGAAGAGACAATTTGCATATTTCCCAGAGGAGCATTGCGGCTTTAAGTCTCCTCACCTCGACATGCTTATCATGTCACTCTCCGCAAGGAGAAACGATACTTCTTGGATCCCGGTCAGACGCCTCTCAATCAGCCAAACCAGATCTCCACTTTGCACTGACGAGGGGCAGTACCCTGAAACACAGTGTCTGCAAATTGAGATTCTGGTTTGGCTATTATCCAAAGTCATGTGACAAGGCTCGTTAAAGAGTCGACATTGACTGTTAGGATTGCTACTTCCAATAGGTGGCACTAGAGTTCTAGTCCTCTTCCTCTCTGAAGAGACAATTTGCATATTTCCCAGAGGAGCATTGCGGCTTTAAGTTTCCTCACCTCGACATGCTTATCATGTCACTCTCCGCAAGGAGATACAATACTTCTTGGATCACAACTTTTTTTAAACAAAATTATGAAATATTTTAATTAAATGACAACGAATAATGGAGTAACATTAAACATTGCTGTCATTGCAAGTCTGTGTTGCATTTTGGCATTTAAATTACACGATTTTTTTTTAAAGTGGACACAACTCTACGACTACATAGCGTCAGGCCCGCTAATGAAAAGAGGTTCTGGCAATGCTGCGGGTATAACTATCTCAGGGTCAGCAACCAGCAGCAATCATCTATGTATAGTATATGGGCTTTTTCACGATCAATGTTTTAAGTAAAATATAAAACTTCCAAACAAATTCCTGCAATAATCTAGAAAAAAAAACAAATCGGTGACATGCAGCCATGCATTATGTCTGGTATTATTAAGTGTGGATAACCATGAGGCGTGTCTGGCCAAAAATATTTACAGAATGAAGGAGTGGGTTTTACTAGGTGTATACAATCTCTACATACAATACAAAAGCTAAGGTGACATGTATGTCTGCAATGCTTCATTAAAGAGAGCCTCGCCCCATTTCTTGGCTTTCACGAAAAAACAGCTCCACCCTTTGGCTGGTGACATCACCGAGCTTTATGACAGACGGAATGTTTTTTGTTTTTGTTGCAGAAACAATTAGCTTTGTTGCCTAAACACTTTAAACAATACACATTTTGGCTTTAATCTTTATCTGCATTCCTTGGCTACAATGCAGTAGCATCACTTCACAAAAACTAATGAGCACAAATGGACGATCTCCTTCCAAAACTAATGATTTTCCGCCTTTACCTTTCTTCTTCTAATAAATATCTTTGCATCCTCATTAATTGCGACCCAGCGAGCCCCGTGGCACCTGCATTTTTCGCACAGCTTGGGAGATATTTACGTGAGCACAGTAGGAAAACCAACTCAGCAAGATTCACATCATCTTTCAAGTTTACGTATACTGTCTCTGATAATAGAGGCTGAAACACGGGCGAAGAAGCGCAATGAGACAATGTGCCACCAACAAGATGCCACCTTCTGCTTATTAACTCCTCCGTTCTGAGGGGCAGATTTGTAGCGCTAGGGAATGTGTGCAATCTGGTTCCTATGCACTTTGAAGAACATTAGAGAAGAGGTTTTTTATCAAGCACATGGAAGATTCAAGGACAGATTTCAGAATGCTTGGAAATAGAAAAAAATTATATCTGTTTATCTATTATGCCGAAAAGCCTCTAAAAGGAAAGAAACTTGTTACCCTTGATACATAGTTGGAAGCAATATGGTGGTTTTCAAAGTCAGACGGATGCTCTCAAGTGCAACTTTATACACAAGGATCTGAGCCATCGATCTTAATAAGATTCAGATCACTGATCCCAATGCCTGAATACCTCTGTTATTCAGATAAACTGCAGTTTGGGCATTGGCTGCCGCACTGAAAGCACATTAGGCTTCTCTTATGTTCTCCTTGAACTTCATTTTGCAGTATATCTACTATATAATTGTCTAAGGGTCACTTCCGTCTTTCTGTCTGTCTGTCTTTCTGTCTGTCACGGATATTCATTGGTCGCGGCCTCTGTCTGTCATGGAAATCCAAGTCGCTGATTGGTCGTGGCAATGGTCATGGGCGTTTTGCCACGAACAATCAGTGACAGCCATAGTCTGGCAGCGAAATGGCCGCTGCTTTAGTGCCCTGCAGTCAGTGCTGAGCGCTCACACAGGGTTAATGCCAGTGTTAACGGACCGCGGTGTAACGCACTCCGTTACCGCAGCTATTAACCCTGTGTGACCAACTTTTTACTATTGATGTTGCGTATGCAGCATCAATAGTAAAAAGATCTAATGTTACAAATAATAATAATAATTAAAAAAAAGGTTATTCTCACCCTCCGACGTGGTGCGCTGTCCTCGGCAGTGCAAGCGGCAGGTTCCAGGTCCAAGGATGCTATGCGAGAAGGACCTGCCATGACGTCACGGTCATGTGACCGTGACATCATCACAGGCACTGCGCTCATACCAACCCTAGGACCGGAAGCTGCCGCGTGCAGCGCACACAGGCGCCAGGACTTCAAGGGCCCTTCGGAAGGTGAGTATATGTTTAGTTTTTATTTTATGTCTTTTTTTAACCATTCATATAGTTCCCACATTGCTATATACTACGTGGGCTGTGTTACATACTGCGTGGGCTCTGTTATATACTACATCTCTGTGCTATATACTATGTAGCTGGGCAATATACAACATGACTGTGCAATATACAACGTGACTGTCCAATATACTACGTGGCTGTGCAATATACTACGTGCTCTGTGTTATTTACTACGTCGACTGTGCAATATACTACGTGGCTCTGTTATATACTACGTGGCTGTGCAATATACTACGTAGCTATGCAATATACTACGTGGCTATGTTATATACTATGTGGCTCTGCTATATACTACGTCGCTGACCAATATACTACATAACTGTACAATACACTACGTAGCTTTGCAATACATTATGTGACTGACTGACTGTGTTATATACTACGTGGCTGTGCAGTATACTATGTGCCTGTGCAATATACTACGTGGCTCTACAATATACTACGTGGCTATCTTATATACTACGTGGCTCTGCTATATACTACATGGCTGACCAATAAACTACATACCTGTGCAATACACTACATGGCTATGTTATATACTACGTGGCTGTGTTATATACTGCGTAGCTCTGCTATATACTACGTACGCTGTGTTACATACTACGTAGCTCTTTTATATACTACGTAGCTATGTTATATACTATGTCGGTTGTGTTATATACTACGTCACTGTGCAATATAGTACGTAGCCTGTGCTGTATACTACCTACATATTCTAGAATACCCGATACGTTAGAATCGGGCCACCATGTAGTGTGTATATACGCAGTTAGGTCCAGAAATATTTGGATAGCGCCACAAGTTTTGTCATTTTAGCTGTTTACTAAAACATTTTCAATATACAGTTATATAATCAATAAGGGGCTTAAAGTGCGGACTCTCAGCTTTAATTTGAGGTTATTTACATCTTAACTGGAGTAAGGGTTTAGGATTTACAGCTCTTTAATATGTAGCTGCCTCTTTTTCAAGGTATCAAAAGTAAATGGACAATTGTTTCAAAAGCTCTTCAATTTGCTTCTCCCGCGTTAATCCATCATGAGTTAAGCAGGTAAAAGGTCTGGAGCAGTTCCAGGTGTGGCATTTGCATTTGGAAATTGTTGCTGTGAACCCACTAAATGTGGTCAAGCTCTCAATAGAAGTGAAACAGACCAGATCAGGCTGAAAAATGAATAAACCCATTAGAGAGATGGCTGAAATATTTAAAGAGATCAAATCAACAGTTTGGTACATTTTGCAAAAAGCAGCCAAATGAATTGTGAAGTGTACAAGGCAATGCTTTCTGCTCAGAGTCAATCAAATGCAGCAAGGTTGACGGTGCTTCACAGTGCGGATGGAAAATTACCTAAAACACACTGCGAGTTGTTTTTTTGGGGGGGGGGTTTAAACAGAGAATTGGAATATTCTGCAATGTCTGAGTCTATCACCAGATCTCAAGCACATCAAGCAGAACTTCACATGCTTAAGACAAAATTTTAAAAAGTTGTCCAGTACTTTTTCTCATACCCCTCGCTTGGCCCCCATAAAATACTAATGCTTATACTCACCTCCCGTGCTGGCGTCGTTCACGCAGTGCTGGCACTCGCTCTCCCAGAACTCCCGGGCTGTTGTGGTAACACGTGACGCTGGCACCCAATCAGCATCGGCGTCACTGATCCTGCCTCCTGTCAAATTAAGCAGGAAGAGGAAGTCCGAGATCAGCTGCAGCCAGGACTTCCTCTTCATGGTCCATTTGTCCGAAGGCGTGGACAGTGACGCCGGCTCTGATTGGGCACCGGAGTCATGTGTCACAAGAGCTTCGGGAGAGCCAGTGCCCACACTGTGGAAACAGGAGGTGAGTATAGGCATTATTCTTTTATTGGGGCCAAACATTTTGATGAAGAAGGGGCTCTCCTAGTAGAGGACAACCCTTTTAAGGAGGAAAGACCCACAAACAAGCAACAACTGAAGTCACCTGCAGTAATAGCCTGGCAAAGCATCACAAAGGAGGAAACCTAGCATTGGGTGATGTCCATGGCTTCCAGATTTCAGGCAGTCATTGCCTGCCAAGGATTCTCTGCAAAGTATTGAAAGGGAACATTTTATTTAAGGTAAACTTAATTTGTTCAATTTCTTTTGACCCTGAAATGAGGAGGCTTTGCAGAAAAATAGCGATTAAGTGACTAACAATCGTCTATTTACACGCCAATTGGTGGTAGTTGGTCGATTCTGGCCTGTTTATACAGTCTGATGAACAATGATGGAGATATAATGATGGCCAATGCCATCACTCTGTCACAGGCAGTACCATGCTATCGGCAGCATATATACTGTTTACACCAGAGCATGTGCAGCCAGTAATAATGATTTTTAGATTTGTATGCATGTGTAAAGATCAAAGCACCCAGCGAAAAAGCATTTTGCTAATTTTTGGGATGATTGCCGATCTGTTTGGATCTGCTGATATAAAGGAACAAGTGTTGCTGCAAACTCTTGTTCGCCATTTTCTGAAAATATGCTAAAGTGCTCATTGCATTCACACCGATCCCGAACTCAGACCCTGGGCCTGTATTCATTCCCATTAAACGTATAAGATGCTCCAATACAACTATATTAGGTTGGGTGCAGACAAGAGTATATTCTCTCATCCGAGAGAATCGGGACGATTATGCTAACCACGCTCTGAACAGAGTTTGCTCAGAGTGTGATCAGTGTGATCCGATTTCCTTGGATGAGGAGAGATGTAAAAAAAAAATTCTTCATCGTCTCCGTTCTGTGAATCCGTGAAAATCAAACTGCACTCGGATGTCATCCGAGTGCAGTCAAATGCTTTCCACAGACTCATTGACGTACATGGACGAGTGCGATCTGATAATCAGATCAAATTCGGACATACTGCAATTTTTTCTTCGTACTTGCTTGGTGCAAAGGAAAAAAATGGACATAGGCACAGCCCCATAGAATAACATTGGTCCGAGGGCGATCCTATGTTTTTTCGGATCGCACTCAGAGACCAAAAATAAGTATGTCTGCAGGAGTCCTAAGTATGTGCAATCACACCAAGTAAGAAGCTCTTCAAACTGCCAAATGGTAGCCCAAATATTAACAAAGGTGGTGGTTCTCTACCCCTCAGCCTTTGTGGTGGGCTTCCATTCAGCAATGGTATTTGTTCCTTCAGGACCACGGAGTAAGTACAACAATAACTAATAATATGTCTGTCGGGATTAATATAGAGGAAGGGTTCCATTAGTGGGAAAGATTGTATCAGTGAATAACATTGTATTGTAGAAGACATCTCAGCTCTCAGTTAGTAAATAAATGTATTCCGTTTTATATAACAATTCTAGAGAGTAATTGTTTCTTAGAAGCCGGTGCTGCATCATTCCTCGGTCCTTCCTACTAGAATTGGAAGAACAAATTGACAATTTAGGGTCGGAGGTGCGTCGTTACAGTCTGACACTGACCAATCAATGATGAATGAGAGCCGTCCCCTTCTGACAAGTAAAATCCTAACAGCCAGTTGTTAATTTCTTCATTCATTTCATAAGGGTCTGTTCACACAGTGCTTTTTTGTATAAAAAGCACAGATTTTCGGCAAGAATAACGCTGTGTACATTACATGCTTTTTTCTTGCTTTATTATTGGTAAAAAAAAACAGCAAAAACGAAGGAAGAATCGACAATCTGCATTTTAAAAAAACGCACCGCAGCTCAAAAAAACGGAATAAGAAAAAATGGTGAGATTTTAGAAACCTGGTTTATTTTTCTGCTACTGTATAACATGGCATTTTTTCCGCACTAAGATGCATGGGAAAATCACAGCGAAAATGCAATGTGAGAACACGCGCTAAAAGAGGAACAGCACAACACAGTTACATACTAACATGATCCAACATAATAGCCCCATCATCTACACACTACTTAGTCCATGACTGATCCAGCTTTGTCGGAGTCCCTGGAGGACCTTTACCCAATATGCTAAGGTACTGCTACTAAAAAGGCCCCAGTGCCATCATAGGGTGTCATTCTCCATCACGTCACATGACATAGAAATATATTATAGCACAGAGATATAGATTAGTGTGGACTGACGACTTTATTCCAATGTGACGTTTTCGTATCAGAACAGTGCAAAATGTCAAATCACAGTGACCCTGTACTCATCAGATCGTCTACCCAAAGCCAGCAAATGGCCATATAACGTCTCCATAACAAAGCGATATAGCCTAACATTGCAGATATCGTGAGCAGTCCTGACACAGCGTCACACAACGGCTCAGTCTGAACTCGGAGACATATCACAGTGGTAGAAGCAGCAATCTCCTCTGGAAATCAGATGACAGAATCACTTCCTATCGCTCCATAGGTACAAGACAGGGATCAAAGTGAATTCAATGTCTAAGACAAGTAATCAATTCTGGCAGCGAGCAGTCACAAAGGCGCTGCGCTCTCATCAGGACAAGTGGTAGACAGCGCGGTAATGAGATCATATCTTCAAGTCACAGACACAGATCAGCCCAGAGCAGCTTTTTCTACGATTTACTGATGTAACAAATGCAGGCAGTCGCTGCAATAAACCTATTACATGGAATATATCGGAAATTTAGTGAGAAAATGCCTACTATACGTTTATATATTTACTAGATGGTGGCCCGATTCTAACGCATCGGGTATTCTAGAATATGCATGTCCACGTAGTATATTGCACAGCCACGTAGTATATTGGCCAGCCACATAGTATATTGGCCAGCCACGTAGTATATTGCCCAACCACGTAGTATATTGCCCAACCACGCAGTATATTGCCCAACCAAGTAGCATATTGCCCAGTCACGTAGTATCTTGCCCAACCACATAGTATATTGCCCAGCCACGCAGTACATTGCCCAACCACGTAGCATATTGCCCAGTCACGTAGTATCTTGCCCAACCACATAGTATATTGCCCAGCCACGTAGTATATTGCCCAGCCACGTAGTATATTGCCCAGTGACATAGTATATTGCCCAACCACGTAGCATATTGCCCAGTCACGTAGTATATTGCCCAACCACATGGTATATTGCCCAGCCACGTAGTATATTGCCCAGCCACGTAGTATATTGCCCAGCCACGTAGTATATTGCCCAGTCACGTAGTATATTGCCCAGTCACGTAGTATATTGCCCAGTGACATAGTATATTGCCCAGTTACGTAGTATATTGCCCAGTCACGTAGTATATTGCCCAGTCACGTAGTATATTGCCCAGTCACGTAGTATATTGCCCAGCCACGTAGTATATTGCCCAGTCACGTAGTATATTGCCCAGCCACGTAGTATATTGCCCAGTCACGTAGTATATTGCCCAGTCACGTAGTATATTGCCCAGCCACGTAGTATATTGCCCAGTCACGTAGTATATTGCCCAGCCACGTAGTATATTGCCCAGTGACATAGTATATTGCCCAGCCACGTAGTATATTGCCCAGTCACGTAGTATATTGCCCAGCCACGTAGTATATTACCCAGTCACGTAGTATATTGCCCAGTCACGTAGTATATTGCCCAGTCACGTAGTATATTGCCCAGCCACATAGTATATTGCTCACCCACGTAGCATATTGCCCAGTCACGTAGTATATTGCCCAGTCATGTAGTATATTGCCCAGTGACATAGTATATTGCCCAGAGACGTAGTATATTGCCCAGCCACGTATTATATTGCCCAGTCACGTAGTATATTGCCCAGTGACATAGTATATTGCCCAGCTACGTAGTATATTGCCCAGTGACGTAGTATATTGCCCAGCCACACAGTATATTGCCCACTCACGTAGCATATTGCCCAGTCACGTAGTATATTGCCCAGTCACGTAGTATATTGCTCAGCCACGTAGTATATTACCCAGTCACGTAGTATATTGCCCAGTCACGTAGTATATTGCCCAGTCACGTAGTATATTGCCCAGTCACGTAGTATATTGCCCAGCTACGTAGTATATTGCCCAGTCACGTAGTATATTGCCCAGCCACGTAGTATATTACCCAGTCACGTAGTATATTGCCCAGTCACGTAGTATATTGCCCAGTCATGTAGTATATTGCCCAGTGACGTAGTATATTGCCCAGCCACATAGTATATTGCCCAGCCACATAGTATATTGCTCACCCACGTAGCATATTGCCCAGTCACGTAGTATATTGCCCAGTCATGTAGTATATTGCCCAGTGACATAGTATATTGCCCAGTGATGTAGTATATTGCCCAGTCACGTAGTATATTGCCCAGCTACGAAGTATATTGCCTAGCCACGTAGTATACAGCACAGAGCCACGTAGTATATAGAACAGAGCCATGTAGTATACAGCACAGGCACCTTCCGAGTGCCCCTTGTAGTCCTGTCGCCTGTGTGCGGTGCACGCGGCAGCTTCCGGTCCCAGGATTGGTATGACCGCAGGACCTGTGATGACGTCGCGGTCACATAACCGTGACGTCATGGCAGGTCCTTCTCGCATAGCATCCTTAGCAACGGAACCTGCCGCTTGCACTGCCGAGGACACCGCGCCACGTCGGAGGGTGATAATAACCTTTTTTTTTATTATTCTTATTTGTAACATTAGATCTTTTTACTATTGATGCTGCATATGCAGCATCAATAGTAAAAAGTTGGTCACACAGGGTTAATAGCTGCGTAACCGGAGTGCATTACACTGCGCTCCGGTAACGCTGGCATTAACCCTGTGTGAGCGCTGACTGGAAGAATGGAGGGGAGTATGGAGCGGGCACTCTCTGCGGGGAGGAAAGAGTGGCCATATTGCTGCCTGACTGTGGCCGTCGCTGATTGGTCGTGGCAATGGTTGTGGGCGTTTTGCCACGACCAATCAGCGACTTGGATTCCGTGACAGATAGAGGCCGCGACCAATGAATATCCGTGACAGACAGACAAAAAGACAAAAAGACAGACAGAAGGACAGACAGAAAGACGGAAGTGACCCTTAGACAATTATATAGTAGATTGGGTCCTAAGGTGTACATCTAATTGTCTACCTGCCGTTATCCAAATCAATCCTGAGCTGGAATTTATAGGGGTTGTCCACTACTCGGATAACCCCTTCTCAATCACTATATTTCTTTCTAGTAAAAAAATAACACATATACACACCTATAACACCTATGCACACCTATACACCTCCAGTGCAGGCACGGTTCCAAAGGTGTCGGCTCTAACTGTGTTTCCCAGGGATTGCCTGAGACTGTTATGTCACGCAATCCCTGAAACCAATCAATGCTGGCTTCACTCTCCCTGCCTTCAAACAAGACAAATCAGACATCCAGAGGAAGTAAGAACCGCTGCTGCTCTCTCACTTCCTCCAGATGTCAATTACATCCGAAGGAGAGTGAAGCCAGAGCTGACTGGATACAGGGATTGCGTGACATAACAGTGTCATGCAATCCCTGGGAAAGACACTGCAGATACCGCTGGAACAGCACCGCCACAGGAGGTGAGTATAGGTGTTATTATTTCCCTGGAGGAAACATAGGGATTTAAAAGGGATTGTCTGAGTAGTGGACAGCCCCTTTAAACATGTAAAATATTAAGGGCTCTCCTACATGTCTAATTTGGGCTTCCCAATTACCTGTAGAAAGAAATACTCCCTGTTCTGGGTCCTGTAATGGTATGGATTTTTTTTTCATACAGATGACATATTATGACATCATGAGGAAGTAGGTATGATGTCCCCCTCAAAAATCTACGTAATGTTTATGGTGGGAAATGGTGGATGGTAGAGAAGTTGTCAGAAAAGAGACCCAGAGCACATATAGGATGTTCTCATAAAGCTATATTAGGCTATGTTCACATGCAGCATTTTTGCAGCTTTTTTATGCAAATAACAAATGTTATGAATGTCAGAAATCTCACGCGCAATTTTTTTGTCCTGACTCAATTCAGAATAGCAACGTTTTTTAAAATCTCCAGCTCGTCAATTCTTTCAGCGCTTCTGCAGCATTTTTTTTTATCCATAGAAAGCAAAAAGGCAGAGCAAAACCGCTGGAAAAAAAAAACACAGCGAAAAGGTTTTGCTGTGCTTTTGCAGTGCTTTTTTTTATGAGTTTTTGGTTAACAAAGCTAGCTTTATTAAAAGTGTACTGTAGAAAAATGTGTAATGTGAACCAAAAATAATAAAGCTAAAAAACAATGCAGAAACGCAGCAAACCTGCTTTGTGAACGCAGCGTTTTTACTGTCAAGAGAGGACGTTTTGCTTCCAGAAAAAAAAACATTGCAAAAATGCTGCATGTGCACATAGCCTTAGTGTGTGAAATCAATTAAACCGCCCTACAACATGTAAAATGAGGGACCAATGAAGCATATTATCACTAATGGTGGCGGATATCTTTCCTTTTACCTTTGTTTCACCTTTGACTTTCAGACCAACAGTTTGGTTCTTTCAGACGATTAATTGATGACTGTACTCGTGCTTATTAGACAATCAATTATTTACAATTACTTATTACACAAATATCACTCCCAATTTTCAGCCACTAGGAGTCTTCCTGAAGAAGTTGGCGTACACTGCCTGTTGTCAAGTGTAATCCATATCTATCAGCAAAGACTCCGAATGACAGGAAGTCAGGACAAGTCTTTGTCTCTTTATCCTTTTCTCTCATGTTTCAAAACTGCAGACAAACATAACAGAAAGGCAGGCCTCAAAGGTGTTGTCCCCTTCCAAAAAAACATTTTCCTATAGACTTTGCTATCTGTAAGTAAAACAGCCTGAGCTTTACTTACCCTCCTGGGGTCCCGAACTGTGTCTCCACTGCTGTCCTGGTGTCTATTGATCGGCTGTAGAGGTGACGCCACGTTGACAGTGCTGCCGCCAAATACAGAGCTCAGGGGCCAAAGCAGTCAACATCAGAAGAACAACTGAACTCAGAGATTGCATGCAATGCTCTTAAGCCAAACAACAGAGACTAAGGCAGCAGCAGAGTCACAGACCTGGACCAGGTGAGGGCGAGTAAAGCATTGTTTGTTTTTATACAGATAGCTGAGTCTATGGGAAAACAACGTTTTTATGAAAGGGAATTTCCTTTTAGATTAATGCCTGGCAATTCATTGGACAACGGTAGCAGCAATGCAGTCCCAGGAAGTGAGGTATATAATGTTCCGGGGCCTATTGTGCTGGCAGAATCAGGGTCGCAGGACTATGTTTTAGTATATGCCTTGTGTGTCACTAATATCACTGTATTAGCGGGCTATCCTGTGATCAATGAAGGGAGTCACTGTGGATTACTTACTTTCATTAGTTGGGGTTGCTTCAAAATGTTTCATCAGCTTGATTTTCATCTAATGAATACATTAAATTGTCCTAATTTTTTATTATTTATAACAATAGAAAGCTTCTCGGAGAGCTTACCAGGGTTCAATCAGGCATCCAGCGCTGAGACCAGGAGAGTTGTCTGAAACCAGAGAACAAACAATGCAGTCGTCATTATTCACACATCAGAAACATAGCAGAATTCCTCCTTTTGTATTTAGGGAGGCGAGTGATACCCCAGGGACAATAAAGGGGACAAAACTGCAATGCTGAGAATGATCAAACATAAAGCAGTACTAATCTCTGTAAGCTCCAATTAACAATTATTAGATGAAAACAATCCATAGATGCATAGATATTTTCTGTCTGCTGCTTTATTACGAGATGGAACTGGAAGAACATAGACGTGGTGCATGGTCCTAAAAGAGACGTGGTGCAAGGTCCTAACAGACGTGCTGCATGGTACTAACACAGATGTGGTGCAAGGTCCTAACATAGACGTGGTGCATGGTCCTAACATAGACGTGGTGCAAGGTCCTAACATAGACGTGGTGCAAGGTCCTAACATAGACGTGGTGTATGGTCCTAACACAGACGTGGAGCATGGTCCTAACATAGACGTGGTGCATGGTACTAACATAGACGTGGTGTATGGTCCTAACATAGACGTGCTGCATGGTCCAAACATAGACGTGGTGTATGGTCTTAACACAGACGTGGAGCATGGTCCTAACATAGACGTGGTGCAAGGTCCTAACATAGACGTGGTGCATGGTACTAACATAGACGTGCTGCATGGTCCTAACATAGACGTGGTGTATGGTTCAAACATAGACGTGGAGCATGGTCCTAACATAGACGCGGTGCATGGTCCTAATATAGACGTGGTGCATGGTCCTAACATAGATGTGCTGCATGGTCCTAACAAAGACGTGGAGCATACTCCTAACATAGACGTGGAGCATGGTCCAAACATAGACATGGTGTATGGTCCTAACACAGACGTGGAGCATGGTCCTAACATAGAGGTGGTGCATGGTCCTAACATAGACGAGGAGCATGGTCCTAACATAGAAGTGGTGCATGGTCCTAACATAGACATGTAGCATGGTCCTAACATAGACGTGGTGCATGGTCCTAACATAGATGTGGTGCATAATCCTAACATAGACGTGGTGCATGGTCCTAACATACACGTGGTGAATGGTCCTAACATAGACATGGTGAATGGTCCTAACATAGACGTTGTGCATGGTCCTAACATACGGTAGATGTGGTGCATAGTCCTAACATAGACAAGGTGCATGGTCCTAACATAGATGTGGTGCATAGTCCTAACATAGAGGTGAAGCATGGTCTTAACATAGACATGGTGAATGGTCCTAACATAGACGTGGTGCATGGTCTTAACATAGACGTGGTGAATGGTCCTAAAATAGACGTGGTGCATGGTCCTAACATAGACATGGTGCATGGTCCTAACATAGACATGGTGCATGGTCCTAACATAGACGTGGTGAATGGTCCTAACATAGACGTGGTGCATGGTCCTAACATAGACATGGTGCATGGTCCTAACATAGACATGGTGCATGGTCCTAACATAGACGTGGTGAATGGTCCTAACATAGACGTGGTGCATGGTCCTAACATACGGTAGATGTGGTGCATAGTCCTAACATAGAGGTGGTGCATGGTCCTAACACAGACAAGGTGCATGGTCCCAACATAGATGTGGCGCATAGTCCTAACATAGAGGTGAAGCATGGTCTTAACATAGACGTGGTGCATGGTCCTAACATAGACGTGGATCATGGTCCTAACATAGAGGTGGTGCATGGTCGTAACATAAACGTGGTGCATGGTTCTCTATTTTCTGACACCACTCTCGGAAGTTGCAGATGGCACCAGGAATCATAGAAAGTATAAAGATATGTGGATCCTAGAAGGAACATCACTTATGGTCCTTCTGAATTACAATTTTCACTAGGCCGACTGCATAGATTAAATAGATCTCCTGAGGCTGGAGTCACACTAGCGAGTTTTACGGACGTATGAGTGCAGAAAATACATCCGTAAAACACGCCTAACAAACGTCCCAATTATTCTCTATGTCCCTGCTGCTATCTGCCGTATTTTACTGATGAGTATTATACGGCTTTCTACGGCCGTAGAATATCGCAGCATGCTGCGTTTGTCACCATATTGCACAAAAAAAAACGCCAATGAAAGTCTATGGAAGCCAGAAAAATACGGATTACACACGGACCAGCAGTGTGACTTGCGAGAAATACGCAGCGGTGTTAGAGAGAAAAGCCGGCAATTCAGTGCGGTGTACAGTAAAATCACACTGACAGCTTACAGTAGAATAGGTAGAATAAATGTGTACACATAGAATAGGTATATATATATATATATATATGTGTCAGTGAGACACATCTATATATATAATTGTCTAAGGGTTTTTCCGTCTGTCTTTCTGTCTGTCTGTCTTTCTGTCTGTCTGTGCAGGAAATCCCGCACATCTGATTGGTCGAGGCCGCCAGGCCTCGACCAATCAGCGACGGACACAGCATCGACGTAGAAATCCCGCATCTCTGATTGGTCGAGGCCGCTAGGCCTCGACCAATCAGCAACGGGCACAGCGACGATGATGTCATAAAGGACGTAGAAATCCCGCGTTTCTGATTTAGCGACGGGAACAGTATCGACATAGATGTCATAATGGTTGCCATGGCGACGATGATGTCATCAAGGTTGCCTCAACAATCAGCGACGGGCACAGTCTGCCGCGAATTCTGGAATCATCATTGTCCGTATACTACGGGGACATGCATATTCTAGAATACTCGATGCGTTAGAATCGGGCCACAATCTAGTATATGTATATATATTATTATTTAATACAGCGCTAGATAGCTTTAAAGCCGGTAATTCAATTGCCGGCTTTTGCTATCTCCTTCCTAAAACCCGACATTATATGAGACCTGGTTTACATACAGTAAACCATCTCATATCACCATTTTTTTTTGCATTTTCCACACTACTGTTAGTAGTGTGTATATGCAAAATTTGGCCGTTCTAGCTATTAAATTAAAGTGTTAAATGGTGGAAAAAATTGGCGTGGGCTCCCGCGCAATTTTCTCCGCCAGAGTAGTAAAGCCAGTGACTGAGGGCAGATATTACTAGCCTGGAGAGGGTCCATGGTTATTGGCCCCCCTCCCTGGCTAAAAACACCTGCCCCCAGCCACCCCAGAAAAGGCACATCTGTAAGATGCGCCTATTCTGGCACTTGGCCACTCTCTTCCCATTCCCGTGTAGCGGTGGGATATGGGGTAATGAAGGGTTAATGCCACCTTGCTATTGTAAGGTGACATTAAGCCAAATTAATAATGGAGAGGCGTCAATTATGACATCTATCCATTATTAATCCAATACTAGTAAAGGGTTAAAAAAAAACACAACCACATTATTAAAAATTATTTTAATGAAATAAAAACAAAGGTTGTTGTAATATTTTATTCTACGCTCAATCCAATCACTGAAGACCCTCGATCTGTAACAAAAAAAATAAAAATAAACCAACAATATCCATACCTTCCGCAGATCTGTAACGTCCAACGATGTAAATCCATCTGAAGGGGTTAAAATATTTTGCAGCCACGAACTCTGCTAATGCAGCGCAGCTCCTTGCTGCAAAACCCCGGAGAATGAAGGTAAAGTAGGTCAATGACCTACATTTACATTCATTTGCGGTGAGGCGCAATCTGCTGGTTGTCCCTAGATCGTGGGAACTTTCCTAGAAAGCTCCCTGGCTCGAGTTCATATGAGGACAACCAGCAGAGGGCGCCCTCTTATGAACTCGAGCCTGGGAGCTTTCTAGGAAAGTTCCCACGATCTAGGAACAACCAGCAGAGGGCGCCTCACCGCAAATGAAGGTAAATATAGCTCATTGACCAACTTTACCTTCATTCTCCGGGGTTTTGCAGCAAGGAGCAGCGCTGCATTAGCAGAGCTCCTTGCTGCAAAATATTTTAACCCCATCAGATGGATTTACATCGTGGGACTTTACAGATGTTCGGAAGGTATGTATATTGTTGTTTTTTTGTTTGTTTTTTTTGTTACAGATCGAGGGTCTTCAGTGAGTGGATTGAGCGTAGAATAAAATATTACAACAACCTTTGTGATTTTTTTCATTAAAATACTTTTTAATAATGTGTTTGTGTATTTTTTAACCCTTTACTACTATTGGATTAATAATGGATAGATGTCATAATTGACGCCTCTCCATTATTAACCCCTTAGCGACCGCCGATACGCCTTTTAACGGCGGCCGCTAAGGGTACTTAAACCACAGCCGTTAATTAACGGCGCTGTGGAAAAAGTCAATAGCGCCCCCCAGAGGCCGATTTTCTCCGGGGTCTCGGCTGCCGAGGGTAGCCGAGACCCCAGAGAACATGATTCGGGGGGTTTTTAACCCACCCCGCATTTGCGATCGCCGGTAATTAACCGTTTACCGGCGATCGCAAAAAAAAAAAAAAAAAAAAAAAAAGCGATCTCTTTTTAATTTCTCTGTCCTCCGATGTGATCGCACATCAGAGGACAGAGAAAAGGGGTCCCAGGTGGCCCCCCAATACTCACCTAGCTCCCCCGATGCTCCTCGTGTCTCCCGGTGGGCGCCGCCATCTTCAAAATGGCGGGCGCATGCGTAGTGCGCCCGCCGGCCGGCATAGGGAGAATCTTTGGGGTCTCGGCTGCCAGGGGTAGCTGAGACCCCAAAGAGCATGATCGGGGTCGGTATCACCGACCCCTGTTTTGCGATCGCCGGTAATTAGCTGTTTACCGGCGACCGCAAAAAAAAAAAAAAGTAAAGTGTAATTCTCTGTCCTCTGATGTGATCGCACATCAGAGGACAGAGAAATAGGGGGATTTGGGGACCCTAGCATACTCACCTAGGTCCCTGGATCCTCTTGCTGCTCCTCCTGGCCGCCGGCAGAAGAACATGGTGGACGCATGCCCAGTGCGCCCGCCATCTGTCTCCATCTGCCGGCCGGCAGGAGAACAGCAGTTGGGCTAAAATTAGGGTTAGGGGTAGGGGTAGGGTTAGGGGTAGGGTTAGGGGTAGGGTTAGGGGTAGGGTTAGGGGTAGGGTTGCGGTTAGGGGTAGGGTTAGGGGTAGGGTTAGGGTTAGGGGTAGGGTTAGGGCTAGGGTTAGGGCTAGGGTTGGGGCTAAATTTAGGGTTAGGGTTGGGGCTAAATTTAGGGTTAGGGTTGGGGCTAAATTTAGGGTTAGGCTTCTTTCACACTTACGTCGGTACGGGGCCGTCGCAATGCGTCGGCCCGACATACCGACGCACGTTGTGAAAATTGTGCACAACGTGGGCAGCAGCTGTAGTTTTTCAACGCATCCGCTGCCCAATCTATGTCCTGGGGAGGAGGGGGCAGAGTTACGGCCACGCATGCGCGGTCAGAAATGGCGGATGCGACGTACAAAAAAACATTTCATTGAACGTTTTTTTGTGCCGACGCTCCGCCAAAACACAACTGATCCAGTGCACGACGGACGCGACGTGTGGCCATCCGTCACGATCCGTCGGCAATACAAGTCTATGGGCAAAAAACGCATCCTGCGGGCACACTTGCAAGATCCGTTTCTTGTCCAAAACGACGGATTGCGACGGAATGCCAAACGACGCAATTGTGAAAGTAGCCTTAGGGCTAGGGTTAGGGTTGGGGCTAAAGTTAGGGCTAGGGTTGGGGCTAAAGTTAGGGTTAGAGCTGGGATTAGGGTTAGGGTTTGGATTAGGGTTGGTATTAGGGTTAGGGTTGGCATTAGGGTTACGCTTGGGATTAGGGTTAGGTTTGGGATTAGGGTTAAGGTTAGGGTTGTGATTAGGGGTGTATTGGGATTAGGGTTAGGTTTGAGGTTAGGGTTGAGATTAGGATTAGGGGTGTGTTGGATTTAGGGTTTTGATTAGGGTTATGGTTAGGGTTGACATAAGGGTTGTTTTGGGGTAAGGGTTGTGATTATGGTTAGGGTTAGTGATTAGGATTATGGATCAGGTTGGGATTAGGGTTAGGGGTGTGTTGGGGTTAGGGTTGGAGCTAGAATTGGGGGGTTTCCACTGTTTAGGTACATCAGGGGGTCTCCAAACACGACAGCCAATTTTGCGCTCAAAAAGTCAAATGGTGCTCCCTCCCTTCTGAGCTCTGCCGTGCGCCCAAACAGTGGGTTACCCCCACATATGGGGCATCAGCGTACTCGGGATAAATTGGACAACAACTTCTGGGGTCCAATTTCTCTTGCTACCCTTGTGAAAATAAAAACTTGGGGGCTACAAAATCTTTTTTGTGAAAAAAAAAAATATTTTTTATTTTCACGACTCTGCATTCTAAACTTCTGTGAAGCACTTGGGCATTCAAAGTTCTCACCACACATCTATATAAGTTCCTTGGGGGTCTAGTTTCCAAAATGGGGTCACTTGTGGGGGGTTACTACAGTTTAGGTATATCAGGGGCTCTGCAATCGCAACATAATGCCCACAGACCATTCTATCAAAGTCTGCATTCCAAAAAGGCGCTCCTTCCCTTCCGAGCTCTGCCGTGCGCCCAAACAGTGGTTTACCCCCACATATGGCGCATCAGCGTACTCGGGATAAATTGGACAACAACTATTGCAGTCCAATTTCTCCTGTTACCCTTGTGAAAATAAAAACTTGGGGGCTACAATATCTTTTTTGTGGAAAAAAAAATATTTTTTATTTTCACGACTCTGCATTCTAAACTTCTGTGAAGCACTTGGGCATTCAAAGTTCTCACCACACATCTAGATAAGTTCCTTGGGGGGTCTAGTTTCCAAAATGGGGTCACTTGTGGAGGGTTTCTACTGGTTAGGTACATCAGGGGCTCTGCAAACGCAACATAATACCCGCAGACCATTCTATCAAAGTCTGCATTCCAAAACGGCGCTCCTTCCTTCCGAGCTCTGCCGTGCGCCCAAACAGTGGTTTACCCCCACATATGGGGTACCAGCATACTCAGGACAAATTGGACAACAACTTTTGGGGTCCAATTTCTCTTGTTACCCTTGTGAAAATAAAAACTTGGGGGCTAAAAAATCTTTTTTGTGGAAAAAAAAAATATTTTTTATTTTCACGACTCTGCATTCTAAACTTCTGTGAAGCACTTGGGCATTCAAAGTTCTCACCACACATCTAGATAAGTTCCTTGGGGGGTCTAGTTTCCAAAATGGGGTCACTTGTGGAGGGTTTCTACTGGTTAGGTACATCAGGGGTCTGCAAACGCAACATAATAACCGCAGACCATTCTATCAAAGTCTGCATTCCAAAACGGCGCTCCTTCCTTCCGAGCTCTGCCGTGCACCCAAACAGTGGTTTACCCCCACATATGGGGTACCAGCATACTCAGGACAAATTGGACAACAACTTTTGGGGTCCAATTTCTCTTGTTACCCTTGTGAAAATAAAAACTTGGGGGCTAAAAAATCTTTTTTGTGGAAAAAAAATATTTTTTATTTTCACGGCTCTGCATTATAAACTTCTGTGAAGCACTTGGGCATTCAAGGTTCTCACCACACATCTAGATAAGTTCCATGGGGGGGTCTAGTTTCCAAAATGGGGTCACTTGTGGGGGATTTCTACTGTTTAGGCACATCAGGGGCTCTCCAAACGCGACATGGCGTCCGATCTCAATTCCAGCCAATTCTACATTGAAAAAGTAAAACGGCACTCTTTCTCTTCCAAGCTCTGCGGTGCGCCCAAACAGTGGTTTACCCCCACATATTGGGTATCGACGTACTCAGGAGAAATTGCACAACAACTTTAGTGGTCTAATTTCTCCTGTTACCCTTGTGAAAATAAAAATTTGTGGGCAAAAAGATCATTTTTGTAGACAAAATGCAATTTTTTTTTCACGGCTCTACGTTATAAACTTCTGTGAAGCACATGGGGGTTCAAAGTGCTCGCCACACATCTAGATAAGTTCCTTAAGGGGTCTAGTTTCCAAAATGGTGTCACTTGTGGGGGGTTTCTACTGTTTAGGCACATCAGGGGCTCTCCAAACGCGACATGGCGTCCAATCTCAATTCCAGCCAATTCTACATTGAAAAAGTAAAACGGCACTCCTTCTCTTCCAAGCTCTGCGGTGCGCCCTAACAGTGGTTTACCCCCACATATTGGGTATCAGCGTACTCAGGAGAAATTGCACAACAACTTTTGTGGTCTAATTTCTCCTGTTACCCTTGTGAAAATAAAAATTTGTGGGCAAAAAGATTATTTTCGTAGAAAAAATGCGATTTTTTTTTTCACGGCTCTACGTTATAAACTTCTGTGAAGCACATGGGGGTTCAAAGTGCTCGCCACACATCTAGATAAGTTCTTTAAGGGGTCTAGTTTCCAAAATGGTGTCAATTGTGGGGGGTTTCCACTGTTTAGGCACATCAGGGGCTCTCCAAACGCGACATGGCGTCCAATCTCAATTCCAGCCAATTCTACATTGAAAAAGTAAAACGGCGCTCCTTCACTTCCAAGCTCTGCGGTGCGCCCAAACAGTGGTTTACCCTCACATATGGGGTATCGATGTATTCAGGAGAAATCGCACAACAACTTTTGTGGTATAATTTCTCCTGTTACCCTTGTGAAAATAAGAATTTGTGGGCGAAAAGATCATTTTTGTGTAAACAAAAGCGATTTTTTATTTTCACGGCTCTACGTTATAAACTTCTGTGAAGCACTTGGGGGTTCAAAGTGCTCACCACACATCTAGATAAGTTCCTTAAGGGATCTAGTTTCCAAAATGGTGTCACTTGTGGGGAGTTTCCACTGTTTAGGCACATCAGGGGCTCTCTAAACGTGACATGGCGTCCGATTTCAATTCCAGCCAATTCTGCATTGAAAAAGTCAAACGGCGCTCCTTCACTTCCAAGTTCTGCGGTGCACCCTAACAGTGGTTTACCCCCACATATGGGGTATTGGCGTATTCAGGAGAAATTGCATAACAAAATTTATGGTTACATTTCTATTTTTACACTTGTGAAAATAAAAAAAATGGTTCTGAATTAAGATGTTTGCAAAAAAAAGTTAAATGTTCATTTTTTCCTTCCACATTGTTTCAGTTCCTGTGAAGCACGTAAAGGGTTAATAAACTTCTTGAATGTGGTTTTGAGAACCTTGAGGGGTGTAGTTTTTAGAATGGTGTCACACTTCATTATTTTCTATCATATAGACCCCTCAAAATGACTTCAAATGTGATGTTGTCCCTAAAAATAAATCGTGTTGTAAAAATGAGAAATTGCTGGTCAACTTTTAACCCTTATAACTCCCTAACAAAAAAAAATTTTGTTTCCAAAATTGTGCTGATGTAAAGTAGACATGTGGGAAATGTTATTTATTAACTATTTTTCGTGACATATCTCTCTGATTTAAGGGCATAAAAATACAAAATTTGAAAATTGCAAAATTTTAAAAATTTTCGCCATATTTCCGTTTTTTTCATAAATAATCGCAAGTAATATCGAAGAAATGTTACCACTAACATGAAGTACAATATGTCATGAAAAAACAATCTCAGAATCAGCGGGATCCGTTGAAGCGTTCCAGAGTTATAACCTCATAAAGTGACAGTGGTCAGAATTGCAAAAATTGGCCTGGTCATTAAGTACCAAATTGGCTCTGTCACTAAGGGGTTAATTTGGCTTAATGTCACCTTACAATAGCAAGGTGGCATTAACCCTTCATTACCCCATATCCCACCGCTACACGGGAATGGGAAGAGATTGGCCAAGTGCCAGAATAGGCGCATCTTCCAGATGTGCCTTTTCTGGGGTGGCTGGGGGCAGATGTTTTTAGCCAGGGGGGGGCCAATAACCATGGACCCTCTCCAGGCTATTAATATCTGCCCTCAGTCACTGGCTTTACTACTCAGGCGGAGAAAATTGCGCGGGAGCCCACGCCAATTTTTTCCGCCATTTAACCCTTTAATTTAATAGCTAGAACGGCCAAATTTTGCATATACACACTACTAACATTAGTAGTGTGGAATATGCAAAAAAAAAAGGTGATACGAGATGGTTTACTGTATGTAAACCATGTCTCATATCATGTTGGGTTTAGGAAGGAGAGAGCAAAAGCCGGTAATTGAATTACCGGCTTTAAAGCTATCTAGTGCCGTATGAAGTAATAATATATATACATATACAGTGGGGCAAAAAAGTATTTAGTCAGTCAGCAATAGTGCAAGTTCCACCACTTAAAAAGATGAGAGGCGTCTGTAATTTACATCATAGGTAGACCTCAACTATGGGAGACAAACTGAGAAAAAAAAATCCAGAAAATCACATTGTCTGTTTTTTTATCATTTTATTTGCATATTATGGTGGAAAATAAGTATTTGGTCAAAACAAAATTTCATCTCAATACTTTGTAATATATCCTTTGTTGGCAATGACAGAGGTCAAACGCTTTCTGTAAGTCTTCACAAGGTTGCCACACACTGTTGTTGGTATGTTGGCCCATTCCTCCATGCAGATCTCCTCTAGAGCAGTGATGTTTTTGGCTTTTCGCTTGGCAACACGGACTTTCAACTCCCTCCAAAGGTTTTCTATAGGGTTGAGATCTGGAGACTGGCTAGGCCACTCCAGGACCTTGAAATGCTGAGAGACTGCCGTTTATTAACCTCTTCTTTGCCACATTGGGTATATTGCTCTATTATTTGCCACATAAGGACATTGTCCATTATTGCCCAGCAATTTCTCTGCAATATAAACTGCCTATTTATTAATATCTGCATTCCTGCAAAGAACTATTGCCTATTATTAACTGGCTATTTTCCTACTACCTGACACTGCCTCTTATTAACCTGTTGTTTGCCACCACCACGCTTAAAGCTGTTTAGCTTAGCCAACATGAGCTCTAATAGTAAGGATACTAATGACACAGAGCTAACAAGAATTGTCAAGAGCTGGTGAGTGCAGCCATTTTTTGTTCTTTCTTACTATTATTTATTAATTGTATTATTCTTACATTTGAATAAATAAAGTATATATGGATTCTAGACTCCCGATTCTTTAGAATCGGGCTGCCATCTAGTATATATATATATATATATATATATATATATATATATATATATATATATATATATATATATATGTATATCTAATATATAATTGCCTAGAATACTACTTCCTGTAATTTGTGCCAACTTCCTGTCCGGAGCTAATGTCCGGAGCTAATGTCCGGAGCTAATGTCCGGAGATAAGTGACGTCAACAGTGTCCAGTGTCTGATTGGTTGCCGCCTGCTGCGAGCGACCAATCAGAAACGTGCCGTACTGTGACACACTCCGCCCGACATTTTGGTGTGATTTTTGAATTTTTACCTCACAGCAAGTTTCTACTGCATGGAGGCGGGCCCAGTGACGTTGCTCTTTCAAGCTCCTGCCGAATTTCGTCAAAAAAATGATAATACCATTTACCAAAACTATATATATTTAGTTGTGAAGTGGTTCAGTGACATTTTCACACCAATTTTGAACTTTTGTTTGGTGTTTTCTCCATATACTGCCTATTATTTTTGTTCTTTCTTACTATTATTTATTAATTGTACTAGATGGCAGCCCGATTCTAAAGAATCGGGAGTCTAGAATCCATATATACTTTATTTATTCAAATGTAAGAATAATACAATCTAATATATAATTGCCTAGAATACTACTTCCTGCAATTTGTGCCAACTTCCGTGGCTTTGTCCGGAGATAATGTCCGGAGCTAATGTCCGGAGCTAATGTCCGGAGCTAATGTCCGGAGATAAGTGACGTCAACAGTGTCCAGTGTCTGATTGGTTGCCGCCTGCTGCGAGCGACCAATCAGAAACGTGCCGTACTGTGACACACTCCGCCCGACATTTTGGTGTGATTTTTGAATTTTTACCTCACAGCAAGTTTCTCCTGCGTGGAGGCGGGCCCAGTGATGTTGCTCTTCAAGCTCCTGCCGAATTTCGTCAAAAAAATGATAATACCATTTACCAAAACTATATATATTTAGTTGTGAAGTGGTTCAGTGACATTTTCACACCAATTTTGAACTTTTGTTTGGTGTTTTCTCCATATACTGCCTATTATTTTTGTTCTTTCTTACTATTATTTATTAATTGTATTATTCTTACATTTGAATAAATAAAGTATATATGGATTCTAGACTCCCGATTCTTTAGAATCGGGCAGCCATCTAGTTTATAAATAATAGTAAGAAAGAACAAAAATAATAGGCAGTATATGGAGAAAACACCAAACAAAAGTTCAAAATTGGTGTGAAAATGTCACTGAACCACTTCACAACTAAATATATATAGTTTTGGTAAATGGTATTATCATTTTTTTGACGAAATTCGGCAGGAGCTTGAAGAGCAACGTCACTGGGCCCGCCTCCACGCAGTAGAAACTTGCTGTGAGGTAAAAATTCAAAAATCACACCAAAATGGCGGGCGGAGTGTGTCACAGTACAGCACGTTTCTGATTGGTCGCTCGCAGCAGTCGGCAACCAATCAGACACTGGACACTGTTGACGTCACTTATCTCCGGACATTAGCTCCGGACATTAGCTCCGGACAGGAAGTTGGCACAAATTGCAGGAAGTAGTATTCTAGGCAATTATATATTAGATTATTCTTACATTTGAATAAATAAAGTATATATGGATTCTAGACTCCCGATTCTTTAGAATCGGGCTGCCATCTAGTATATATATATATATATATATATATAGACAATATATATGTTTTTGTTTTTTGTTTTTACACATGGATCCCTTGTATAGCCGTATGTTGGTTTTGCAAGCCTGCGAGAAAAACACGCAGTACGGATGCCATACGGATTACATACGGAGGATGCCATGCGCAAAAAACGCTGAAACACCCTGCCTACGGAGGAGCTACGGACCACTATTTTGGGGACTTTTCAGCGTATTACGGCCGTAATATACGGACCATATTGTCTTACGCTGAGTGTGACTCCAGCCTAATGGTGAATTCGAGGATCAGATCTGGGCTTGCCCCCAATCCTGTCATTCTGGAGGTCAGTTTGCTGGGAATATGCTTTGCTCGCCTACTAGATTCCAAGCTGTGTCTATCCGGCATTGTTGAGGACATTGATCTGTGGTCACACCACCAGTTAATCATGCTCCGAGAATCTTTATTCATGGCTTTCCACAGGTATTGTAATGTTGGACGGCTCCTTCCGCACCTCCCCGTTCTCAGGGGATTAAACAAATCAATGTTATAAAAAAGTCATATGCACTACTTGAAAAGGTCATAAAAATAGACAAGTTCTTGGCCCCTTGGAATGCCTCCCAAACCACTCTCACTCATGACGACTTGATTGATAGCCCACTGTGTGAAGTCAGGAAAGGAAATGAGATCAATCAAGAGAAAGAGGCTGGTACTAGGTGGGGAAACAACCTAAGGAGGCAGTGGTTTGTTAAGTGCTCGGTCACGCCCAAAGCACTTAGTGCTTCATTTGCATATGAATGAAAATGGTAATATCACAACAACAGATAGAACATATAAAGATGTTGATAGATTCACATTTCAAAGACCTGTGTGCTCATATATGTGGTTTGGGGAGGTTAATCACACTGACACATTCCCTTTACTTGTATGCATAATGTTTTATATGAAAAGCTGAATTCGTAATTTACAGAAGCACATGTTTTTTATGTAATTATTTTTTATCATCCTCCTTATCTTACTTGGTGCACCTGAATTATGCTCTATGAAACCAATTGCTGCAATGTTTTTCTTACGCTTGTACTTGTACATTTTTTTAAATGAACTATATATATATATATATATACACTGCTCAAAAAAATAAAGGGAACACTTAAACAACAGAATATAACTCCAAGTAAATCAAACTTCTGTGAAATCAAACTATCAAACTGTCCATTTAGGAAGCCACACTGTTTGACAAATAATTTCCCATGCTGTTGTGCATTGGAATAGACAACAGATGGAAATAATTGGCAATTATCAAGACACCCTCAATAAAGGAGTGGTTCTGCAGGTGGGGACCACAGACCACATCTCAGTACCAATGCTTTCTGGCTGATGTTTTGGTCAAATTTGAATGTTGGTTGTGCTTTCACACTCGTGGTAGCATGAGACAGACTCTACACCCCACACAAGTGGTAGTGCAGCTCATCCAGGATGGCATATCAATGCGAGCTGTGGTAGGAAGGTTTGCTCTGTCTGTCAGCGCAGTGTCCAGAGGCTGGAGGCGCTACCAGGAGATAGGCCAGTACACCAGGAGACGTGGAGGGGGCCATAGGAGGGCAACAACCCAGCAGCAGGACCACTACCTCAGCCTTTGTGCAAGGAGGAACAGGAGGAGCACTGCCAGAGCCCTGCAAAATGACCTCCAGCAGGCCACAAATGTGTATGTGTCTGCAAAAACGGTTAGAAACTGACTCCATGAGGATGGTCTGAGTGCCCGATGTCCACAGATGGGGTTGTGCTCACAGCCCAACACGTTGCATGATGCTTGGCATTCGCCACAGAACACCAGGATTGGCAAATTTGCCACTGGCGCCCTGTACTCTTCACAGATGAAAGCAGGTTCACACTGAGCACATGTGACAGAGTCTGGAGACGCCGTGCAGAGCGATCTGCTGCCTGCAACATCCTTCAGCATGACCGGCTTGGCAATGGGTCTGTAATGGTGTGAGGTGGCATTTCTCTGGAGGGCACCACAGCCCTCCATGTGATTGCCACAGGTAGCCTGACTGCCATTAGGTACCGAGATGAGATCCTTAGACCCCTTGTGAGAGAATATGCTGGTGCGGTTGGCACTGGGTTCCTCCTAATGCAGGACAATGCCAGACCTCATGTGGCTGGAGTGTGTGAGCAGTTCCTGCAAGATGAAGGCATTGAAGCTATGGACTGGCCCGGCCGTTCACCAGACCTGAATCCAATTGAACACATCTGGGACATCATGTCTCACACCATCCACCAACGTCACATTGCACCACAGACTGTCCAGGAGTTGGCGGATGCTTTAGTCCAGGTCTGGGAGGAGATCCCTCTGGAGACCATCCGCCGCCTCATCAGGAGCATGCCCAGGTATTGTAGGGAGGTGATACAGGCACGTGGAGGACACACACACTACTGAGCAACATTTCCTTGTCTTGAGGCATTTCCACAGAAGTTGGATCAGCCTGTAACTTCATTTTCCACTTTGATTTTGAGCATCATTCCAACCTCAGACCTCCGTGGGATATTAGTTGTGATTTACGTTGAGCATTTTTAGGCTTTATTGTTCTCAACACATTCCACTATGTAATGAATAAAGATTTATAACTGGAACATTTTATTCAGTGATATCTAGAATGTGGCATTTTAGTGTTCCCTTTACTTTTTTGAGCAGTATATATATATATATATATATATATATATATATATATATATATATATATAATATATATAGCTGATGGTATCAGAACGGTTATATAATTCTTTACAAAAATTTAACTCAAATTAACTCAATTTCCTCCCTTTTAGCCTGATTGACATTTCCTCAGTGACTCTGCTGCTGCTGAGATCTCACGCTGCTCTGTACAAGCTGCAACTGTCAGTGAGGCTGGGTGTGTACAGACTGGAGACACTCTGACTTGTGAGCGCTCTCATTGTATAGTTGGACTCATAAAATGCTCATTGTAATAGAAGGATTATACGACCAGACATGGATTTATTTAATAATGGATGCTGTTCTGTATTGTGGCATTTGGTGACAGATTTGCCTTAAAGGGAACCTGTCTTTTGGCATATAAAGCGAGTGTGGGTTATTAAATACTGAACGCTATTGTGTTCCTCTAAAAACTGACCATTTTGCCATTTTTCAGAGGTAACTTTTTAAAATTTTAGCACCATGTATGTTAATCAGCTACCCTGAGTTATCGGGCATTGCAGCAACAAGGTGGCGTCATGCAGTCATTGCTGTAAACATGTATGTATTGTATCCTCCTAGCATGAATAGGTCAGACCTAACATGTACGAAATCCCTCTCATGCCCTCAAGGTGGCTCAGTGGTTAGCACTGCAGCCTGGCAGCGCTGGAGTCCTGGGTTTGAATCCCACCAAGGACAACATCTCAACATCTGCAAGGAGTTTGTATGTTCTCTCCGTGTTTGCGTGGGTTTCCTCCGGGTTTTCTCCCACACTCCACAGACATACTGATAGGGAATGTAGATTGTGAGCCCCATTGGGGACAGCGATGATGATGTCTGTAAAGCGCTGCGATACATGTCGTGGCCATACAAGTAAGCATAATAAAATTCTCTATAATACTTATAAAAAAAATCACTTTATTCTTGAATATACACATAAGTATCATAAAAACATTTCAAACAAATAAACTGGTCACCATACATGTGAATAAAAAAAGTGTGATAAATTAATTATTAGTACTGTCACTCCATCATACAATATATAAGAAAATAATAAAGCACAAGTGCAATAATGATAAGTACCCGTTATCTAGACTCGAATGATAGCCATGATTAATAAATTACCATAAATCCTCAATATATCAGCAATCGTTAAATGCTGGTGCATATGATACAATACAGGATTAACAATAAGTAAATGACGAAGTCAATATACATAATAATACATATATTATCACCTTAAAACAGAATCAATTTGTGAGAACTAGTACTAGTCATCAAAAGTGTGAGAACATTAGAAAAAAACACATCAAAGGTGCAGTAGTAGATAAAGACCATAGATGCCCTGCATAATTGGCAGGTTGGCGTTTCGCTATTGCTTTCTCAGGGGCAGGGAATGACCTGGACTGGTCGTGTTGGCATCAATGACTCCACCATGCCCGATGACTTACATATAAAAGATTAAATGAGGGAAAAATAGCAAAAGCGATGGCTTTTACAAGGAAATGATTGAATTTAGTGTTTAATGACCTGCATAAGCATGGCAGCGGCTTCACAAGCCTAAAGAGGATGACAGGTTCCCTTTAAAACCTCTTCCATTTAGATCACACATTTAATTTTATCAATTTTTTTGTTTGGCTCATAAATTTGGGAGAAAAAGGTCCTTTATTTTTAATTCACTCCTTAAAGGGAATCCGTCACAAGGTTCTGCCACCTAATTTGAGAGCAGCATTATTTAGGGGCAGATATCCCGATTCCAGCGATGTGTCCTTTACTCTGCTGCATGCTGTAGTCTTGTTAAAATCACTGTTTTATCAGCAGATTATCACTAGAGGCCTAGTATACCTTCTGCCATGTAGTCCTCCATATTAATCGAGCTCTGTATAACACCACCCCCCACCACTGATTCTCAGCTTTCTGCCTATGCACAGTGCACACAGAAAGCTGCCAATCAAAGGTGAGAGTGAGATTATACAGGGCTGTGCATTTAGAGGACTGGCAGATCTGCAGCAGAGAAAACAACAATATTATAAAAACTGCAACAAGCAGCCCAGTGAGTGATGCATTGCTGGAATCAGGGTCTCTGCCCCTACATCATGGGATAACAAAAACATGGTGACAGATTCAATTTCAAGTGTAAAATGCGACAATTATCAGTTCCAAATTTTTACAATTTTTTTCTTGGTTGTGATTTAAAGGGGTGGTTTTTCCATGAGCAATGCTTTAATGCTTTTGTCTGGACACAAGAAGCATACCAGGTCTCTTCAGTTTCCGATGTGTACATTCCTAATTTAACAGTGTCCTCCTCATTGTTGCCCCATCAGGCACCTGATATCTGTCACAGGTAGTGGATGGCGACTCGCGCCACTTTATATGCGCTGCTATTATTTTATGGCTACAGAACTAGCGCTTTTCCCTTTCATGTAACCTCTATCTCCACATATATTGGAAGCTCGTGTGATCCGGACCCTCACTCCTATCATTTTGTTTTTAGTTTGCTCCTCAGCTCTGTCTGATTCGTGTTTATTCATGAACCTTCTACAGAATCTATTGGCACCATAGACATGAGATTATGATTACTACTATTATCTCGTGCTAGAAGATGGCTGCATACAGCCTGCGGTGCGATAAAACAGTGCCGTCGTTCCCATAAATGCAGGCGTGACAATGAGATTCATGATCATCTGCAGCATTCTTTCTGCACAGATAGGGGTGTAGCATCCACCCCAAGGCCTCCGTGTTTTTCACGGATAGGACTCATGTACCTGTGTAGTCTATGGGGCTATTCACATGCCTGATTTGTTTCCTTGGACCAAGTGATCTGCAGAAAATATCAGAGACATGTCCGATTTTGAACCAAGGATCGGATCAAAATCGGCAATGCAAGTCAATGGGCTAATGAAAAAAACAAAAAATCGGACCACACTCAGGTTACATCACGGACTGACAGAATGGAGAAAGTGGAGAATATTTTTCTTCATCTCTCCATGTACGAGAAAATCAGATGACACTCGGACAAGAGTGCGATCAAACGCTGATCAGAATAATTGGTTCACTTTACTCATACGTGAAAGGATTGGACATGTGAATGAGACATATATGAAGAACTTTTGTATACAATTATCAAAGACTGACTGTCACTTCCAAACAGAGAACAGGTGTGAACAGGTGCATACTAAAAGTATATGAAATTAGAACTGCATTATTGAGGATCGCCTTCTCGTGACTATGAGGATTGCCTTGTTGTAGCTCTGAGGATAGCCTTGTCGTGGCCGTGAGGGTCGCCTTGTCGTGGTTGTGAGGGTCGCCTTGTCGTGGCCGTGAGGGTCGCCTTGTCGTGGTTGTGAGGGTCGCCTTGTCGTGGCTGTGAGGATCGCCTTGTCGTGGCTGTGAGGATCACCCTGTTGTGGCTGTAAGGATCGTGTTGTCGTGGCTGTGAGGATCGCCTTGTCGTGGCTGTGAGGATCGCCTTGTCATGGCTGTGAGGATCGCCTTGTTGTGGCTGTGAGGATCGCCTTGTCATGGATGTGAGGATCGCCTTGTTATGGCTGTGAGGATCGCCTTGTTGTGGCTGTGAGGATCGCCTTGTCATGGATGTGAGGATCGCCTTGTTATGGCTGTGAGGATTGCCTTGTTATGGCTGCGAGGATCGCCTTGTCGTGGCTGTGAGGATCGCCTTGTCGTGGCTGTGAGGATCGCTTTGTCGTGGCTGTGAAGATCATCTTGCCATGGCCGCTGGGCATACATGAATTGGCCAATTTATGTGCTCAGTTTCTTTGTTTTTTCCTACTTTCTAGAGCAGTAATGCTATTCCAATTTCATAGAGTTCATGTTTTCATGCTATATCGTTACAGGATGGCTACTCTTAGTAAGCACCTGTTCACACCTGGTCTCTGTTTGGAAGTGACGGTCAGTCTTTGATAATTGTATACATTGGCTCTCTGACCAAGTATTCCTCCCATCATCCTTTGGTGGTTTTAATAACGGCAGATTCCTATCTACCCATATAATTGTTGACTATCAGCCCAAGAGAGGAATAATATTAGGTTCCCAGCAAAGAAAGTCGCCTTGTCGTGGCTGCTGGGCACAAATGAATTGGCCAATTTATGTGCTAAGTATCTTCATTTGAATCTGTTTTTCTAGAGCAGTAATGCAATTCCAATTTCAAATATTTCATGTTTGCATGCTATAGCATTACAGTAGGGGTGGAGAACCTCAGGCCCCAGGGCCATTTACGGGCCTAGATGACCTTTTATCAGGGAGGTGTATTTTGATTGCCACAAGCTCATTAATTTCTTCTTGCTCTGTTAGCACAGAACACTACTGAACACTGAAGGGCATGCAATGAAAGATTACGTCCTGACACCAATGCCAGAGTCAGGATGTACTGTGTGGGCGGAGTTCGTACACCCCCCCAAAGGATGGTATAAATATCCAAATGGCCCTTGGCAGAAAAAAGATTCCCCACCCCTGCATTACAGGGTGCAACTTTATTTGCTAGTTATTTGGAGAGCATAGCGGGCCACAAAACTCAGCTGTCTCGGTAAAAACATTGGTACCAACCAACCAACCCCCCCCCAAAAAAAAAAAACATAAATAAATAAACTCTGTTTTTTTTAATTACAACTACCTGTTTTATTTTTGGTGACCGATAATGGCCTTCACTGAATTCACTAATGGCGACATGTCATACCATCCTGTCTGGTGCCAGGATGCCATGTTTTTTCTTGTATTGTATGGGTTATGCCTCATCTTATTTTTATCGTTAGATGTACTTTGTTTTTCTTCCAGTTCTCACTGCTGCAGGAATTTATTATTTCTCCTCTATAAGCCATGTCTGTTATTTAGTCTGAACGCCGCTCATCTCGCCAACCACAATGCAGCTGCTGGCTGCAGGGATTTATGGAAAAAAAGAAAAAGAAAAAAAAAAAAAGAGCAGATACGGTGAGCGGGCCAAGAAAAAGTGACATTTTTCATCAGGAAAACAAACTCATAACGAACGTAGAAAGACAACAGTGAGAATGCTGGGTTAATAACACATTCAGTTTGTAGGCTACTAGGAATGTTCATACTGCGCAGCCACAGAATAATACAATCCTCTAAGAAAATATTCATCACATTTCTACCTTCTATCTTTCACCATAGTTTATTTATGTCCGATCCTACTGTAGCTGTACACTTGGAGATATTTTAGATTTTATGAATGATATTTACTTTTTATTAGTATTATTTTTTATTGTTATTTAGTTTGCTTATACGGCGCCATCATATTCCCCAGCGCTTTACAGACATTAACATCTCTTATTACTATGTATTTGGAATGTGGGAGGAAACCGGAGAACCCGGAGGAAACCCACGCAAACATGGGGAGAACATACAAACTCCTTGCAGATATTGTCCTTGGTGGGATTTGAACCCAGGACCCCAGCGTTGCACTGAGCCACCATGCCACCTATTCATACAACCTGATCACCTATGGTAATGAAATGCGTTCAGATGAGCGAATCGGTTTGGAGACCCCTGGTCCAGCGGCCCCGTACATATTCCATAGCCAACGGATGGGAGTCCAGTGACCTGCCTCCTAGCTGCCAGCATCTTTTCTAATTAATAGGTCCAGGGTAATGTCCTGTGTGCGTCACTCCGGAACGATGGCATGGAGCCTACAAATCAGAAGAGGCGCCAGGGATGCCCGCAGGTAGGAGGCGGCCTGCAGACTCCCGTCAAGTGATCACTGAACCTGTGAGGCTATGGGATCCCAAGTTCTGCAAATCGACGTACTCATCTCCAGTAATGATTGCTTCCAACCTACTGGAATCTGATGAACTGGCCAGAAAATGTACCGAACAAGCTTCAAAAAAGATTCTTAGCTCAGATTTTCAGAGGTACAATTCTATATCTAGACGATGCAAAACAAAGGGATACAAGATGCTTTGTGTAAAAAGGAAGTCAAGACGAAACGGGGCCTGTGGACATTCTGAAAATCAACACTGATGTGTAAGGCCTCATTCAGATGTCCATGTTGTATCCAGATTTTTCACTGATACAGCACGTACCCAATATAATCTATGGTCTTATACATGTGCCCGTCTTTTTGTTCACAGAGGCCTGTCTGTTTTTCTCCGGTATAATGAATGGAAAGTGCCAATATAAATCTAAACACGTACAGCACACGGATGGCGTCAGTGTACAGTCCTTTGCTGTACATGTTTAACAATGGAAAGGAAAAGCTTTGTATTTTTTTAATATATTCATCCATAACACACTGATAGTAAAAACAGACACGCTGAGCACACACTGATGGCAGCGATCGAATACACTGATGACACCGGTGCCATTTTTTCATGCAGTCTTTAAACAAGGACGTGTGAATGAAGCCTGAAGAAGAAGCAATACATTTATTAAGACATAACAGCAGCGCTAAAAAAAAAAAGACACAGATCCATCAAATGTAACCTATTATTGATCCAGAGAAAATAATCCTCCTGTATAACACAGTTGCTGATTGTTTCATGTTAGGGTCCAAAGAGCAATCAACAAATAATAATCAGTGAAAATAATATTTCTTCTTATACCCTTGTGATTTTCACACTTTTAGGCTATGTGCACAGCTAGGAAATGTGTGCAGAATTTTCTGCACAAAATCCGCATCTCCTGGCAGAATCTGCAGCTGCGGATTTGCCGTGGTTTTTATGCGGATTTTGTGCGGATTTGCCGCGGAATTGAAGCGGATTTTGTGCGGATTTTATGCAGTTTTTGCCACTGCGGATTTCTATCATGGAGGGGTGCAGAAACGCTGCAGATCCGCACAAAAGAAGTGAGACGCACTTCTTTTTAATCTGCAGCAATTCCGCACTGATTTTTCTGCACCACGTGCACAACTATTTTTTTGTTACGGTACATTGATTTACACTGTACTGTAAATCACAGAGCGGATCTGCAGCAAATCCGCATCGTGTGCACATAGCCTAAGGGGTTTTCTTCCGATGCTTGTGTGATTGCTGGGGTCCTGCCGTTGTGATCTTCAGCAATCTTGAGAACTGATGTGTCTAAGTCGACTTTTTAAATGAGACAGAGGTCTAAAACCATTTTTGATGAGCTGACAGGCTCAAAGGAAGAATTAATGCTATCCCTGGCAGTGCCCAGATAATCACCCCCACAGCGTGCCATATGTGGGCCAAGTATAACTCCCTAAACAGCAATAAGGGGTGTAACTAAAAAAGGCAGGACCCCACTTAGTTTTTTCCGAACAGTAAAAAGACTTCTTAGCGCTCGCACATAGTAAGAATACCCCATACATAGGAAGGATGCCCCACACATCGAGATGCTGCCCACACGGCAATGATGCCGCCTTATTTTTCACTACGCAGTAATGATGCTTCCATAGTGGCCCAAAAACCCAAATACAGACCATATAAGAAAATGTAGGGGGAAACTTCCAAAATTGATAATATACCCACAGTGTCCCACATAGTAATGATGTCCCACTAACGTCCCTACAGACAGCAGGTTGGCCAGGTAGGTGCAATGAAGTCACTGCATCAGGCCGGCCTGTGCTCGCATCCTACAAAGGCAGGCATGTAAGTAAAGCTGACAGCACGCCGATCATCCCAGGGCCCCGAGACTGTGACCCCAGAGGAGCAGTAATGATAATACTGACATTATTATTTCTATTATTTGTCACCCTTTCTCCTGCATGAATCATCATCGCCTATTGTGCAGGTCATATTCGATATTTCCACGTTCTTTTATAAGTCGATCTTTGGTTTGATACTTAACCTGAAATCTATGAAAATTAGGCATGTAAGTTTGGGCATAGGATAATCCCTGGCAAAGAACAGTCCTGCCTATCCTTCAAGTGCACAACATGGTAAGCAAGAGAGCAAGCACGCAACATGTCATCATGGCAAGGTGATTAAAGGGGTTATCCATATTGTATTTTTTACTATAGGCCTAAGGACATAAAGGTTTGTAGTCGCTAACTTTCTGCCTGCTGTGCCGTGCTGACCTCTGCACAGATCGCTCCTGTCGGCGATTCTGCGGCTTCACGTCGACAGAGCAGCGGCTTCTCTTCCACTCTGCTCTGTAGACGGGGCGTGACTGCCAACATCATACTGATTGACAGTCAGCTCCCTGCTGCCTAACTGTGGAGAGCTGGCTGTCAATCAGCATGACGTCGGCAGTCATGCCCTGCCGACAGAGCAGCACAGAAGAGGAAGAGCTGCCCTGTTGGCGTGAAGCAGCTGAAGCTCTGGCAGGAGCGGTCGGTGACTGCTCTGAGACAGCAATGGGCAGAACACGCAGGTAGTTGCCTCTATTATCTTTTAGGCCCATAGTAAAAAAAAAGAGCAGCATAGTCCTGGACAATCCCTGCATGGACTAATCTCTACCTGACCTCCTGCCTGGCTGAATGACACAGATGGCAGAGGTGATTTTAGGCATTTTCATCCCTCGTGAATAACCTGCATGCCATGTCATGTTTATTTCATAGACTCACTGATCAGCACAATGCACATATCCTTACAACAGAGGAGCGATGACTTATTGTCGTGCAGCGGGATTATTCTGGGTTGTCTGGAGGTCCTGAGAACGTGACTATTCTCGGCTGACCCCAAACCACACTGGGAATTACAGAGAGATTCCAGGAGAGCGCTCCCCACTCGGTTTAAATTTAGACTATATTTCCCCAATCTCCAAAAATGTGAATATTCCTGTGATTTCTTGTCTGTAACTCTTTCCTGACAAATAGGTGTCTTCATGGAAGTGATTACAAGCATTTATCAGACAGTAACCTTCTCCATAATCTCCATCCAGCTCCACGTCTGTTATTTTATTCTCTAGTTATCTTCAATACTCCATGCTCGCTTGTAATCTTCATTACATAGGAATGAGCATTAAACCAAGGAGCCCCTGATATAGCAACCAAATGTTGGGGGCAACACAAAGATACGTGGAAATGTGAGAAACAACTAAAGTACCTAGCATGTAAGAGGCAGGGCGATGGTTCCGCTATCAGTAATCTTTGGAGTTTTAGGCTTTATTCACACGTCCAGGTTTAAACCCATGTGAATAAATGGCATCAGTGTTTTTTGTTTTTTTTCATATTGCACTTTGCCCAGCCACTGTCCTGGAGTCCGCGCACCGCGTATCATCGATGGGGGCACATCGTCTTCACAGTGGTGAGCTGAACATTACCCCCTTATCTTTTTCGCTTTTGGATCAGTGTGTCATCAGTGTTCGGTCCGTGTGTCCGTTTTTTTATCATCAGTGATTTTCATGGATGGATAAATAAAATACAAAGCTCCTCCTATCCTTTACCAAGGTAAATATGGACAGCACATAGATCCCATCCGTGTGCCGTACATTTTTCTTGGACCCATAGACTCATATTGGCACATTTTGCTGATCATAGTTTTTGGCATGGCAAAAGTAAACACTCCAAAACTCAGTTTAAAGGAAATCTGTCACCTGTTTTTTCTACCCCATCTGAGCATCATGTAGGGGCAGAGACCCTGATTCCAGTGATGGTCACTTACTGGGCTGCTTGCTACCATTTTGATAAAATCCCTGTTTTCTCTGCTGCAGATCTACCAGTTTTCTGAAAGCTGAGCTCTGTATAACCCCGCTCACACCACTGATTGGCAGTTTTCTGTGTACCTGTGCATAGGCAGAATGCTGCCAATCAGTGGTGGGGCGTTGTTATCCAGAGCTCATGAATATACTTGACTACAAGGCAGTGGGTTTACTAGTCCTCTAGTGATAATCTCCTGCTGAAAACACTATGATGTTATCAAAACTATTTTAAGTACGGTAATTCAGTAAGTGACACATTGCTGCAATTAGGGTATCTGTCCCTATATTGTATAGCAAAACCCTGGTGACAGATTCCCTTTAAACATTGTAAAACTAAGTCTACATGGTGAAGTCTTTAATAAATGCAATGCGTATATCAAATAGGGAAGTACCAAACCATAGCCTAGTGAATCACCGAGTTAAGTACCAAGTCTTACAAATAAATCATATAAAAAATATCCTTTATTTCAATCATTACAAGATCAATTTTCATGGGTATTTTTCAATATATATATATAAAAAAATATTAATACTCTAACCCTAGATTTTGTCTGTATTGGAGAAGGGAGAAAAATCACCCATATTTGCTACTCATTTCTCCCTACCTGTCTGCGGAGGTTGGCACCCCATTCCTGTGCAGTGGCGCCCCCACTCGTCGCCGGCTATCCCTCCCTGACCCTAGATGGCCCTGTTTAAAGGACAGAGGGTGCAGCAAGGATTCAGTAGTAAGATACCATATGTTTTAATCAGGTCAACACAATACCCTATGCATGTAGAAAAGCCGCGGAGACACCATCAAGTGTTTCTCAACGCAAGCAATAAATAGCCAGGTCTTTCACCGGGAAGGAACAACCACGGGAAGGGCAGCATCCAAAAAGGAAAACCACCTATGCCAAAACATGGTATCCATCCACAGACAGCTGTTTCGGGGTATTTGCCCCTCATCAGTGTGGAGTAAGAAACTGGCTTTTAGGAGCAGTGCCTAGTAAAAGGACTATAAACATAAGGATGAATGACCTCGGGGAGATCAAAACATCCAACACCGCGGAGACACCATCACGTGTTTCTCAACGCAGTGATCCAGAACACTATGCACAGTGTATGCAGAAAGCTATCAATTAGTGATGTGGGCAGGGTTATACAGGACTCAGCATTCAGAGAAATGGTAGATCTGCAGCGGATTTTTTCAAAACTGTGGCAAGCAGCCCAGTAAGTGACATGACACTGGAATCAGGGTCTCTGCCCCTACACTATGCTGCTCTCAGATAACAGTAAAATATGGTGACAGATTCCCTTTACAAGGCTACAGGAATGCACAATGTATAAAATATGAAGCTAATATAAACAAATGTATATGATGCCTATGGCAGTAATACTCCGAAGGCTCCCATCATTCTATTTAGAGCTTAACCCCTTCCCGACCTTTGACGCCACGTAGGCGTCATGAAAGTCGGTGCCATTCCGACCCATGACGCCTATGCGGCGTCATGGAAAGATCGCGTCCCTGCAGATCGGGTGAAAGGGTTAACTCCCATTTCACCCGATCTGCAGGGACAGGGGGAGTGGTAGTTTAGCCCAGGGGGGGTGGCTTCACCCCCTCGTGGCTACGATCGCTCTGATTGGCTGTTGAAAGTGAAACTGCCAATCAGAGCGATTTGTAATATTTCACCCATTATAACTGGTGAAATATTACAATCCAGCCATGGCCGATGCTGAAATATCATCGGCCATGGCTGGAAATACTAGTGTGCCCCCACCCCACCACTCCGATCGCCCCCCCACCCCCCCGATCTGGCCGGTACACTGCTCCGGCTCCCCTCCGTCCAGTGCTCCGCTCCCCCCCGTGCTCGTGTCCGCTCCCCCCGTGCTCCAATCACCCCCCCGTGCTCCAATCACCCCCCCTGCACTCCGATCCACCCCCCCCGTGCTCCGTTCCACCCCCCCGTGCTCCGTTCCAGCCCCCCCGTGCTCCGTTCCACGCCCCCCGCGCTCCGTTCCACCCCTCCCGCGCTCCGATTCCCCCCCCCGTGCTCCGATCCCCCCCCCCGTGGTCCCCCCCCACCCTATCATACTTACCGATCCAGCCGTGGTCCCGTCCGTCTTCTCCCGG
This sequence comes from Ranitomeya imitator, assembly GCF_032444005.1. NCBI lineage: Eukaryota > Metazoa > Chordata > Amphibia > Anura > Dendrobatidae > Ranitomeya > Ranitomeya imitator. The sequence goes on from NC_091288.1 coordinate 72,717,917, forward strand.
GCGCCGCCATCTTCCAAAATGGCGGGCGCATGCGCAGTGCGCCCGCCGAATCTGCCGGCCGGCAGATTCGTTCCAAAGTGCATTTTGATCACTGAGATATAATCTATCTCAGTGATCAAAATAAAAAAAATAATAAATGACCCCCCCCCCTTTGTCACCCCCACAGGTAGGGACAATAAAAAAATAAAGAAATTTTTTTTTTTCCACTAATGTTAGAATAGGGTTAGGGGTAGGGTTAGGGTTAGGGGTAGGGGTAGGGTTAGGGTTAGGGGTAGGGTTAGGGGTAGGGGTAGGGTTAGGGTTAGGGTTAGGGGTAGGGTTAGGGGTAGGGTTAGGGGTAGGGTTAGGGCTAGGGTTAGGAATGTGCACACGTATTCTGGTCCTCTGCGGATTTTTCCGCTGCGGATTTGATAAATCCGCAGTGCTAAACCGCTGCGGATTTATGGCGGATTTACCGCGTTTTTTTCTGCGCATTTCACTGCGGTTTTACAATTGCGATTTTCTATTGGAGCAGATGTAAAACCGCTGCGGAATCCGCACAAAGAAGTGACATGCTGCGGAATGTAAACCGCTGCGTTTCCGTGCAGTTTTTCCGCAGCATGTGTACAGCGATTTTTGTTTCCCATAGGTTTACATTGAACTGTACACTCATGGGAAACTGCTGCGGATCCGCAGCGTTTTCCGCAGCGTGTGCACATACCTTTAGAATTAGGCTATGTGCACACGGTGCGGATTTGGCTGCGGATCCGCAGCAGTGTTCCATCAGGTTTACAGTACCATGTAAACATATGAAAAACCAAATCCGCTGTGCCCATGGTGCGGAAAATACCGCGCGGGAACGCTGCGTTGTATTTTCCGCAGCATGTCAATTCTTTGTGCGGATTCCGCAGCGTTTTACACCTGTTCCTCAATAGGAATCCGCAGGTGAAATCCGCACAAAAAACACTGGAAATCCGCGGAAAATCCGCAGGTAAAACACAGTGCCTTTTACCCGCAGATTTTTCAAAAATGGTGCGGAAATATCTCACACGAATCCGCAACGTGGGCACATAGCCTTAGGGTTGTGGTTAGGGTTAGGGGTGTGTTGGGGTTAGGGGTGTGTTGGGGTTAGTGTTGTGGTTAGGGGTGTGTTGCGGTTAGGGTTGTGATTAGGGTTATGGCTACAGTTGGGATTAGGGTTAGGGGTGTGTTGGGGTTAGTGTTGGAGGTAGAATTGAGGGGTTACCACTGTTTAGGCACATCAGGGGTCTCCAAACGCAACATGGCGCCACCATTGATTCCAGCCAATCTCGTATTCAAAAAGTCAAATGGTGCTCCCTCACTTCCGAGCCCTGACGTGTGCCCAAACAGTGGTTTACCCCCACATATGGGGTACCAGCATACTCAGGACAAACTGCGCAACAATTACTGGGGTCCAATTTCTCCTGTTACCCTTGTGAATCTAAAAAAATGCTTGCTAAAACATAATTTTTGAGGAAAGAAAAATGATTTTTTATTTTCACGGCTCTGCGTTGTAAACGTCTGTGAAGCACTTGGGGGTTCAAAGTGCTCACCACATATCTAGATAAGTTCCTTGGGGGGTCTAGTTTCTAAAATGGGGTCACTTGTGGGGGGTCTCTACTGTTTAGGCACACCAGGGGCTCTGCAAACGCAACGTGACACCCGCAGACCATTCCATCAAAGTCTGCATTTCAAAAGTCACTACTTCCCTTCTGAGCCCCGACGTGTGCCCAAACAGTGGTTTACCCCCACATATGGGGTATCAGCGTACTCAGGAGAAACTGGACAACAACTTTTGGGGTCCAATTTCTCCTGTAACCCTTGGGAAAACAAAAAATTCTGGGCTAAATAATTATTTTTGAGGAAAGAAAACGTATTTATTATTTTCACGGCTCTGCATTATAAACTTCTATGAAGCACTTGGGGGTTCAAAGTGCTCACCACACATCTAGATAAGTTCCTTTCAGGGTCTAGTTTCCAAAATGGGGTCACTTGTGGGGGGTTTCTACTGTTTAGGCACATCAGGGGCTCTGCAAACGCAACGTGACGCCCGCAGAGCATTCCATCAAAGTCTGCATTTCAAAACGTCACTACTTCAATTCCAAGCCCCGGCATGTGCCCAAACAGTAGTTTACCCCCACATATGGGGTATCACCGTACTCAGGAGAAACTGGACAACAACTTTTGGGGTCAAATTTCTCCTGTTACCCTTGGGAAAATTAAAAAATTCTGGGCTAAATAATTATTTTTGAGGAAAGAAAACGTATTTATTATTTTCACGGCTCTGCATTATAAACTTCTATGAAGCACTTGGGGGTTCAAAGTGCTCACCACACATCTAGATAAGTTCCTTTGGGGGTCTAGTTTCCAAAATGGGGTCACTTGTGGGGGGTTTCTACTGTTAAGCCACATCAGGGGCTCTGCAAACGCAACGTGACGCCCACAGAGCATTCCATCAAAGTCTGCATTTCAAAACGTCACTACTTCACTTCCGAGCCCCGGCATGTGCCCAAACAGTGATTTACCCCCACATATGGGGTATCAGCGTACTCAGGAGAAACTGGACAACAACTTTTGGGGTCAAATTTCTCCTGTTACCCTTGGGAAAATAAAAAATTGCAGGCTAAAAGATCATTTTTGAGAAAATAATTTTTTTTTTTATTTTCATGGCTCTGCGTTATAAACTTCTGTGAAGCACTTGGGGGTTCAAAGTCCTCACCACACATCTAGATTAGTTCCTTTGGGGGTCTAGTTTCCAAAATGGTGTCATTTCTGGGGGATCTCCAATGTTTAAGCACACAGGGGCTCTCCAAACGTGACATGGTGTCCGCTAATGATTGGAGCTAATTTTCCATTTAAAAAGCCAAATGGCGTGCCATCCCTTCCGAGCCCTGCCGTGCGCCCAAACAGTGGTTTACCCCCACATATGGGGTATCAGCGTACTCAGGACAAACTGGACAACAATATTTGGGGTCCAATTTCTCCCATTATCCTTGGCAAAATAGGAAATTCCAGGCTAAAAAATCATTTTTGAGGAAAGAAAAATTATTTTTTATTTTCATGGCTCTGCGTTATAAACTTCTGTGAAGCACCTGGGGGTTTAAAGTGCTCAATATGCATCTAGATAAGTTCCTTGGGGGGTCTAGTTTCCAAAATGGGGTCACTTGTGGGGGAGCTCCAATGTTTAGGCACACAGGGGGCTCTCCAAACGCGACATGGTGTCCGCTAACAATTGGAGCTAATTTTCCATTCAAAAAGTCAAATGGCGCGCCTTCCCTTCCGAGCCCTGCCGTGTGCCCAAACAGTGGTTTACCCCCACATATGAGGTATCGGCGTACTCGGGAGAAATTGCCCAACAAATTTTATGATCCATTTTATCCTACTGCCCATGTGAAAATGAAAAAATTGAGGCGAAAATAATTTTTTTGTGAAAAAAAAGTACTTTTTCATTTTTACAGATCAATTTGTGAAGCACCTGAGGGTTTAAAGTGCTCACTAGGCATCTAAATAAGTTCCTTGGGGGGTCTAGTTTCCAAAATGGGGTCACTTGTGGGGGAGCGCCAATGTTTAGGCACACAGGAGCTATCCAAACGCGACATGGTGTCCGCTAACGATGGAAATAATTTTTCATTCAAAAAGTCAAATGGCGCTCCTTCCCTTCCGAGCCTTACCATGTGCCCAAACAGTGGTTTACCCCCACATGTGAGGTATTGGTGTACTCAGGAGAAATTGCCCAACACATTTTAGGATCCATTTTATCCTGTTGCCCATGTGAAAATGAAAAAATTGAGGCTAAAAGAATTTTTTTGTGAAAAAAAAGTACTTTTTCATTTTTACGGATCAATTTGTGAAGCACCTGGGGGTTCAAAGTGCTCACTATGCATCTAGATAAGTTCCTTGGGGCGTCTAGTTTCCAAAATGGGGTCATTTGTGGGGGAGCTCCAATTTTTAGGCACACGGGGGCTCTCCAAACGTGACATGGTGTCCGCTAAAGAGTGGAGCCAATTTTTGATTCAAAAAGTCAAATGGCGCTCCTTCCCTTCCAAGCCCTGCTGTGTGCCCAAACAGTGGTTTACCCCCACATATGAGGTATCAGCGTACTCAGGACAAATTGGACAACAACTTTCGTGGTTCAGTTTCTCCTTTTACCATTGGGAAAATAAAAAAATTGTTGCTAAAAGATAATTTTTGTGACTAAAAAGTTAAATGTTCATTTTTTCCTTCCATGTTGCTTCTGCTGCTGTGAAGCACCTGAAGGGTTAATAAACTTCTTGAATGTGGTTTTGAGTACCTTGAGGGGTGCAGTTTTTAGAATGGTGTCACTTTTGGGTATTTTCAGCCATATAGACCCCTCAAACTGACTTCAAATGTGAGGTGGTCCCTAAAAAAAATGGTTTTGTAAATTTCGTTGTAAAAATGACAAATCGCTGGTCAAATTTTAACCCTTATAACTTCCTAACAAAAAAAAATTTTGTTTCCAAAATTGTGCTGATGTAAAGTAAACATGTGGGAAATGTTATTTATTAACTATTTTGTGTCACATATCTCTCTGGTTTAACAGAATAAAAATTCAAAATGTGAAAATTGCGAAATTTTCAAAATTTTCGCCAAATTTCCGTGTTTATCACAAATAAATGCAGAATTTATTGACCTAAATTTACCACTAACATGAAGCCCAATATGTCACGAAAAAACAATCTCAGAACCGCTAGGATCCGTTGAAGCGTTCCTGAGTTATTACCTCATAAAGGGACACTGGTCAGAATTGCAAAAAACGGCAAGGTCTTTAAGGTCAAAATAGGCTGGGTCTTGAAGGGGTTAAAAAGGTGCAATATGGTCAAATGTGGATCACCAAAGTACCCTAAAAACATCTAAACCTGGCTCTGCAGAACAGTATGGGGGTCTGTATGGCGATCGTATGGTCTTCTTCATAATTATATGGAGCCTAAAAGTAAGAAATGGTGTCGGAGGATTATACCTGACATTATATACATATAAAAGCTCTAGGTTTGTATAAGTCGCATTGGTTCCTAAGACAACTATGGGTTCTGCCTGGCATTTATGGCGTGGGCTAGGTATATCAGGTGTGACCTGGTAAGACTGGTTAAAATGTCCTGATCTGATGTACAGTATGTTATGGAAGTCAATATTCATCTGAATTAGCGATGTCAGCGCAGATATACATAGGCTTGGTGTGAGCTAAGAATCTGCGCTCGCTCCTCCAGACAGAATACACGCCTAGTACATTTATACATCATTAGCATAGAATTACTGGTCATTACTCAGAAACACACATATAAAAAAAAGTCAAAGCTATAATTAAAAGATTAAAAAAATATATATATATTTTTTTTTTTTTGCCGTATGGGGTGTTAATATGAGCATCATATGGGGAGTAATTGAGAGCTGCATATTATTTCTATTAACTGTATGGTTAACTCTACATTCGAGGGATATATTCGGCTGAGCACCACACTCCATTCCAGAAGCTCATATAGAAATGATCAGCCTCCACTGAAACCCCTGAGGCCAAGGGATGATTCACAGGCGTGAATCACACTGTTCACAGCATCCACCCTGAGAGAGACGCTGTAGCCTATACAGCCTGTGCCGAGCACGGCCATATGCGGGGCAGGACGGAGGAGACGCTTATTGGGCAGCACCAAAGAAGTCATTTCTTCATATCACTCTCCTACTTCCAGACAGGCCGCCTCTGGGAGATGTCAGGCCTAGCTGCAATGCAGTCTGGATTATCGATCTTCTTCTGACTGAATTAAGCTTGATAAGGAACTGGCAAAATATATAATCATTCATTACAGTCCTCCGGACTCCACAAGAATGGGTAACTATTAGCCGGCCCTGACACCAGGGGGTGAGGAGGTCATATGTATCTAAAAATATTAAAGGGCTGGTGACAATGATTGTCTGACACGCACACCTGGAAAATAGTCACTAGGCCAGGGACTGTCTGATAATGACTTTTTGCTGTTAATTCTATGGGTGCATGGAGGGGATGGACAATTTCCCTCTCCAAAGGTTTTTTTTTTAAAACAACCCTTCCCCCTTTGTCCTAGTACAGAATGACAACAACCTACCAAAAATTCCCCACAGTCCACCGCCACCCCCGTCCCACAGAGCACCACCACCGCCGCCCCACAGGCCACCGCAGCCCCATGGGCAACCGCAGCCCCACAGGTCACTGCAGCCCCACAGAGCACCGTAGCCTCACAGAGCACCGTAGCCCCACAGAGCACCGCAGCCCCACAGAGCACCTGTCGAAAAATGCCGGTGGAGCCCCGCCATACGAGCCTGGGATGGGATTTCCCAGAAGCCACCAGCCTGGACCACTGAAGAACCCCTGTGACCACTCCTCCACCTGTGCCGAAAACCCTCCCCGGTAAGCTGAATTCAGACTGTAAGACGGATCTCCATTTGACACTTTTTTTCCCCTATTTTCCTTCTGAAAATTTGGGGTGCGTCTTATGGTCCAGTGCGTCTTATAGACCAAAAAATATGGTAAGTGTCACGCTGCTGCAATGCAGGTAGGTGCAGGCTCCACTAGAAGGCAGCAGAGTGGAAGCAGGACAGCACCTAAACAGAGCTGGCCTGCAGTGCAGCAGTGAGGCTACCACAGGTGGCAGCAGAAAACAAGCCGGGTCAAATCCTAGATTGTAGCGCAGTACCTAAGGAAAAAGCAAACTCATGGTCAGAGACAAGCCAGGGAGTCAGTAACCATCAGGAGCGGATACGCCAAAAGACAGAAGCAGGTCAGAATACAAGCCAAGTCAAAACCAGGGAGTCAGCACTCTAAAGGGAAACCTGGAGTCAAGACGGGAATAGGGGAAAACAGAGACACGGGTTCAGACAGCAAACGCAGCAGGACAAATCAGAGCAATCAGAGTCAGCTACAGCTGCACTAGGCAAAAACTATAACTGACATCGCCAGCAGGAAGCAGCAGCGATAAATAGCCAACCTGAACCCAGACAGAGACTGAGAATGGTTGACTCTTGACATGACCAGACCGGGAAAGAGGGAAAACAGGACTCAAAACCCGGTCTGGATCATGACACTAAGAATTGATAATCCACCCGACGTTCCCTCAAAAAGGGCAAGCATGAAAGAATGCTACATCACCTTCATTTTACAAATCGTGACAGTCTCACAATGTTCATATACATACCTATACCTATATCCTATGAAAATTTAAATGATAGCAAATCCCCCTCCCTTTAATTGGAAACTGCTGTTCCAACAAACTTTGCATATGGTAAATATAAGAAACTTTATGGCATATCATATCAGAGATATCTACTTCTTTCTCCACTTATCGGTCACTTCTCACTTCTTTTTCTTCCCCAAGTCTCCTGAGCATCTAAAATCTGTCTTGGTAAAAAAAAAATAGAAAATCAGCTCACTGAGGTGTCGGATTACAGCTGCCTATTGAAGTCTATGGAGGGAGGAAGTGGAGGGAGAAACAGAAGAGGAGTAAAGTGAATCAGAGAAGCAGAGAGACAGTTCCTGTTTCTGCTTTCCAGGAAAGCCGGCTTCACACATTCGACATTCACGATGTGAGTACAAGCCACAATATTTGGAATGGCCGCATGTTTTCTAACCTGAAATCGATAGCCTCATATATGAGGCTGAATTTGGGCCAGAAGGCCCATGTGGCCGGTCCCAGTGGCGTAGGAAGGGAGGTGCGGGGGGGGCGGTCCGCCCCGGGCGGCACAATGCGGGGGGCGGCCGGCGCTGCAGAAGAAAAAAAAAAAAAAAAAAGACGCCCCTTTAAATCTTCGGGCGGCGCCGTCCGCCGCCACGACCAGGGCCAGCTCCCCCCACCACCGGACCCCGCCCCCGCCCCCCGCTCTATACTCACCTCTCCTGGTTCCTGCGGCGCCGGCAGCTGCAGCCTCCTCTGACTCTGCGACGTCTCAGAGCAGAGGGCGCGATGACGTCACTACTGTGCGCGCCGCTCTGCCTCTCTGTCCTGAGCGTCGCAGAGCCGGAGAGACGCTGACTGCACCGGACCTGCGCTAGGAACGGGAGAGGTGAGGATTTTACTTTTTTTTTTTTTCTTTATGTCTGACTGTCTGGGGCTGGGGCAATGCTGGAGACCATGGGGCAGATTGCTGGACACACTGGGGCAATACATGAGACCATGGGGCAGATTGCTGGACACACTGGGGCAATACGTGAGACCATGGGGCAGATTGCTGGACACACTGGGGCAATACAGGAGACTATGGGGCAGATTGCTGGACACACTGGGGCAATACATGAGACCATGGGGCAGATTGCTGGACACACTGGGGCAATACAGGAGACTATGGGGCAGATTGCTGGACACACTGGGGCAATACAGGAGACTATGGGGCAGATTGCTGGACACACTGGGGCAATACATGAGACCATGGGGCAGATTGCTGGACACACTGGGGCAATACAGGAGACCATGGGACAGATTGCTGGACACACTGGGGCAATACAGGAGACTATGGGGCAGATTGCTGGACACACTGGGGCAATACAGGAGACTATGGGGCAGATTGCTGGACACACTGGGGCAATACATGAGACCATGGGGCAGATTGCTGGACACACTGGGGCAATACAGGAGACCATGTGGCAGAATGCTGGACACACTGGGGCAATACAGGAGACCATGGGGCAGATTGCTGGACACACTGGGGCAATACAGGAGACCATGGGGCAGATTGCTGGACACACTGGGGCAATACTGGAGACCATGGGGCAGAATGCTGGACACACTGGGGCAATACAGGAGACCATGTGGCAGAATGCTGGACACACTGGGGCAATACAGGAGACCATGGGGCAGATTGCTGGACACACTGGGGCAATACAGGAGACCATGTGGCAGAATGCTGGACACACTGGGGCAATACAGGAGACCATGGGGCAGATTGCTGGACACACTGGGGCAATACAGGAGACCATGGGGCAGATCGCTGGACACACTGGGGCAATACTGGAGACCATGGGGCAGAATGCTGGACACACTGGGGCAATGCTGGACACTGGGGGTAATATGCTGGACACACTGGGGCAGACTGCTGGACACTGGGGCAGATTGCTGGACACACTGGGGGCAGTGCTGGACATACTGGGGCAGATTGCTGGACACACTGGGGGTAATATGCTGGACACACTGGGGCAGATTGCTGGACAACATGGGGGTAATATGCTGGACACACTGGGGCAGATTGCTGGACAACATGGGGGTAATATGCTGGACACACTGGGGGCAGGACTTGAGGCATGGGCAGAATGTAGATACGGGGCATGATTGAAGACACGGGGCAGGATTGGATCATGGGGCAGGACGGATACGATGGAGGCTGGTGGGGCAGGATGTGGAGATCATATGGGGTAGAATGGATACTCATGAGGGCAGGATGCGAGAACATATGGCTGGAGCCAGGAATGAGAAACGGGGCCAGGGTGGGGAATATTATTACCATAGGGGCTAATTAAGGGATATTATTACTGCAGTGATGTATTTATTTTATTTTTTGAGTGTACTGTTTTAAATGGGGGGGCGGTCCTGTTACTGTGCAGAGTGACACTATATCACCTTTTTTTCTTCATGTGATGTAATGTAGAAGTTGTGAAAAATTAAGTAATGTGTTCTGCAAGCGGGGCTCGAGATAACTGTGTTATTTCCTGCAGAAACGAGTCCTGGCTGGAAGGAATGATGGCGGTCTGTGCTGGATGAAAGATGAAGGACTTCACCTAGAGACGTCACTGGTGAGTCAGTGTTACCTATACACTGACACTATACACTGTATACTATATAGAGGTCCTGTGTATAATGTCACCAGTGATCTCTGTATTACCTCTACACAGACACTGCATACTAAGTACAGATCTCCTGTGAATACTGGCACTTATGGTGATAGTATTGTGTTTTTTTTTTTATTACTGATCAGTATTGTAGTATTCAGTCACTATGTGGTGGTAATATGTGGTCTGGAAATGGTGTTGTGGTATTTGTCCCTTGTATGTAGTATTATTCGGTCACTATGTGGCCTGGTCATGGTGTGGTGGTATTAAGTCACAGGTGTGGCATGTGGGGGTGACACCATTAGGCCCAGTTTAAGTTCTACAAAACAGGAAAACCGTTTTTGGTAACCTTTGTGTGTATTGAGCCGGGGGGGGGGGGGGGGCGCCAAACTCGGGAACAGCCCCGGGCGGCAAAAGCTCTAGCTACGCCTCTGGCCGGTCCTAACATTGCAGTCCGTATTTGGACTATAACTGTTGGATGTGTCAAACAGGCCTAAGGGTGTGTTTCCACGGTCAGGAAACCCTGCGTGATTGACCCTGCATAGAGCCGCAATATTTTAGTGAATAAGAGTATGCGTGTGCCATGCAGTCTTCAGGGGCACACACGCAGTATGCTTTGCCCTACTGCGAGCAAAGCCGAAAAGCATTACTGCGCATGCGCCCGCGTACTATGTGCAGGAACACAGTGAAATACTTCCGGGACATAGTGCGCGGGCGCATGCGCAGTAATGATTTTCGGCTTTGCTCTCAGTAGGGCAAAGCATAATGCGCGTGCGCCACCGAAGACTGCATAGCGCACACGCCAACTATGGCGCACGCATACTCTTATTCACTAAAATATTGCGGAAAACAGGGACGGACGGGGTGGAGAAATGACGAGGATACGCCGTCCATCTGACCGGTAAAAACCCATTTTAATATCACCCCAATTTGAGGTGACAGGTTCCTTTTAAGGACTATGTCGGACACAGGTTGTATACTATTGGTTTATTACTTTTCTTTTTTTCCAGGAGACGAGGGCATCGCATGGATTGAGCGTACAATAAAAATATTGTCAAAACTGTGTGGTGTTTTATTTCATTAAAATACTTTATTCTGCATGTGTGTATGTTTTATTAACACTTTCACTACTATAGGATTAGTAATGGTAGGTATCTTATTGACACCTCTCCATTACTAAGCCGGCTTAATGTCACCTTACAAGGTGACATTAACCCCTTATTACCCCACTGCTACAGGGGAGTGGGAAGAGAGATGCTAAGTGCTGGAATTGGCACATCTTACAGATGCACCATTTCTGGAGCGGTTGGGGGCTGGCATTTGTAGCCGAGGGGGGGGGGCAAAATCCATGGCCCCGCTCTAGGCTATGAATATGAATATCAGCTCGCAGCTCTCTGCGTAGCCTTTCTGGATATAAATTATAGGGGGACCCCACGTCATTTTTTTGGGGGGGTCCCCCTATTTTTATAGCCAGTAAAGGCTAAATATACAGCTGCGGGATGATATTCATGGCTTGGGAAGATCCATGGGTATTAACCCCTTCCCAGGCTACAAATATCAGTCCCCCAGTCGTTGGCTTTCCCTCACTGGCGTAGAAAATTGCGCGGGAACCCATGCCATTTTTTTTTCACATTTTTTAAAATTAAACATATATTGCTTTTAAGGCCGGGGTCACACTTGCGAGAAACTCACACGAGTCTCTCGCCTCAATACCCGGCACAGCCGCTGGCACTCGGACCGGAGCGTTCAGCTACAAAGAAATACATGCAGCCGCGCGCTGTGGTCCCAAGTGCCGGCGGCAGTGCCGGGTATTGAGGCGAGAGACTCGTGTGAGTTTCTCGCATGTGTTATCCCGGCCTAACTCTTTATTAACATTTTATTATGTTTATTACTAAACATTGGGCTTGGAATTATCTATCTATTATCTAATCTATTGTATCTATCTAGCTATTGTATCTATTATCTACCGATATATCTATCTATAAATACAGTATATCTATCGATAGATAGATATATCTATAGATAGCTAGATAGATATATCGATAGATAATAGATAGATACAATAGATAGATAGATAGATAGATAGATACAATAGATAGATACAATAGATAGATAGATAGATAGATAATAAATGGATAGATAGAGCTATAGATAGATAGATAGATACGGCCGTCGTCTTGTGGAAGCCCGTGTTTCCCTGCCTGTCCTGCATTTGACATGATGTCAGAATAAAGTTTGGATTTTATTTGGATGGTGAGAGCCCGCATTTCTTCTATTTTCATGCAGCGGTGATTTGGACTTATTTTCAGTGTGAGCACCTGATTTCCAATTCAGCTTCTTGGTATCTGAATCATGCTTAACTTATCCAGGTGATAGAACTAGCTGTTAGTGCGGTCTTCTGTTTTTCTTTGGTTTTTGGATGTAAATGAAGAGGTTGGACAAGAAATGACATCACATTTCTTTTTTTTTTGGTATAACTTTATTTAGCTTACAAAAACACACACAAATCCGCGTGAAAAAAAACGCATGAAAAACGCATCAAAAACGCAGGTGACCTCAGGTGCCGATTTGGTGCCGATTTTACCTGCGTCAAATCCTGAGCAATTCCTGATGCAATCCTGACCGTGGAAACATACCCTAAGTGTTTGTCTTACCCAAGAGCTAGATGCACAGCAACAATTCTCAGTACTGCTGTTTAATGATGACCATGCTGCAGCCGCTTTTGAACCTCAGCTACAAAGAGAAAAAACAGGAGAGCAGGAATCCATCATGTCTATGTGTGCTGTGTATAGGGAACCTCATATCAGCTAGTTTCCACTCACTAGCTCTGAGACAGCTGGAGATTAGAGATAGAGCCTGCATTGGAGAAAACTAATCTAGGACACAAGTCATATAAAAGCTAGAAATATTACCCCTCACATACATATACTTGACAGCGTTTTTGCACAGTCATCTAAAATAACTGCTATGTTTTCGGTACAACTCAACCAGCAGCCACCCAGTTGTACATTATGTATGAAGTTACTTGTTTTCTTTTACTAAATCGAATGATACATTTTAGAGAATACAAATTTTCACTAGAATGGAAATGCCGACCAGTTTTCAGAGGCCAAAAGTAAATGCATTTATGTCCATATTGAAGATAGGTGAAATCAGAAAGTACGCAAAGACAAAACATTGCATCATGCGTTAACCGGCAAACACAATCTGTGCCCTATAAATGTTGTATTAACTCTAATTATCTCACACTAATCAGACAGAGAAACAAACATGACACAGTTACATTAGACAGCTTTAGTTTCTGGGTGTGTATACATATGTATATGTGTAGAAGTAACTGGCTGATACCAGGTCATGCTGCAGAAAGTTTTATTTGTTTAAATAGCCAGACTATTACCAAGTAGAACATCAAATTCATTTTAAAGGAATCAGTCAGCTGCTTTTTGCTACCTCATGGGAGAGCAGCCTGATGTAGGGAAAGAGAAGCTGAATCCAACGATGTATCACTTAGATTACTGGGTGAAGCAGTTCTGATACAATCAGAGCTTTTACATTTAGCATGCAGCAGAGCTGAGAAAGCAAGCCACACCCACTCCATGGCTAACCCCGCCCACACCAGGTTCTGCATGGACAAAGTCCATAGACAGTGAGGTGCTCATCACAGGAGGGGGTGTTGCTGGACCATGAGGCACTCGCTCCTGAGTCCAGCAATGATATGCTCCTGGTGCTAAATCAATCATTGCAAGCAAACAAAGCCACAGAGATTGATAATAGAGGCATCACTGAAATCTGTGTTTTAACCCCTACAGAATGCTCTCTTCAGTTTACATTGCAAAAACCTGCTGACAGATTCCTTTTAACGGGGTTACATCAATGGCATAGGGAAGAGTCATCAATATCTTATCAGTAGGAGCGGGACACGTGGCACCCCCGTCGATCAGTTGTACCCGATGTTGGCAGCAGTCGGAAATGATCAGTTGTGGAGCTGCACTGAACAACTCCATCAACAGTATAGAGGCTGAGCACTGCATGCCCATACAATATTGATCGGCAATTGAGCAATTCTGACAGCCATCTCCACCAGGAATGGCTGAGCGGCAGGATTATCGAGAGCTGCAGCTCCGCTGATCAGACATTGATGAGCCATCCTATAGATTGGCCATCAATGCAAACATTCCAGACAACCCTTTTAATATTAAATAAAATATGTCTACATAAAATAGAGTTCTCAATAGATATTAGTCATATTCCTAGGGATTAGAGCATACACAGTTTATACAAACAGTGCCCTCCTCAAATCCTCAATTCAGCCACAGGCCCCAATGTCAGTACATGAAAAAAAAACTTTGAGGTGTATAGATTCACCTTTGTGTATAAAATGATATCTTCTAGACATGAGGGAAGATATGATCAATGCTGAGACATCCATTGATTACCAGAATGAAAAGACCATACGGTAATTGGTCTTGGATCTCCCCGGAGGGAGCAGCGTTAGGGAGGAGGCATGCTGCTCTGAAGAATCCCAGAGCCTTTTTGTTCTAATGGTTGGATGAGGTGTCCCTAATGACCAATTCTTGGATAACTAAACAAACCTTAACATTTTTAGGAAGACATCTAAGTGAGTGGAGACATACCTATGATTTTTCTAAGAAGCTCCCTCAGATACTGTATGTATATCCTTTGACTATACTATGTGAAAACACACCAATACAAGTCCACAATCTATTGTCTACGGATGTCCATATAGGTTTGATAAATGTTGGATGAATTCCGAAGTGATCGATCGATCAACAAATGTGTATCAGGGATCCCAACTCTCCCCAGATGGAAGATGTCTTGGGAAAGAACAATCTTGAATTTCAGAGTGATCTGGAGGTGGCTTGTCTCCCCCTACGTACTGTAGAAACACGCAAGTCCACATTGACCAAGCATGCATGTTTGTGGAGAAGTAACATGATACAATGCATCTAACACATCCCTATTTGCTGATGATGTATCCACCGGGATTTACAAGAGGCAGTCACTTCAGGGCACGCCAGAATTCTTGTCCTAAAGCCTGTTTTTCTCCACATTTTGACTGTTTGCTGAGACCTTGCTTAGATGTTTTTATCTCCAGCGGTATTTACAAGAGCATCTAAGTATAGAGCATCTTCAGAGTGGAATGTGCCTGAAGAACGGACTGGTCACTTCTTTTAACTGCTTGGCATCTTTTGAAGCAGTTAAAAGATGCTTAAAACCTGACCAGTAAGTCATTTTTACATTTTTGCATTTTTCTTTTGAGCGTTTTCTGATTTCTTTTTTAGGCAGATTTAAAAAACCTGTCTGAAAAAGATGTGGCGTGCCCATACGCTACGGCTGGACTTCCAGCAGATTCTTGAAAAGTACTTCTAGGAACTAGCAATGCGTCAGAGATAAAGCTATGAAAATGATATGTTTGCCTTTGTAGAATAAGCAATCTACAACCTTCATAATAAATTGCATAATAAGTATTGGAGCTAAACACACAATGATGATGATTAAAATGACTAAGCATTAATATTGACTTCAATCATTAACATCAAAGGGGCTAATTATTTTCTGTTTAGGTAGTGTGAGGGTGTCAGCAAATTATGCCAACTATTCAGCTTTTTATAGTTCATTTGTACAGTGTAATTAGCACTTGAAAATATAAATCACTCCCGAACTGACCAAACCCGTGATCTATTACATCATGCGCTGACCTGATTGAGAAGCAAGGGTCCAGCATGCACTGCAACTATAGGGCTCTGTTCACATGTCCAACAAGGCTTTCAGTTTGTCCATTCCGTTTTAGGAACAAACAAATGGAATAAGTGATCAACTGCATCAGTTATGGAAATGGAAGCAGAGGGTCCATTGATTATGCAATGATTCCTCGGCAGACCCAGAGGAAGCAACAGCGAAACGCACGTCGGGGCACCAGTGCAGTGGTTGGGCATCAGTATGGTTAAGAAGCTGTGGTGTTACTGTTTTTTATGTATTTTTGGCATTTGATTGACCACTATTACCAGCTGGGGTCACTATATTATAGCCACATCTATATGACATCACATGTTTTTTCAATACAGTTTGTGTTGATATCATACGTTGTTTTTTTGCCCTACTTTTCTGTGACTTATGGCGGTACCCCAGTACATGCATATATACTGTATATTTTATTCATACATTATGCACTATGCACTTTATTAATGAACAGTGTTGTATTTTGCATATTTGAGGCTCCTCCATGTGTTCACATTGTATTTGTATTCCACTGCTTCCATGGTTACAATGCTGCACGCCTGTCCCTTTTATATATAAATTGATTTTCAGTATGGATTCAATTTTGTATTTTTGCACGGATTTTGTTTGTATTTTGATATTTGGATTATTAAAGACAGTTTGTAACTTTACAGAATAACTATTTGCTAATAACTAAGCTTTATTTGTTGTGGTTTACTTACATTTTTATTAGGATATGTAAATCTCTCTTTGCATTTTTATAGCTTTTTTTAGATTATCTTTGATTTAGGAACATGTATTTTACTTCATTTCATCGGTTCTGGTATGTTTTCATACCTGTAACATTGTCTGGGGCAGTTCACATGTCCAAGACATGTCCGATACTGATCCAAGTGTGAGATCAAAATCTGCAATGGAAATCTATGGGTTCATAAAAAAAAATTATAAAATATTGAAGATGGAGAAACTTTTTTTTTCTCTCCACGTCAGAGAAATACTGATGCCACTCTGATCAGAGTAAGTGGGCCATTTTTCTCAAATGTTGGGAAAACGGTTGCGTTACCCTATCTTAAGAAAATCTTTATCAAAAAGATCCAATAATAAACAATGGACCTTTCTGCTGCCGTTTGCATAACTGATGCATTGGATCACTTGTTCCATCTGAGCCTAAGGCTACTTTCACACTGGCGTTTTTTGCCAGATGTCGCAATGCGTCGTTTATGGCAAAAAACGCATCCAGCAAAGTTGTTTGCAGGATGCGTTTTTGCCCCATAGATTAACATTAGCGACGCATTGCGACGTTTTGCCACACGTCGCAACCGTCGTGCGACGGTTGCGCCGTGTTGTGGCGGACTGCCGGGAGCAAAAAACGTTACATGTAACGTTTTTTGCTCCTGACGGACTGCTTTTTCCGACCGCGCATGTGCGGCCAGAACTCCGCCCCCACATCCCCGCACCTTACAATGGGGCAGCGGATGCGCCAGAGAAATGCATCCGCTGCACCCGTTGTGCAGTGCGTCAAACGCTAGCGTCGGAATCTCTGCCCGACGCATTGCGACGGGGAGATTCCGACGCTAGTGTGAAAGTAGCCTAAGAAAACTGCATTTTTTAAATAATTTAATTGTCATAGAGAAATATCACCATGGGCTAAGTAAAATGCGGCAGAGAACACCTTGGGGAAAGATGCAGTCGCCTGTACTCAGTGAAATTTAGTTACCGATACTCTTTAATTGTATTACAAAAATTGCCAGTTGGAGTTGTGCATGGCATACCATGGAAAGTCTACTTGTAAAGCAGATAGATGAAGCTGCAACCCATAATGAGGTCCTGGTTATGGGGGACTTTAACTACCCGGATATTAACTGGGAAACAGAAACCTGTGAAACCCATAAAGGCAACAGGTTTCTGCTAATAACCAAGAAAAATTATCTTTCACAATTGGTGCAGAATCCAACCAGAGGAGCAGCACTTTTAGACCTAATACTATCTAATAGACCTGACAGAATAACAAATCTGCAGGTGGTTGGGCATTTAGGAAATAGCGACCACAATATTGTGCAGTTTCACCTGTCTTTCACTAGGGGGACTTGTCAGGGAGTTACAAAAACATTGAACTTTAGGAAGGCAAAGTTTGAACAGCTTAGAGATGCCCTTAATCTGGTAGACTGGGACAATATCCTCAGAAATAAGAATACAGATAATAAATGGGAAATGTTTAAGAACATCCTAAATAGGCAGTGTAAGCGGTTTATACCTTGTGGGAATAAAAGGACTAGAAATAGGAAAAACCCAATGTGGCTAAACAAAGAAGTAAGACAGGCAATTAACAGTAAAAAGAAAGCATTTGCACTACTAAAGCAGGATGGCACCATTGAAGCTCTAAAAAACTATAGGGAGAATAATACTTTATCTAAAAAACTAATTAAAGCTGCCAAAAAGGAAACAGAGAAGCACATTGCTAAGGAGAGTAAAACTAATCCCAAACTGTTCTTCAACTATATCAATAGTAAAAGAATAAAAACTGAAAATGTAGGCCCCTTAAAAAATAGTGAGGAAAGAATGGTTGTAGATGACGAGGAAAAAGCTAACATATTAAACACCTTCTTCTCCACGGTATTCACGGTGGAAAATGAAATGCTAGGTGAAATCCCAAGAAACAATGAAAACCCTATATTAAGGGTCACCAATCTAACCCAAGAAGAGGTGCGAAACCGGCTAAATAAGATTAAAATAGATAAATCTCCGGGTCCGGATGGCATACACCCACGAGTACTAAGAGAACTAAGTAATGTAATAGATAAACCATTATTTCTTATTTTTAGGGACTCTATAGCGACAGGGTCTGTTCCTCAGGACTGGCGCATAGCAAATGTGGTGCCAATATTCAAAAAGGGCTCTAAAAGTGAACCTGGAAATTATAGGCCAGTAAGTCTAACCTCTATTGTTGGTAAAATATTTGAAGTGTTTCTGAGGGATGTTATTCTGGATTATCTCAATGAGAATAACTGTTTAACTCCATATCAGCATGGGTTTATGAGAAATCGCTCCTGTCAAACCAATCTAATCAGTTTTTATGAAGAGGTAAGCTATAGGCTGGATCACGGTGAGTCATTGGACGTGGTATATCTCGATTTTTCCAAAGCGTTTGATACCATGCCGCACAAGAGGTTGGTACACAAAATGAGAATGCTTGGTCTGGGGGAAAATGTGTGTAAATGGGTTAGTAACTGGCTTAGTGATAGAAAGCAGAGGGTGGTTATAAATGGTATAGTCTCTAACTGGGTCGCTGTGACCAGTGGGGTACCGCAGGGGTCAGTATTGGGACCTGTTCTCTTCAACATATTCATTAATGATCTGGTAGAAGGTTTACACAGTAAAATATCGATATTTGCAGATGATACAAAACTATGTAAAGCAGTTAATACAAGAGAAGATAGTATTCTGCTACAGATGGATCTGGATAAGTTGGAAACTTGGGCTGAAAGGTGGCAGATGAGGTTTAACAATGATAAATGTAAGGTTATACACATGGGAAGAAGGAATCAATATCACCATTACACACTGAACGGGAAACCACTGGGTAAATCTGACAGGGAGAAGGACTTGGGGATCCTAGTTAATGATAAACTTACCTGGAGCAGCCAGTGCCAGGCAGCAGCTGCCAAGGCAAACAGGATCATGGGGTGCATTAAAAGAGGTCTGGATACACATGATGAGAGCATTATACTGCCTCTGTACAAATCCCTAGTTAGACCGCACATGGAGTACTGTGTCCAGTTTTGGGCACCAGTGCTCAGGAAGGATATAATGGAACTAGAGAGAGTACAAAGGAGGGCAACAAAATTAATAAAGGGGATGGGAGAACTACAATACCCAGATAGATTAGCGAATTTAGGATTATTTAGTCTAGAAAAAAGACGACTGAGGGGCGATCTAATAACCATGTATAAGTATATAAGGGGACAATACAAATATCTCGCTGAGGATCTGTTTATACCAAGGAAGGTGACGGGCACAAGGGGGCATTCTTTGCGTCTGGAGGAGAGAAGGTTTTTCCACCAACATAGAAGAGGATTCTTTACTGTTAGGGCAGTGAGAATCTGGAATTGCTTGCCAGAGGAGGTGGTGATGGCGAACTCAGTCGAGGGGTTCAAGAGAGGCCTGGATGTCTTCCTGGAGCAGAACAATATTGTATCATACAATTAGGTTCTGTAGAAGGACGTAGATCTGGGAATTTATTATGATGGAATATAGGCTGAACTGGATGGACAAATGTCTTTTTTCGGCCTTACTAACTATGTTATGTTACTATGTTACTATTTACTGTACAATGGCAAAATGCAGCTTTCATGTTAGAAAAAGGTAAATATTATAAAAAAAATATGTATGATCAGATAAATAAGAAAGACTGGCCGCACTGTGATGAGTCAGCAGCAGCTGCCACGCGGTGATCGCAGCCACGTTCTGGTCAATGGAGCCAATACCAGCTGATCGTGGAGTCACAGAGTGTCGGACCCCCAAGAGATCTGTAGCTTGAGTCATACATTCATTTTTCTCTCATCCGAGGATATCGTTCTGATTAAGCTAATCACACTCTGATCAAACGCCGATCACTGCTTGATCAGAGTGTGATCCGATTTTATAGGATGTGAAAAAAAATAAAAAGTTCTCCATCTTTTGTGAAAATCGAATCACGCTCAGATTTTTTCCACGTACCCATAGACATGAATGGCCAAGTGTAACCCAATAATTGGATGCAATTCGTACATTTTTTTTCCTAGGACTAATCGGCCCGCGGAAAAAAAAAATCAGACATGTGCACGGCCCCACACAATTACATGGGGACGAGTGCTATCTGTAACAAAAAAAAAGGATAGCACTTGTCCGATTTTCACGGTCATCTGCACGAGCCCTAAATATAGGTCGTCAATATCGTATCACCGGAGAACCCCGTAATTTACCCCAAGATTATGCTGCACTTGAAAACAAGACACTACTTTCCTGAAGTGCAAGAAAGTTCCCAGCGCATACAACTGAGCGTGGAGAAAGTAAGTGGCGCCATAATCTGCCTATGTGGCTCTGACTCACGACTCAGCGCCGAGCGCCGCTGTCAGATCCATCAAACACCCCCTCAATCTAAATCCCATAATGACAGAGATGCACAGGCTGATTTACATAGCCCTCTAAGGAGATGTGTTTGCCTATGGCATCCCTGGTAAATGCAGACCCTCGCTAAAAATCATCTTAGAGGATGAATTTGTATCCTTGTGATTATACATAAAACATGATGGCAGCAGCTGATGAAGCCCTCCGATGATCTGCCATGCAAAACCGAAGACTAATCATCAGTATCGTGCATTCAGCCCGGCTACTCTGTATATTGGTTGGATAAGAGCCAGCTTTACAATCCACTGGCCGAGAAGCCAAGGCGTCATTACAGACTGTAGTGTTTAAACGGTGACATTACTGATACAGTTATTGTTCTTGTGCGCGACATTGGGGACCTGCATACATTTACACTCTTTAGCATCTATTATTTTTTCTGAATATTTATTTCCTTTTGCTGCTTATTTGTAAATATTGAAACATCGGTTACATGTAATTGATTCTGAGGTCCCATGTCCTCCTCCTACATAATTATAGGAGCCACATATGATAAAGACGCAAAGTTCACGCGAAGCAACCTCTATCTAGGCGTTCAATCAGAGCGCGGGTCAGCCATCCAGCTGGAAGCAGACACTGCAGCGCTGGGGTAGTCTTGGAGCTGGGATGCCAGCAGGCAGCTCTGTCTAGACACTGGTCCTGCCTCCTCCTGCTTACACAGGAGCACAAGACACATCACAATCCTACACTTGGATGACTATTAATGTCACAAAACATAACGGTGAAGTCATTACAGAACTATATTCCATTCATTTCAACTTATGATGTTATATATATTTGCATAATTGACTAATTTACCATAAAAAAAAAATCAAAAAGTCCTGTCTACAAACTATATGATAAGGCATGCTGCTCTAATTAATGGTTCTGGGCTATAGAAAACAAAATCTTATTAGTCACATTTCTCGAAAGCCTACATATCTGTCTAGACAGCCATATGTAAAGTAATAGCTGAAAATTCTTGAGTAAATACTGGACTGGCCCCACATCTTGCGACCTGAACTTGGCAGCCTCATATCTCAGGTCCGGAGTCCGGCGGCTACTGTGTTACATGGACATCTGAATGCGGCTTTGCACTAATACTACATTTATCATTCACCTTTTTAGTTAAAATACTGACCATGTGAAGAGCAGACTACAGTCACCATAATACAATAAGACATTGAGCATTCATGACTTTGTGTTGGGGTGCACGTCAGTGGCGGCGTATGGTAGTGATGTCATGAGCTGCCCATCGTGGGCGGGATAAAGTGAGCAGTATTGTTTATTTTTTTATATATACGTGGAGAAAAGCTGCAGAACCGGGACATTGTTACTGGAAAAAGCCTGGAATAGGGCACATTATATCAGGAGGGGGCACATAAAATTACTGGAAGGGCCCACGATGGGGGACATTATACCAGGATGGGATACATATATTACTGGAATGGACCCAGGATGGGGGCATTATACTAGGAAGGGGCCAAGGATGGGGGCATTATACCAGGAAGAAGCCCAGGATGAGGGGCATTATACCAGAGATGGGATACATATATTACAGGAATGGACCCAGGATGGGGGCATTATACTAGGAAGGGACCAAGGATGGAGGGCATTATACCAGGAAGAGGCCCAGGATGGGGGGCATTATGCCAGAAAGGAGACATATATTACTAGAAGGGGCCCAGGATGGAGCACATTATATCAGGGTGGGAGACATAAAATTACTGTAAGGGGCCCACGATGGGGGCATTATAGCAGGATGGGGGACATATATTACTGGAAGGGGTCCAGGATGGGGGACGACTTATACCAGGATGGGATACATATATTGCTGGAATGGAGGCATTATACCAGAAAGGAAACGTATATTACTGGAAGGGGCCCAGGATGGAGCACATTATATCAGGATGGGAGACATAAAATTACTGGAAGGGTCCCAGGATTGGGGGCATTATAGCAAGATGGGGGACATATATTACTGGAAGGGGCCCGTGAGGAGGGACAATATACCAGGAAGGAGACATATATTACTAGAAGAGGCCTGTGAGGAGGGACATTATACCAGGAAGGAGACATATATTACTGGAAGGTGCCCAGGATAGGGGCATTATACCAGGAAAAGTCCCAGGATGGAGACAATATACCAAGTTGGGGACAATAGTGCTAGAAGGGGCCCAGGATGGGGGACATTATACCAGGAAAAGTCCCAGGATGGAGAACATCATTACAGTAAGGGGGTCGGGATGGAGGACTTTATTACAGGGAAGGGGCATAGGATGGGGGATGTTATTACAGAAAGAGGGACGCTATTACATAGAGGGCAAACACTTATGTCGTCACAGGATCTGGAACATTACAAGGGCCCATACATCAGACAAACATGCAGGGGGGCACAGGTCCAAAGTTTCCACTGGGGCCCATTGGACTCATTACCCCACTGTTGCTGGGTGTATTATTATTCAATGAATGACCCCTTCCAAATCCCAATGGGGGCATGGCTAAGGAAGATGTCAACTCTTCTACTTCTCCCTTTAGATCAGTGTTTATTTTCATTAATCTAAAGACTTAACTAACATGACGCAGATCTGAATTATCCATTGAGTGTGTAGCACGGCAACCTTATGTAATAGGATGTAGATGTTAGGAAGCGTATTCTGCAATTTATAGCTGGATTTACATCAGGCAAACAGCAGAAAAATAGAAATGATGTATGGAAGCCCAAAAGCAAATATCCTGAAAATGTGCATTATCACCATTTTTTACACCAAATTCTTCATATAAAATGCTAAATATTTCTACATGGAACTTGCACTTCGAAGAGCATTGTGCATTACCAAAATGGTACCGCTGCTCTGCCTGATTATTGTGTTATTGATATTGCTAGTATTACAGGACTGATCTCTGTGTGTGCACCGTCCGCCACGTTTTATTCCTCATTTCTTCCCCTTCTCCATCTACTACACTGATGGTATAAACCCTATCTGGCTGCTAGAACAGGACAAAGCAGAACTCCATGCCAGATGCACACGCCATCTCTCACACATGCTATAACCCCACTGATGAGATTTATCTCACATAAATCTGTTTCTATCACAGGTAGAAGAGGACAGTCTGATCATGCCTACTATCTACCATCTCTACAGCTGTGAGACAAGGCAGTGTACAGATCTATATACTAACCCTTCCCAGGCCTGACATAATGCTTTTCACATATGACAAACCTGGCAACAAAGAATTCATAGAAAATAACACCGCTGAATGGTTTAGAAGGACTGGTAAATCACTGACTGAAAGATTATTGGATGCTCTTTCCAGGGAAGCAAGAGTTACATTTCATATATTGTTACAATGTAATCCCTTTAATGATACACTAAAGTAACAATCAAGTTTTCAATCCTATTTTATTTCCTAATTAAATCCCGTGCATTGTAATCAACAGGCTTTGTGTCATTCTATGGGTGTGAAGAAACAATAGGGCCATCAAAGAATAAAAGCGTAATCTGTGAATTGGAGGATTGGAAATATGTCTCATAAATGAAATATCACTTTATTACAGGTCATTGTTCTAGTAAATAAATGGAAACGTGTGATGTCATCATGGTGATAAGGGTGAGGGTAAACTTACCCTAAAAAGTAATGCAAAGGAATGAAGGGACGCCAGGGGGGAAGGAAGAAGGGAAAGGAGGGAAGGAGGGAAGGAAGGAAGGAAGGAAGGAAGGAAGGAAGGAAGGAAGAAGGGAAAGGAGGGAGGGAAGGAAGGAAGGAAGGAAGAAGGGAAAGGAGGGAGGGAAGGAAGGAAGGAAGGAAGGAAGGAGGGAAGAAAGGAAGGAAAGAAGGAAGGAAGAAAGGAAGGAGGGAAGAAATGAAGGAAGGAAGGAAGGAGGGAAAGGAAGGAAGGAAGGAAGGAAGAAGGGAAAGGAGGGAGGGAAGGAAGGAAGGAGGGAAGAAAGGAAGGAAAGAAGGAAGGAGGGAAGAAATGAAGGAAGGAAGGAAGGAGGGAAAGGAAGGAAGGAAGGAAGGAAGAAGGGAAAGGAGGGAGGGAAGGAAGGAGGGAAGGAAGGAGAGGAGGGAGGGAAGGAGAGGAGGGAGGGAAGGAAGGAAGGAATAAAGAAAGGAAGGAAGGAAGGAGGGAGGGAAGGAAAGAAGGAAAAAAGGAAGGAAGGAAGGAAGGAAAGAAAGAAAGAAGTAATGAAGAAAGGAAGGACCAAAAAAAGGGAAATAAAGAGTAAGGAGGGAAGGAAGGAAAGACAAAAGGAAGGAAAGGAAGGAGGAAGGCCATAAAAAGGAAGAAAAAGAAAGAAAGGACAGAAAAAAGAAAGGAAGGAGAGACAGAAAAAAAGAAAGGAAGGAGAAACAGAAAAAAGGAAGGACAGAAAGGAAGGGAGGAAGGAAGATGATAGGTAGATAGACAGATGATAGATAATAGATAAATAACAGATAGATGATAGATAGATAATAGATAGATAATAGATAGATGATGACACAACTCGACTTGCAGTCAGTGTCATCCATGCTGCACGGTATACAGGGGGCTATGCTGACTCCCCCACACCAGCAGGTGCCATCATGAAGGCAGGGCTGGGCTGTGTCTGCCTCTAACCCAGGGATTAGGAAGCTTCCCTTTCTCTGAGCATGCGCCTTTGTTCCGGACTGAGATGATGCTTTGCTTTCCTTTGTCTCCTGCTTGTATTTCTCCAAACAGCATTATCTTATCTAGAATATTCCTTCGCTTCTTCCCTCACCTCTGTTGGGTCCCAGATTTCTTATGATGGATCACACTTGCAGTTGTACCATTAGATAATAATTAACAAGTGCTAGTCGTGTGTGAGCGGTGACAAGCATGTGATGCCCTATTATTCTGCATGATCCTGGCACCTACACCATGTACAGGCTGGCATCGGCGGGTATAGTCACACACGTGCACAGAACACCAGGCTGCATTTTCTTCTTACTGAAGAGTCAGAGCAGACGTTACATGGATCGCCAGCTTTTATATTCACAGGACTAATGGAGAGAAATGTCTTTTAATAGTAACCTCTGGCTTTATGCGCTAAAGGCAAGGCAATAAATCTTATAAAAAACGGTCCACGGAGGGCGATTCATCTCTGCCACATGGACACAGTGCGGATGACACCCAAAGTCAGGGCTTTAAAGGAGATGGGCATTAAAGTCTCTGCAATAGGGGCCTGCAGGTGTGATAACATGGCTGAGGGCAGATGCACATGTTGCCACCTAGTATTTTCTTCCATGTTCTTCCTATCACTCACGTGGTGCCTCCGGCTACAGGTGCCATTCTGGACTCTGGTGTTGTAGCACTTGCACTTGTCCCCAGAGCCCTCCTTACCGTCCTCTGCACAATGTAATGTGACTATTTCTCATGCCTGTCAGTGTGTAGCACTGGTGCACTGCAGGCATAATGCGCCCCGGGCTGGGGTGGGTATGGAGATGCATTGCAGGGATGTTAGACATAAAAGTATCTGTATGTGCAGTGTGACAACTCCCAATGTCTAATGACACAGTGTCTGCTACATCAGGACGGCTTTCAGCAATGGTCACTTATATTGGACAATGGATGTCAGACACTGCAATGCAGACAGCCAATGCCAAGGGAGTTATCCGGAGTACCGGGGAGTACGGCCGTAAAAGAGGGGCATTTGCATAATGCAAAGCCAAGGTGGAGGTACCACAAAGCATGTGGGCAGCAGAGATCCAGAAC
This sequence comes from Ranitomeya imitator, assembly GCF_032444005.1. Taxonomy (NCBI): domain Eukaryota; kingdom Metazoa; phylum Chordata; class Amphibia; order Anura; family Dendrobatidae; genus Ranitomeya; species Ranitomeya imitator. The sequence continues at coordinate 72,744,319 of NC_091288.1, forward strand.
CCTGCGCAGAGGAGCGTAGACATGCAGCTAGTGATGTGGGGGAGCATGGCCCATCCATAGAGTCAGTATAAATGGCTTATAAATGATGCAGGTGAGGCGGGAGACTGGATGAAGCCAGGGTGGGAAAGGGTTAAGGATTCAGAATCCTAAGTGTGTGTAAGATAGACAGAACGAAGGATGGATGAGTGAGAGAGGAAAATAGATCATTAATAGATACCAGGAAAACTGACAAACAGATGATTAATAAATAGATGATAAATACATAATATATACAAAGATTATTGATAAATAGATAATATATATGAGATATGAGATAGATAATAGATATTATAGATTTATAGATAGATACATTAGATAGATGAGAGAGCTGGTGATGCTGTAATTCTGGGTGCCGCCTTATGCTCTCACACAGGTGCAGGTGGGTGACTGGGGCACTCCCCAGGGTGCTGGCTGTGAGGGGGGCACCAGTGAACCCCCTTGCCCAGGCCCGGGCAGTGACATACATGGGGCAGGCAGCACATCTGCTCCTGGTGTACCCCAGCCTCTGCCTTGTACAGCTGTGCACCCCAGTAATGCACAGCACCCTGCACACAATCCGCGACCCCCGGCCTCAGCACACTGCACTCACCTGCTCGCTGTCTCCGGCTGCTGCACTTGATGCTCTGGTCGCTTTGATCAGCTGCAGCTTTGGAGAAGCTGGGGACATGGCAGACCACGCCCACTATCAGCATAACCCCGCCCTCTGGTGTAAAGTAGAGAGTGTAATCGGCCGGCCTGACGTCAGCGCATAGTCCCCGCCCATGTCCCCACAGAAAGGACAAGAGCTGACAGCAGGGAGAACTGTCATCCACAAAACAAGAAGCTTCAGATCATAGAGGCACACTGGTCTGTGCACACAGCAGGTGCAGGAGACTGCAGATCATAGAGACACACTGGTCTGTGCACACAGCAGGTGCAGGAGACTGCGGATCATAGAGACACACTGGTCTGTGCACACAGCAGGTGCAGGAGACTGTAGCTCATAGAGACACATTAGTCTGTGCACACAGCAGGAGCAGGAGACTGCAGATCATAGAGACACACTGGTCTGTGCACACAGCAGGTGCAGGAGACTGTAGCTCATAGAGACACACTGGTCTGTGCACACAGCAGGTGCAGGAGACTGCGGATCATAGAGACACACTGGTCTGTGCACACAGCAGGTGCAGGAGACTGTAGCTCATAGAGACACACTGGTCTGTGCACACAGCAGGTGCAGGAGACTGCGGATCATAGAGACACACTGGTCTGTGCACACAGCAGGTGCAGGAGACTGCAGATCATAGAGACACACTGGTCTGTGCACACAGCAGGTGCAGGAGACTGCAGATCATAGAGACACACTGGTCTGTGCACACAGCAGGTGCAGGAGACTGCAGATCATAGAGACACACTGGTCTGTGCACACAGCAGGTGCAGGAGACTGCAGATCATAGAGACACACTGGTCTGTGCACACAGCAGGAGCAGGAGACTGCAGATCATAGAGACACACTGGTCTGTGCACACAGCAGGTGCAGGAGACTGCGGATCATAGAGACACACTGGTCTGTGCACACAGCAGGAGCAGGAGACTGCAGATCATAGAGACACACTGGTCTGTGCACACAGCAGGTGCAGGAGACTGCAGATCATAGAGACACACTGGTCTGTGCACACAGCAGGTGCAGGAGACTGCGGATCATAGAGACACACTGGTCTGTGCACACAGCAGGTGCAGGAGACTGCAGGTCATAGAGACACACTGGTCTGTGCACACAGCAGGTGCAGGAGACTGCAGATCATAGAGACACACTGGTCTGTGCACACAGCAGGTGCAGGAGACTGCAGGTCATAGAGACACACTGGTCTGTGCACACAGCAGGAGCAGGAGACTGCAGATCATAGAGACACACTGGTCTGTGCACACAGCAGGTGCAGGAGACTGCAGATCATAGAGACACACTGGTCTGTGCACACAGCAGGTGCAGGAGACTGCAGATCATAGAGACACACTGGTCTGTGCACACAGCAGGTGCAGGAGACTGCGGATCATAGAGACACACTGGTCTGTGCACACAGCAGGAGCAGGAGACTGCAGATCATAGAGACACACTGGTCTGTGCACACAGCAGGTGCAGGAGACTGCGGATCATAGAGACACACTGGTCTGTGCACACAGCAGGAGCAGGAGACTGCAGATCATAGAGACACACTGGTCTGTGCACACAGCAGGTGCAGGAGACTGCAGATCATAGAGACACACTGGTCTGTGCACACAGCAGGTGCAGGAGACTGCGGATCATAGAGACACACTGGTCTGTGCACACAGCAGGTGCAGGAGACTGCAGGTCATAGAGACACACTGGTCTGTGCACACAGCAGGTGCAGGAGACTGCAGATCATAGAGACACACTGGTCTGTGCACACAGCAGGTGCAGGAGACTGCAGGTCATAGAGACACACTGGTCTGTGCACACAGCAGGAGCAGGAGACTGCAGATCATAGAGACACACTGGTCTGTGCACACAGCAGGTGCAGGAGACTGCGGATCATAGAGACACACTGGTCTGTGCACACAGCAGGTGCAGGAGACTGCAGGTCATAGAGACACACTGGTCTGTGCACACAGCAGGTGCAGGAGACTGCAGATCATAGAGACACACTGGTCTGTGCACACAGCAGGTGCAGGAGACTGTAGCTCATAGAGACACACTGGTCTGTGCACACAGCAGGATCAGGAGACTGCAGATCATAGAGACACACTGGTCTGTGCACACAGCAGGATCAGGAGACTGCAGATCATAGAGACACACTGGTCTGTGCACACAGCAGGTGCAGGAGACTGCGGATCATAGAGACACACTGGTCTGTGCACACAGCAGGAGCAGGAGACTGCAGGTCATAGAGACACACTGGTCTGTGCACACAGCAGGTGCAGGAGACTGCAGATCATAGAGACACACTGGTCTGTGCACACAGCAGGTGCAGGAGACTGTAGCTCATAGAGACACACTGGTCTGTGCACACAGCAGGATCAGGAGACTGCAGATCATAGAGACACACTGGTCTGTGCACACAGCAGGATCAGGAGACTGCAGATCATAGAGACACACTGGTCTGTGCACACAGCAGGATCAGGAGACTGCAGATCATAGAGACACACTGGTCTGTGCACACAGCAGGTGCAGGAGACTGCAGATCATAGAGACACACTGGTCTGTGCACACAGCAGGTGCAGGAGACTGCAGATCATACAGACACACTGGTCTGTGCACACAGCAGGTGCAGGAGACTGCAGATCATACAGACACACTGGTCTGTGCACACAGCAGGTGCAGGAGACTGCAGATCATAGAGACACACTGGTCTGTGCACACAGCAGGTGCAGGAGACTGCAGATCATACAGACACACTGGTCTGTGCACACAGCAGGTGCAGGAGACTGCGGATCATAGAGACACACTGGTCTGTGCACACAGCAGGTGCAGGAGACTGCAGATCATAGAGACACACTGGTCTGTGCACACAGCAGGTGCAGGAGACTGCAGATCATACAGACACACTGATCTGTGCACACAGCAGGTGCAGGAGACTGCGGATCATAGAGACACACTGGTCTGTGCACACAGCAGGTGCAGGAGACTGCAGATCATAGAGACACACTGGTCTGTGCACACAGCAGGCGCAGGAGACTGCAGATCATAGAGACACTGGTCTTTGCACACAGCAGGTGCAGGAGACTGTAGCTCATAGAGACACATTAGTCTGTGCACACAGCAGGAGCAGGAGACTGCAGATCATAGAGGCACACTGGTCTGTGCACACAGCAGGTGCAGGAGACTGCGGATCATAGAGACACACTGGTCTGTGCACACAGCAGGAGCAGGAGACTGCAGGTCATAGAGACACACTGGTCTGTGCACACAGCAGGTGCAGGAGACTGCAGATCATAGAGACACACTGGTCTGTGCACACAGCAGGTGCAGGAGACTGTAGCTCATAGAGACACACTGGTCTGTGCACACAGCAGGTGCAGGAGACTGCAGATCATAGAGACACACTGGTCTGTGCACACAGCAGGATCAGGAGACTGCAGATCATAGAGACACACTGGTCTGTGCACACAGCAGGAGCAGGAGACTGCAGGTCATAGAGACACACTGGTCTGTGCACACAGCAGGTGCAGGAGACTGCAGATCATAGAGACACACTGGTCTGTGCACACAGCAGGCGCAGGAGACTGTAGCTCATAGAGACACATTAGTCTGTGCACACAGCAGGAGCAGGAGACTGCAGATCATAGAGACACACTGGTCTGTGCACACAGCAGGCGCAGGAGACTGCAGATCATAGAGACACACTGGTCTGTGCACACAGCAGGCGCAGGAGACTGCAGATCATAGAGACACACTGGTCTGTGCACACAGCAGGTGCAGGAGACTGTAGCTCATAGAGACACACTGGTCTGTGCACACAGCAGGAGCAGGAGACTGCAGGTCATAGAGACACACTGGTCTGTGCACACAGCAGGTGCAGGAGACTGCAGATCATAGAGACACACTGGTCTGTGCACACAGCAGGTGCAGGAGACTGTAGCTCATAGAGACACACTGGTCTGTGCACACAGCAGGTGCAGGAGACTGCAGATCATAGAGACACACTGGTCTGTGCACACAGCAGGATCAGGAGACTGCAGATCATAGAGACACACTGGTCTGTGCACACAGCAGGTGCAGGAGACTGCAGATCATAGAGACACACTGGTCTGTGCACACAGCAGGCGCAGGAGACTGTAGCTCATAGAGACACATTAGTCTGTGCACACAGCAGGAGCAGGAGACTGCAGATCATAGAGACACACTGGTCTGTGCACACAGCAGGCGCAGGAGACTGCAGATCATAGAGACACACTGGTCTGTGCACACAGCAGGCGCAGGAGACTGCAGATCATAGAGACACTGGTCTTTGCACACAGCAGGTGCAGGAGACGGTAGCTCATAGAGACACATTAGTCTGTGCACACAGCAGGAGCAGGAGACTGCAGATCATAGAGGCACACTGGTCTGTGCACACAGCAGGTGCAGGAGACTGCGGATCATAGAGACACACTGGTCTGTGCACACAGCAGGAGCAGGAGACTGCAGGTCATAGAGACACACTGGTCTGTGCACACAGCAGGTGCAGGAGACTGCAGATCATAGAGACACACTGGTCTGTGCACACAGCAGGTGCAGGAGACTGTAGCTCATAGAGACACACTGGTCTGTGCACACAGCAGGTGCAGGAGACTGCAGATCATAGAGACACACTGGTCTGTGCACACAGCAGGATCAGGAGACTGCAGATCATAGAGACACACTGGTCTGTGCACACAGCAGGTGCAGGAGACTGCAGATCATAGAGACACACTGGTCTGTGCACACAGCAGGCGCAGGAGACTGCAGATCATAGAGACACACTGGTCTGTGCACACAGCAGGCGCAGGAGACTGCAGATCATAGAGACACTGGTCTTTGCACACAGCAGGTGCAGGAGACTGTAGCTCATAGAGACACATTAGTCTGTGCACACAGCAGGAGCAGGAGACTGCAGATCATAGAGACACACTGGTCTGTGCACACAGCAGACGCAGGAGACTGCAGATCATAGAGACACACTGGTCTGTGCACACAGCAGATGCAGGAGACTGCAGATCATAAAGACACACTGGTCTGTGCACACAGCAGGTGCAGGAGACTGCAGATCATAGAGACACACTGGTCTGTGCACACAGCAGGTGCAGGAGACTGCAGATCATAGAGACACACTGGTCTGTGCACACAGCAGGAGCAGGAGACTGCAGATCATACAGACACACTGGTCTGTGCACACAGCAGGTGCAGGAGACTGCGGATCATACAGACACACTGGTCTGTGCACACAGCAGGTGCAGGAGACTGCAGATCATAGAGACACACTGGTCTGTGCACACAGCAGGAGCAGGAGACTGCAGATCATAGAGACACACTGGTCTGTGCACACAGCAGGTGCAGGAGACTGCGGATCATAGAGACACACTGGTCTGTGCACACAGCAGGAGCAGGAGACTGCAGATCATAGAGACACACTGGTCTGTGCACACAGCAGGTGCAGGAGACTGCAGATCATAGAGACACACTGGTCTGTGCACACAGCAGGTGCAGGAGACTGCGGATCATAGAGACACACTGGTCTGTGCACACAGCAGGTGCAGGAGACTGCAGGTCATAGAGACACACTGGTCTGTGCACACAGCAGGTGCAGGAGACTGCAGATCATAGAGACACACTGGTCTGTGCACACAGCAGGTGCAGGAGACTGCAGGTCATAGAGACACACTGGTCTGTGCACACAGCAGGAGCAGGAGACTGCAGATCATAGAGACACACTGGTCTGTGCACACAGCAGGTGCAGGAGACTGCAGATCATAGAGACACACTGGTCTGTGCACACAGCAGGTGCAGGAGACTGCAGATCATAGAGACACACTGGTCTGTGCACACAGCAGGTGCAGGAGACTGCGGATCATAGAGACACACTGGTCTGTGCACACAGCAGGAGCAGGAGACTGCAGATCATAGAGACACACTGGTCTGTGCACACAGCAGGTGCAGGAGACTGCGGATCATAGAGACACACTGGTCTGTGCACACAGCAGGAGCAGGAGACTGCAGATCATAGAGACACACTGGTCTGTGCACACAGCAGGTGCAGGAAACTGCAGATCATAGAGACACACTGGTCTGTGCACACAGCAGGTGCAGGAGACTGCGGATCATAGAGACACACTGGTCTGTGCACACAGCAGGTGCAGGAGACTGCAGGTCATAGAGACACACTGGTCTGTGCACACAGCAGGTGCAGGAGACTGCAGATCATAGAGACACACTGGTCTGTGCACACAGCAGGTGCAGGAGACTGCAGGTCATAGAGACACACTGGTCTGTGCACACAGCAGGAGCAGGAGACTGCAGATCATAGAGACACACTGGTCTGTGCACACAGCAGGTGCAGGAGACTGCGGATCATAGAGACACACTGGTCTGTGCACACAGCAGGTGCAGGAGACTGCAGGTCATAGAGACACACTGGTCTGTGCACACAGCAGGTGCAGGAGACTGCAGATCATAGAGACACACTGGTCTGTGCACACAGCAGGTGCAGGAGACTGTAGCTCATAGAGACACACTGGTCTGTGCACACAGCAGGATCAGGAGACTGCAGATCATAGAGACACACTGGTCTGTGCACACAGCAGGATCAGGAGACTGCAGATCATAGAGACACACTGGTCTGTGCACACAGCAGGTGCAGGAGACTGCGGATCATAGAGACACACTGGTCTGTGCACACAGCAGGAGCAGGAGACTGCAGGTCATAGAGACACACTGGTCTGTGCACACAGCAGGTGCAGGAGACTGCAGATCATAGAGACACACTGGTCTGTGCACACAGCAGGTGCAGGAGACTGTAGCTCATAGAGACACACTGGTCTGTGCACACAGCAGGATCAGGAGACTGCAGATCATAGAGACACACTGGTCTGTGCACACAGCAGGATCAGGAGACTGCAGATCATAGAGACACACTGGTCTGTGCACACAGCAGGATCAGGAGACTGCAGATCATAGAGACACACTGGTCTGTGCACACAGCAGGTGCAGGAGACTGCAGATCATAGAGACACACTGGTCTGTGCACACAGCAGGTGCAGGAGACTGCAGATCATACAGACACACTGGTCTGTGCACACAGCAGGTGCAGGAGACTGCAGATCATACAGACACACTGGTCTGTGCACACAGCAGGTGCAGGAGACTGCAGATCATAGAGACACACTGGTCTGTGCACACAGCAGGTGCAGGAGACTGCAGATCATACAGACACACTGGTCTGTGCACACAGCAGGTGCAGGAGACTGCGGATCATAGAGACACACTGGTCTGTGCACACAGCAGGTGCAGGAGACTGCAGATCATAGAGACACACTGGTCTGTGCACACAGCAGGTGCAGGAGACTGCAGATCATACAGACACACTGATCTGTGCACACAGCAGGTGCAGGAGACTGCGGATCATAGAGACACACTGGTCTGTGCACACAGCAGGTGCAGGAGACTGCAGATCATAGAGACACACTGGTCTGTGCACACAGCAGGCGCAGGAGACTGCAGATCATAGAGACACTGGTCTTTGCACACAGCAGGTGCAGGAGACTGTAGCTCATAGAGACACATTAGTCTGTGCACACAGCAGGAGCAGGAGACTGCAGATCATAGAGGCACACTGGTCTGTGCACACAGCAGGTGCAGGAGACTGCGGATCATAGAGACACACTGGTCTGTGCACACAGCAGGAGCAGGAGACTGCAGGTCATAGAGACACACTGGTCTGTGCACACAGCAGGTGCAGGAGACTGCAGATCATAGAGACACACTGGTCTGTGCACACAGCAGGTGCAGGAGACTGTAGCTCATAGAGACACACTGGTCTGTGCACACAGCAGGTGCAGGAGACTGCAGATCATAGAGACACACTGGTCTGTGCACACAGCAGGATCAGGAGACTGCAGATCATAGAGACACACTGGTCTGTGCACACAGCAGGAGCAGGAGACTGCAGGTCATAGAGACACACTGGTCTGTGCACACAGCAGGTGCAGGAGACTGCAGATCATAGAGACACACTGGTCTGTGCACACAGCAGGCGCAGGAGACTGTAGCTCATAGAGACACATTAGTCTGTGCACACAGCAGGAGCAGGAGACTGCAGATCATAGAGACACACTGGTCTGTGCACACAGCAGGCGCAGGAGACTGCAGATCATAGAGACACACTGGTCTGTGCACACAGCAGGCGCAGGAGACTGCAGATCATAGAGACACACTGGTCTGTGCACACAGCAGGTGCAGGAGACTGTAGCTCATAGAGACACACTGGTCTGTGCACACAGCAGGAGCAGGAGACTGCAGGTCATAGAGACACACTGGTCTGTGCACACAGCAGGTGCAGGAGACTGCAGATCATAGAGACACACTGGTCTGTGCACACAGCAGGTGCAGGAGACTGTAGCTCATAGAGACACACTGGTCTGTGCACACAGCAGGTGCAGGAGACTGCAGATCATAGAGACACACTGGTCTGTGCACACAGCAGGATCAGGAGACTGCAGATCATAGAGACACACTGGTCTGTGCACACAGCAGGTGCAGGAGACTGCAGATCATAGAGACACACTGGTCTGTGCACACAGCAGGCGCAGGAGACTGTAGCTCATAGAGACACATTAGTCTGTGCACACAGCAGGAGCAGGAGACTGCAGATCATAGAGACACACTGGTCTGTGCACACAGCAGGCGCAGGAGACTGCAGATCATAGAGACACACTGGTCTGTGCACACAGCAGGCGCAGGAGACTGCAGATCATAGAGACACTGGTCTTTGCACACAGCAGGTGCAGGAGACGGTAGCTCATAGAGACACATTAGTCTGTGCACACAGCAGGAGCAGGAGACTGCAGATCATAGAGGCACACTGGTCTGTGCACACAGCAGGTGCAGGAGACTGCGGATCATAGAGACACACTGGTCTGTGCACACAGCAGGAGCAGGAGACTGCAGGTCATAGAGACACACTGGTCTGTGCACACAGCAGGTGCAGGAGACTGCAGATCATAGAGACACACTGGTCTGTGCACACAGCAGGTGCAGGAGACTGTAGCTCATAGAGACACACTGGTCTGTGCACACAGCAGGTGCAGGAGACTGCAGATCATAGAGACACACTGGTCTGTGCACACAGCAGGATCAGGAGACTGCAGATCATAGAGACACACTGGTCTGTGCACACAGCAGGTGCAGGAGACTGCAGATCATAGAGACACACTGGTCTGTGCACACAGCAGGCGCAGGAGACTGCAGATCATAGAGACACACTGGTCTGTGCACACAGCAGGCGCAGGAGACTGCAGATCATAGAGACACTGGTCTTTGCACACAGCAGGTGCAGGAGACTGTAGCTCATACACATTAGTCTGTGCACACAGCAGGAGCAGGAGACTGCAGATCATAGAGACACACTGGTCTGTGCACACAGCAGGAGCAGGAGACTGCAGATCATAGAGACACACTGGTCTGTGCACACAGCAGGAGCAGGAGACTGCAGATCATAGAGACACACTGGTCTGTGCACACAGCAGACGCAGGAGACTGCAGATCATAGAGACACACTGGTCTGTGCACACAGCAGATGCAGGAGACTGCAGATCATAAAGACACACTGGTCTGTGCACACAGCAGGTGCAGGAGACTGCAGATCATAGAGACACACTGGTCTGTGCACACAGCAGGATCAGGAGACTGCAGATCATAAAGACACATTGGTCTGTGCACACAGCAGGTGCAGGAGACTGCAGATCATAGAGACACACTGGTCTGTGCACACAGCAGGAGCAGGAGACTGCAGATCATAGAGACACACTGGTCTGTGCACACGGCAGGCGCAGGAGACTGTAGCTCATAGAGACACACTGGTCTGTGCACACAGCAGGAGCAGGAGACTGCAGATCATAGAGACACAGTGGTCTGTGCACACGGCAGGCGCAGGAGACTGTAGCTCATAGAGACACACTGGTCTGTGCACACAGCAGGAGCAGGAGACTGCAGATCATAGAGACACACTGGTCTGTGCACACAGCAGGTGCAGGAGACTGCAGATCAAAGAGACACACTGGTCTGTGCACACAGCAGGTGCAGGAGACTGCAGATCATAGACACACACTGGTCTGTGCACACAGCAGGCGCAGGAGACTGTAGATCATAGAGGCACACTGGTCTGTGCACACAGCAGGCGCAGGAGACTGCAGATCATAGAGACACACTGGTCTGTGCACACAGCAGGTGCAGGAGACTGCAGATCATAGAGACACACTGGTATGTGCACACAGCAGGTGCAGGAGACTGCAGATCATAGAGACACACTGGTCTGTGCACACAGCAGGATCAGGAGACTGCAGATCATAGAGACACACTGGTCTGTGCACACAGCAGGTGCAGGAGACTGCAGATCATAGAGACACACTGGTCTGTGCACACAGCAGGAGCAGGAGACTGCAGCTCATAGAGACACACTGGTCTGTGCACACAGCAGGCGCAGGAGACTGCAGATCATAGAGACACACTGATCTGTGCACACAGCAGATGCAGGAGACTGCAGATCATAAAGACACACTGGTCTGTGCACACAGCAGGTGCAGGAGACTGCAGATCATAGAGACTTACTGGTCTGTGCACACAGCAGATGCAGGAGACTGCAGATCATAAAGACACACTGGTCTGTGCACACAGCAGGTGCAGGAGACTGCAGATCATAGAGACACACTGGTCTCTGCACACAGCAGGAGCAGGAGACTGCAGATCATAGAGACACACTGGTCTGTGCACACAGCAGGTGCAGGAGACTGCAGATCATACAGACACACTGGTCTGTGCACACAGCAGGTGCAGGAAACTGCGGATCATAGAGACACACTGGTCTGTGCACACAGCAGGTGCAGGAGACTGCAGATCATAGAGACACACTGGTCTGTGCACACAGCATGTGCAGGAGACTGCGGATCATAGAGACACACTGGTCTGTGCACACAGCAGGTGCAGGAGACTGCAGATCATAGAGACACACTGGTCTGTGCACACAGCAGGCGCAGGAGACTGCAGATCATAGAGACACACTGGTCTGTGCACACAGCAGGTGCAGGAGACTGCAGATCATAAAGACACACTGGTCTGTGCACACAGCAGGTGCAGGAGACTGCAGATCATAGAGACACACTGGTCTGTGCACACAGCAGGCGCAGGAGACTGCAGATCATAGAGACACACTGGTCTGTGCACACAGCAGGTGCAGGAGACTGCAGCTCATAGAGACACACTGGTCTGTGCACACAGCAGGTGCAGGAGACTGCAGATCATAGAGACACACTGGTCTGTGCACACAGCAGGATCAGGAGACTGCAGATCATAGAGACACACTGGTCTGTGCACACAGCAGGTGCAGGAGACTGCAGATCATAGAGACACACTGGTCTGTGCACACAGCAGGCGCAGGAGACTGTAGCTCATAGAGACACATTAGTCTGTGCACACAGCAGGAGCAGGAGACTGCAGATCATAGAGACACACTGGTCTGTGCACACAGCAGGCGCAGGAGACTGCAGATCATAGAGACACACTGGTCTGTGCACACAGCAGGCGCAGGAGACTGCAGATCATAGAGACACTGGTCTTTGCACACAGCAGGTGCAGGAGACTGTAGCTCATAGAGACACATTAGTCTGTGCACACAGCAGGAGCAGGAGACTGCAGATCATAGAGGCACACTGGTCTGTGCACACAGCAGGTGCAGGAGACTGCGGATCATAGAGACACACTGGTCTGTGCACACAGCAGGAGCAGGAGACTGCAGGTCATAGAGACACACTGGTCTGTGCACACAGCAGGTGCAGGAGACTGCAGATCATAGAGACACACTGGTCTGTGCACACAGCAGGTGCAGGAGACTGTAGCTCATAGAGACACACTGGTCTGTGCACACAGCAGGTGCAGGAGACTGCAGATCATAGAGACACACTGGTCTGTGCACACAGCAGGATCAGGAGACTGCAGATCATAGAGACACACTGGTCTGTGCACACAGCAGGTGCAGGAGACTGCAGATCATAGAGACACACTGGTCTGTGCACACAGCAGGCGCAGGAGACTGCAGATCATAGAGACACACTGGTCTGTGCACACAGCAGGCGCAGGAGACTGCAGATCATAGAGACACTGGTCTTTGCACACAGCAGGTGCAGGAGACTGTAGCTCATAGAGACACATTAGTCTGTGCACACAGCAGGAGCAGGAGACTGCAGATCATAGAGACACACTGGTCTGTGCACACAGCAGGAGCAGGAGACTGCAGATCATAGAGACACACTGGTCTGTGCACACAGCAGGAGCAGGAGACTGCAGATCATAGAGACACACTGGTCTGTGCACACAGCAGACGCAGGAGACTGCAGATCATAGAGACACACTGGTCTGTGCACACAGCAGATGCAGGAGACTGCAGATCATAAAGACACACTGGTCTGTGCACACAGCAGGTGCAGGAGACTGCAGATCATAGAGACACACTGGTCTGTGCACACAGCAGGATCAGGAGACTGCAGATCATAAAGACACACTGGTCTGTGCACACAGCAGGTGCAGGAGACTGCAGATCATAGAGACACACTGGTCTGTGCACACAGCAGGTGCAGGAGACTGCAGATCATAGAGACACACTGGTCTGTGCACACAGCAGGATCAGGAGACTGCAGATCATAAAGACACTGGTCTTTGCACACAGCAGGTGCAGGAGACTGTAGCTCATAGAGACACATTAGTCTGTGCACACAGCAGGAGCAGGAGACTGCAGATCATAGAGACACACTGGTCTGTGCACACAGCAGGAGCAGGAGACTGCAGATCATAGAGACACACTGGTCTGTGCACACGGCAGGCGCAGGAGACTGTAGCTCATAGAGACACACTGGTCTGTGCACACAGCAGGAGCAGGAGACTGCAGATCATAGAGACACAGTGGTCTGTGCACACGGCAGGCGCAGGAGACTGTAGCTCATAGAGACACACTGGTCTGTGCACACAGCAGGAGCAGGAGACTGCAGATCATAGAGACACACTGGTCTGTGCACACAGCAGGTGCAGGAGACTGCAGATCAAAGAGACACACTGGTCTGTGCACACAGCAGGTGCAGGAGACTGCAGATCATAGACACACACTGGTCTGTGCACACAGCAGGCGCAGGAGACTGTAGATCATAGAGGCACATTAGTCTGTGCACACAGCAGGAGCAGGAGACTGCAGATCATAGAGACACACTGGTCTGTGCACACAGCAGGAGCAGGAGACTGCAGATCATAGAGACACACTGGTCTGTGCACACAGCAGGAGCAGGAGACTGCAGATCATAGAGACACACTGGTCTGTGCACACAGCAGACGCAGGAGACTGCAGATCATAGAGACACACTGGTCTGTGCACACAGCAGATGCAGGAGACTGCAGATCATAAAGACACACTGGTCTGTGCACACAGCAGGATCAGGAGACTGCAGATCATAAAGACACACTGGTCTGTGCACACAGCAGGTGCAGGAGACTGCAGATCATAGAGACACACTGGTCTGTGCACACAGCAGGAGCAGGAGACTGCAGATCATTGAGACACACTGGTCTGTGCACACAGCAGGAGCAGGAGACTGCAGATCATAGAGACACACTGTTCTGTGCACACAGCAGGATCAGGAGACTGCAGATCATAGAGACACACTGGTCTGTGCACACGGCAGGCGCAGGAGACTATAGCTCATAGAGACACACTGGTCTGTGCACACAGCAGGCGCAGGAGACTGCAGATCATAGAGACACACTGGTCTGTGCACACAGCAGGTGCAGGAGACTGCAGATCATAGAGACACACTGGTCTGTGCACACAGCAGGTGCAGGAGACTGCAGATCATAGAGACACACTGGTCTGTGCACACAGCAGGTGCAGGAGACTGCAGATCATAGACGCACACTGGTCTGTGCACACAGCAGGCGCAGGAGACTGTAGATCATAGAGGCACACTGGTCTGTGCACACAGCAGGCGCAGGAGACTGCAGATCATAGAGACACACTGGTCTGTGCACACAGCAGGCGCAGGAGACTGCAGATCATAGAGACACACTGGTATGTGCACACAGCAGGCGCAGGAGACTGCAGATCATAGAGACACACTGGTCTGTGCACACAGCAGGATCAGGAGACTGCAGATCATAGAGACACACTGGTCTGTGCACACAGCAGGTGCAGGAGACTGCAGATCATAGAGACACACTGGTCTGTGCACACAGCAGGAGCAGGAGACTGCAGCTCATAGAGACACACTGGTCTGTGCACACAGCAGGCGCAGGAGACTGCAGATCATAGAGACACACTGATCTGTGCACACAGCAGATGCAGGAGACTGCAGATCATAAAGACACACTGGTCTGTGCACACAGCAGGTGCAGGAGACTGCAGATCATAGAGACTTACTGGTCTGTGCACACAGCAGATGCAGGAGACTGCAGATCATAAAGACACACTGGTCTGTGCACACAGCAGGTGCAGGAGACTGCAGATCATAGAGACACACTGGTCTGTGCACACAGCAGGAGCAGGAGACTGCAGATCATAGAGACACACTGGTCTGTGCACACAGCAGGAGCAGGAGACTGCAGATCATAGACACACTGCTCTGTGCACACAGCAGGATCAGGAGACTGCAGATCATAAAGACACACTGGTCTGTGCACACAGCAGGTGCAGGAGACTGCAGATCATAGAGACACACTGGTCTGTGCACACAGCAGGAGCAGGAGACTGCAGATCATAGAGACACACTGGTCTGTGCACACAGCAGGATCAGGAGACTGCAGATCATAGAGACACACTGGTCTGTGCACACGGCAGGCGCAGGAGACTGTAGCTCATAGAGACACACTGGTCTGTGCACACAGCAGGCGCAGGAGACTGCAGATCATAGAGACACACTGGTCTGTGCACACAGCAGGTGCAGGAGACTGCAGCTCATAGAGACACACTGGTCTGTGCACACAGCAGGCGCAGGAGCTGCGGCCTGGACACCGAGTCTTAGGCCGAGGTCACACTAGACCGTAATACGGACGACTGCAATGCGATAAAAAATCGGATAGCACTCGTCCCAATGTTAATCGATGGGGCAGCTCCCATCATCCGATATTTTCTCGGCCGTATTCAGGATCCGAGTGAAATCACAGCATGCTGCGATTGTCAGCGTTTCTCGGCCGAGAATCGCCAATGATAGGCTATGGAAGCCCCAAAAATACGGATTACACACGGACCAGCAGTGTGACTTGCGAGAAATACGCAGCGCTGTTACAGAGAAAAGCCGGCAATTCAGTGCGGTGTACAGTAAAATCACACTGACAGCTTACAGTAGAATAGGTAGAATAAATATGTACACATAGAATAGGTATATATATATATGTCAGTAGACACATATATGTATATATATTAATATTTCATCCAGCGCGAGATAGCAAAAAGCCGGTAATTCAATTACCGGCTTTTGCTTTCTCCTTCCTAAAACCCGACATGATATGAGACATGGTTTACATACAGTAAACCATCTCATATCACCATTTTTTTTGCATAATCCACACTACTAATGTTCGTAGTGTGTATCTGCAAAATTTGGCCGTTCTAGCTCTTAAAATAAAGGGTTAAATGGCGGAAAAAATTGGCGTGGGCTCCCGCGTAATTTTCTCCGCCAGCCTGGGAGCTTTCTAGGTAAGTTCCCACGATCTATGAACAGCCAGCAGAGGGCGCCTCACCGCAAATGAAGCTAAATATAGATCAGTGACGTATATTTAGCTTCATTCCCCGGGGTTTTGCAGCAAGGAGCAGCCTGCATTAGCGGAACTCCTTGCTGCAAAATGTTTTAACCCCTTCAGAAGGATTTACATCGTTGGACTTTACAGATCTGCGGAAGGTATGTATATTGTTGGTTTATTATGTTTTTTCTTTTACAGAACGAGGGTCTTCAGTGATTGGATTGGGCGTTAAATAAAATATTACAACAACCTTTGTTTTTATTTCATTAAAATAATTTTTAATAATGTGTGTGTTTTTTTTAACCCTTTCATTCAATTGGATTAATAATGGATAGGTGTCATAATTGACGCCTCTCCATTATTAATTAGGCTTAATGTCACCTTACAATAGCAAGGTGGCATTAACCCTTCATTACCCCATATCCCACCGCTACACAGGAATGGGAAGAGAGTGGCCAAGTGCCAGAATAGGCGCATCTTCCAGATGTGCCTTTTCTGGGGTGGCTGGGGGCAGGTGTTTTTAGCCAGGGGGGGGGCAATAACCATGGACCCTCTCCAGGCTATTAATATCTGCCCTCAGTCACTGGCTTTACTACTCTGGCGGAGAAAATTGCGCGGGAGCCCACGCCAATTTTTTCCGCCATTTAACCCTTTATTTTAAGAGCTAGAACGGCCAAATTTTGCAGATACACACTACTAACATTAGTAGTGTGGATTATGCAAAAAAAATGGTGATATGAGATGGTTTGCTGTATGTAAACCATGTCTCATATCATGTCGGGTTTTAGGAAGGAGAAAGCAAAAGCCGGTAATTGAATTACCGGCTTTTTGCTATCTCGTGCTGGATGAAATATTAATATATATACATATATGTGTCTACTGACATATATATATATATTGACAGTATATATGTTTTTTTTTTTTGTTCACATGGATCCCTTGTATTGCCGTATGTCGGTTTTGCAAGCCTGCGATAAAAACACGCAGTAGGGATGCCATATGGATGTCACACGGATGTCACACGGATCATTTGATGCGAGAAAATCGCATCCTCGCACTGCACACGGATCAATGTTTTGGTAACATTTGTGCGATTCTCGTCCATCAAAAACGGTCCGTTTTTTTATACGTTGTGTGTGTCCCCGGCCTTAGTGAGGGAAAAGCGCCCACTCAACAAACTAGAGTACCGGTGGGAGAAAAGGCCATACTGAGTGAAGCGGCGGCTCGGCAACAGGGGTCCCGTTTATGATGTCCAGCCCGAGACAGAAGAGGGGACTCCCACCCGCACACTGCACAGGAATATGTTGCGTCCATGTTTGTCTCAAGATCCTGAATCAGTCCAATTGGCTCCAGCGCCCCCACTGGCTGCGCCAGTAATCAATGTAGATGTGGAAGACGAGGAAGACTCCCAATCTCTCCCAGGGAACCCAGAAACAGGGCTGGTGACTGAAACTACCAACATTTCGGAGGAAACCTCGACTCCTCCCACAGCAGTTGACACCACCGCCCCTGCTGATTTGAGATGCTCTGAACGTTCAACGGCTGGTGTACCCCCTGTTCGCTACAATCAGGACAAGTTCATCTGGCAGCAGATTGTGCAAGGACTAGAAGATTGCCAACAAGCACTCCTAAAAATCTCGCCCGTGGAAAGGCAAGCAGAAAGAGGAGGGGAATGTAAGGAGGTGGAGCACAGGAAGAGTCCGGGGGTGGTTACCTTCTCGGCTCCATGTCTGGAACCATTGAGCTGAGCTGTAGGTTCCCCAGGGGGCAGACTTAGAGACTGGGACAGGAAGGAAGCCGGGCAGAGAGCGGGAAAGGCACGCGCGCAAGAAGCAGAGCAGCGTGAGCCGCGGTCAGAGCAAGGCACAGCTGCGCTCCGGGAGAGAGAGCTCCCAGTCAGAGAACAAATACAGGGAGATTGCCCAGAAAGACTGCATCTTGTGAGTGCATGAAAACGGACTCTGCTGTGACTGGAGAGGGGCGCTTTGAGACCCATGCAGAGACATTGGCCCGTGCAGAGACTGTGATGCCCTGGTACCCACGGTATCAGTACAGAGACTGTAACCCCTGGTACCCACGGTATCAGTGCAGAGCCATTGATTCCTGGTGAGAGACTTAATAATAGACTGACCATCGTTTTCCAGGGATAGGCTGTGCTGTAAAAGCTAAAGACTCAGAGCCTGTGCATATCACATTAACTTCCGAAACCCCAGGCAGCAGGCTCCTAGAGACTACTCAGCCAATGGACAACAGAGGGACAACAAGTGCCGCTGTTTCTCAGCGCCTTCGTTGGAGAAGACGGTCCTTCAAGCAAGTCCTCATAAGACTGATAAGTGTTCTTTTTCTCAAGAAATCCTGCTTAATTATGTTACACTGTTTGACTTCCATATTTTTGCACTGTTTTATTGTTAATGATATTCTACTGCTTCCTCCTTGCGAGGAGAACCTGATTCCTGTCACTAAACCCCTCAACTGTTGGTCTGTCTGTTCCGTGGTGACACACTCAGTACCTGCATACTATTACATCAGCCTGTCCAATTATGAAGCAGACTGATTGTGAATTAATTTCTCCTGCTGTTGTGCAAATGAAACAGACAACAGGTAGAAATAATAGGCAATTATCAAGACAAACCCTATAAAGGAGTGATTTGCAGAGGGTGACCACAGACCATTTCTCTGTTTTCATCCTTTTTGGCTGTTGTTTTAGTCACTTTTTCATTTTGTCATTGCTCTCCTATAGGTACTGTACAGTAGCACGAGGCGGTGTCTACAACCAACAAACGTTGCTCAGGTAGCGCAGCATCCAGGATGGCACATCAACGTGAGCTTTGGTAAGAAGGGTAGCTGTGTCTGTCAGCAGTGTCCAAAGCGTGGAGCAGATAGATACCAGGAGACAGTCCAGTAGACCAGGAGACATGAAGGGAGTCATAGGAGGGTAACAACCCAACAGCAGGAATGCTACCTCTTCGTTTGTGCAATGAGGAACAGGAGAAGCAGTGCCAGAGCCCTGCAAAATGACCTCCAGCAGGCCAGTAACATCCATTTGTCTGCTCAAACTGCCAGAAACAGACTCCATGAGGGTGGTATGAGGGCATGACATCCACAAGTGGGTGTTGAGCTTACAGCCCAACACCATGCAGGGTGACTGGCATTTGTTAGAGAACACCAAGATTGGAAGACACAACATTGGTGCCTTGTGCGGCTTCACTGATGAGAGCAGGTTCACATTGAGCAATGTGACAGACATGACAGAGTCTGGAGATGCCGTGGTGAATGTTCTGCTGCCTGCAACATTCTCCAGCTTGACTGGTTTGGCAGTGGGTCAGTAATAGTGTGAGGAGGCATTTCTTTGGAGGGTCGCACAGCCCTCTATGTGCTAGCAAAAGGTACCTTGACTGCCATTAGATACCGACATAAGATCCTAAGACCCATTGTGAGACCATATGTAGATGCAGTGGGCTCTGGGTTCCTTCTGATGCATGACAATGCTAGACCTTTGTCAGCAGATCTGGCATGATGAAGGCATTGATGGCTTGCCCTTTCCCCAGACCTGAATCCAATCCTACACATCTGGGACATCATTTCTCGTTCCATCCACCAGTGCGAACCACAGACTGTCCAGGAGTTGACTGATGCTTTATTCCAGGTTTGGGAGGAGATCATTCAGGAGAATATCCGCGGCCTCATCAGAAGCATACCCAGGTGCTGTATGGAGGTCATATAGGCACATGGAGGCCACACATACTACTGAGCATCATGTCCTTGTCATGAGGCATTTCCACTGAAATTGGATCAGCCTAGAATCTGAATTTTCACTTTGATTTTGAGTATCATTTCAAATCCAGACCTCCATGGGATATTAATACTGATTTACATTTATAATTGTAATGTTTTATTGTTCTCAACGCATTCCACTATGTAATGAATAAAGATTTGCAACTGGAATATTTCATTCAGTGATATCTAGGATGTGGTATTTTAGTATTCCCTTTATTTTTTTGAGTGGTATATATATATATATATATCTATATATATATAGTAGGGTTTTCCCGCTCTCCAGTAGCCTCCTGGAACAGGAAGCCACAT
Source organism: Ranitomeya imitator (assembly GCF_032444005.1). Taxonomy (NCBI): domain Eukaryota; kingdom Metazoa; phylum Chordata; class Amphibia; order Anura; family Dendrobatidae; genus Ranitomeya; species Ranitomeya imitator. The sequence goes on from NC_091288.1 coordinate 72,764,885, forward strand.
GCTTTTTGTCTCAAACATGGAGTAATTTTTATATCCACTGATTCCTCAGCGCTGAAGACAAAATCATAAACATACAGTCCTTAGCCTTGTCCAGGAACTAACTGAACACTACAAACCTTGACTATTCAGACATAGCAGAGCTAGTCTCAGTTAAGTCACACAAAACAGCTAACGTCCACAGCAACCACTGATACTTGCATTTTGTGTACATGGCCTGTGCAGTCTCTTCTTAGAGAGATTTTGGCTTGTCTCTCTCTCCATCTCCAACATAACCCATTCTACTTAGGTTGCTCCAGCTGCCTCACCACAGTGAGCACATGGCCAGGTTCTAGTCATAACTATCCATGCGCACCTAATCAAGAGCAGTAGTGTTATAATCTAAACCTAGCCTACCTGGCTTTCCTATAGTGTGTGTATATATATATATGCAGCGCCCCAGGGTCCTGGTCGTCGCAGTGGTATTGCTTTCCTCAAGGGGAGAGTGATGCTACGCTTGGAGGCAAAGAAGGATAACTTAGTCAGTTGCTGGCTGAGCTCAGCTCAATTAGTTGGTCCCTGACAGGGGTGGGATCCTGTCAGTGAACGAAGGAGAAAGGACACGGAGCTATGCATGCCCTCAGAGCTGCAGCTCCTAGGAAGAGACACTCAGAAGGCAGAACTGTATTGCAGCGAGCGTGAAGGAAGTCATAGCAAAGGAGAGGATACCAGAAGGGGACCAGCCCTACACAGGCTGCCTCCTTCTGAGGCGTAGAAGCCCAGTGGCCGGAACACGGAGGGAGTAAGGACCTTTATGCTTTGCTCCAGAGACCGGCAGGACAGCTAATTGCAGGAGGCACGGTGACAACCTTTGGAGGCCGGGGCGTGCTAGAGTCCCTATAAACAGCCTCAAGCCACCTGTCATACGGGTTTGTCCTATTCTATATGGGGGACAGAGAGAAAGATATTACATCTGTGAGGACCTTATGTGAAGCCTTAGGCAGTAAGGAACTACAACACTGCAGCGCGAGGGAAGGCTACTGATTTCCACCTGGACAAGGGGACTCCGGACTTGCCTCCAAACCGACCGGACTCTGCCTGCCCTGTGATCTGGTGCCCTGGACTGTGGATGCTGAAGTCTTCAGTAAAGGTAACGAGACTGCAACCTTGTGTCCTCGTTCTTCTCTGCGCCTCTCACCATCCACCATCTACACACTGGGAAGCCCTGGGGATATACTTCGCCTGTGGGAAGGTACACCACCTAGCTGCCATAACATCACCCCTGCGGACCCCTTAAAGCAGCGTCGGTCACCCTGACCGAATACCACAGATGGCATCACGAACATTCCCCTTAAAGAACTTTCCCTTTACTACGGACGTCCCAGGGCCACGGACCGGGTCAGCCACCGTGACATCCCCCTGTGAACCGCAGGACCCGGTACCGAGTACCCCACGGCCCCATGGGGGCGATCCATATATTTGCCAAAAATATAAAGAAATACATTTAACTCAAAAACCTTATTTAAAAATTAGTACTCATTTTCTTATTACAGCAGCAATGAAAGGCACTGATATTAGCCAATGTATAGGCATAGTACGGCATATATCGCTCATAGCCTCCCATTGTAAAGAAATACATACAGTAAAGCAATGGCTCATGGACGCTCTTTAGCATGTTTTTAGCCAATAGGTCCCTTTGGATACGTTAGGCCTATTTTTTTTAAGAAAAAACTTTACTGTCCGAGTGAATGCATAAAAAGGACGTTGTCTTTTCAGGGATGTCATGTTATGATTTATTACATATTTATTTATCAACCTCTGGGTATAAATTTCGTTGCTAGCCGTCGAACAAAAATTATTGTAGCACGATGTGCGTCATAAGCTGGTGCCTATTAGAAAAAGAGAACCTTCTATTGGCTGATAAGCAAATGAATTAAACCATCACCTTCCGATTCCATACATGTCTCTTTTCAGGTGACGCCGTTGTATTTACCAAGCTATGTTACCATAGAAACGAGGGAGCAGAAATGTTCCTAAGAGCCGCACTTGTGTCCATGTGAATAAACGCTGACATTTCATGACATGGCTCTCAGTTCAGAAGAAATGCAGTTGTCCCTTTTAATAACCTCATATTCAGACCCCAGTGATACTGACACATACCTCTGAGATGTACAGATCCTGAGGCTTCCGCACACTCCATATTAGCCAGACTGTAAATTAACTAGGGAATAAGGAACACCTACGACCAAGATCTGATATAATATGCATGCAACATGATTAAAATTATTATCACCGTTATTATTTATTCATGAAGAGTTAATGTTGTTGGCAACACCGCACTTATGATGTACATGCAAAGAAAGAGAAATACCGAAATTACTAGTGAATTGATACATCATAATACATACTGTATATACAGTATATATATATATATATATATATATATATATACAGACACAATGGCCATTCCAACAGCTTTCTTTCCTTTCTCTAAAACCAATTGAGAGTTTCCTTTGCTGTGTGTTTGGGATCATTGTTTTGGTGAAATTTCCATCCTTGTTTCATCTTCATCATCCTGGTAGATGGCAGCAGATTTCTATCATAAATGGCTCCAGACATTTGTCCATTTATCCTTCCTTAATTATATGAAGTTTTGCAATGACGTACTGTATGTTGAAAAACAGTCCCACATTTTGATGTTCCCATCTCCAAACTTCACTGTTGGTATGGTGTTTTGGGGTGATATGCAGTACCTTTTGACCTCCAAACATTGTATATATTATGGCATCCAAAGAGTTCATTTTTGGTCTCATCTGACTAGGCTATATTCTCTCAATATGTTACATTCTTGTCTAAATGTTTTTGAGAAAAGTTTAACTCCATCACTACCTTTGACATACATGTACATCAAAGGTAGTGTCCCTGCCTTTGATGTGGGTTTGCACGCCGGTATTCCACCTGCGGCTGTTAACCAGTTAAATTCCACTATCAATCACAGCAGAATTTAACACACGCTGGCCGGAAGCACGTCACAAATCCCGCCCATCAGCGTCCCTGTCACATGATTGCGGTGCTCTGATGGGTTGTCATGACAGCCAGAGTTCTGCAGAAGACCCCCGTGCCTGTCATTACAATACTCTTTTGAATGCTGGCTCGTGGCTGACATTCATAGAAGGTTGTATTTTCTGAGATGCAATTTTGGACAATCGTAGCTTCAAGTCTCCTAAGGGGACTATTGAAGACAGTAAAAGTATAAAAAAAAGTTTTAAAAAAAAAGGTCAAATCACCCCTCTTTTGCCTCATTAAATATAAGACAAATATAAAATAAGACTATATGAAAAGACACATCTGCATGTTTTTCTCAATATTTGACATGAAATCAGAATAAACCCTTCCTGTTTTAGGTCAATTAGGGTTACCATAATTATTAGCGTTTGCCAAATGCCAGAACAATGAGAGATTCTTCAAAGAAAATTAATTAGTGGATGGTTTCCTCGCGGCTAAATTGAGACGTATATCCCAGTAACAGTTGAAAAGGTGGAGGTTTATTCAAGGTGTTTCGAAGTACAGAGTTACTTCTTCCTGAGGAAGAATATATGTGGTCATATAAGAAGAAGAAGTAGCGTTGTACTTTGAAAGGAGTTGAATAAACCACCACCTTTCCAACTTTCACTGGGTTATACATCTCAATACATTTAGCAGCACAAAACCGTCCACTAATTCATTTTCTTTGATGTTCTAATGGTCATTTGCTGACCCATGCATCTGCTGCAGCTCACGTCTAACATTCCATGTCTTCCTAATGGATAAATCAGGTTAGTTTAATGTGAGCAAAAGCTTATTGGGCTTCTCGGATAAAACCCTATTTTTGTGCTGATTTCTCCTATAGTTCCTTTGATTGAGAATAATGAGAGAAAGATAATGTTTTAAGGCATTTTATTACTTACTGCAAAGTCAAAACTTTACATACACTAAGATTACAATGCCTTTAAACAATTCTGGACTGCTCATACGATAATGTCATGTGTTTGGGAGCTTCTGGTAGGTTTTTTGGCAACATCTGAGTTAATTAGAGCCCCACCTGTGGATGTATTTTAATGCACACCTGAACCAAACTGTTTCTTTGTGTAGCATCATGGGAAGTCCAAAGAAATCAGCCAAGATATCAGGAAGAGATTTGTAGACTTGCACAAGTTTGGCTCATCCTTGGGTACAATTTCAAGATACCTGAATGTGCCTCATTCAGCCATACAAACAATTATATCCAAGTACAAACAAGCTGGGAATGTCCAGCCATCATACCGCTCAGGAAGGAGAAAGGTTCTGTGTCCCAGAGATGAACATGCTTTGGTCTGACATGTGCATAATGCCTGGCATTAAAAATGTTACAAACACAGTTAGAGACGAGGGGTGGACACAGTAGAAGAACAATCCCTGAACTGGAACAGTACTTTCATGAGCTTTAAAAGATTTACAATGAAAAGTATGCCTTCCTCAATAATATGCCAGTTCTTTTTGCTTGAAGGTTTTGTGCACTAGTTTAGGTGTCCATTGATTTAGTTCTCTAGACGTTCACGTGTGTTAATGAGGCTTCAGGCTCACAAGCTAGAAAATTTATGGGACCATAATCTATGTGTGTTCCTTCACTTTCATGCAGAGAAAACTGTAGCAGGTGCCATTTGCATGCCATATTACAGAGATACGTAATATTTCTATAGAATCATTGCTTTTAGAATGCAGGACATCACAGAACCACTGTATAGCTCATAGAATGAGAACTTTTAGCATGTGCTGCATTGTATATTGTGGTGTGCTGTGGTTTCACAGGTTAATCATAGTATTACTGTAATACCCTTCAAGGTCTAAAATATCTTAAGAGTTAATATCTAGTACCTGTATTGACTTAGCATGTTGAAAGGGCAAACATTGATATCCGTTGTTCATTGTGGCCTTGGTTATACGTTTATAGCTAATATGTCTAAGTTGGTTTAGTGGTAAATAGTGATGAGCGAGTATACTCGTTGCTCGGGTGATCTCCAAGTATTTGTTAGTGTTCGGCGGCGATTAAGTTTTCATCGCGGCAGCTGAATGATTTACAGCTACTACCCAGCCTAAGTACATGTGGCGGTTGCCTGGTTGCTAGGGAATCCTCACATTTAATCAAGCTGTCTAGTAGCTGTAAATCATTCAGCTGCAGTGATGAAAACTTAATCTCCGAACACTAACAAATACTCAGAGGTCACCCGAGCGTGCTCGGGAAAACCCAAGCAACGAGTATACTCGCTCATCACTAGTGGTAAACTCTTAGTGTGCTACTGGTGGCCAGGGTTGACAACTGTTACAGAAGTTGTCCATTGTCCAGTACTATAACTTTTTTTTTTCATAAAACTTGCTATTATGTGCCACTCAAAACATCCACTGTGTTTATTTTAGCAATATTACCTTTTATCATGCTGTAGCAGCACATCTTCAGTGCTGGCTCCAGCTCTCATAGGGTTAATCGACAACTTCCTTTCTCCTGACTTATTTTGCTCTAATACTACAAGTTCCATGATGCATTGCACTGGCCTGTAAGCCAGCACCAAGCACACCCACTCCAAAACACACCCAAACCTCTCCCTCCCCTATCTATTTGTGATGTCATTTGTGTCCAGCCTCGTCTTTTACATTTGTCCAACCCACACTCCATTACACACAGATAAGTAGATAGGAAGATAGATAGATAGATATGGGATAGATAGTAGATAGATAGATAGATATGGGATAGATAGATAGATAGATAGATAGATAGATAGATAGATAGATAGATATGAGATAGATAGATAGATAGATAGATATGAGATAGATAGATAGATAGATAGATAGATAATAGATAGATAGATAGATAGATATGGGATAGATAGATAGATAGATATGAGATAGATAGATAGATAGATAGATATGAGATAGATAGATAGATAGATAGATAGATAATAGATAGATAGATAGATAGATAGATAGATAGATAGATATGGGATAGATAGATAGATAGATAGATAGATAGATATGGGATAGATAGATAGATAGATAGATAGATAGATAGATAGATAGATAGATATGAGATAGATAGATAGATATGAGATAGATAGATAGATAGATAGATAGATAGATAGATAGATAGATATGAGATAGATAGATAGATAGATAGATAGATAGATAGATAGATAGATAGATAGATATGAGATAGATAGATAGAATTCAAAAAAGTAGGCTGCACTCCATATCATCTGAAAAACTGTGCAGGATTTATTGAACCCACATGTCTGGGCAACGTTTCGGCTCCAAATGAGCCTTTCTCAAGAGCAACTTGTCAAAATGATCCAGGAGCGATTTGGTGACGAACAATGCTTTTTTGTGATAACTAAGTGAATCAGTGAACAAAACATTGGAATTTCGGGTCCATGGCTAGGAAACTCCTCAGATCTCAATCTCATTGAGAACCTGTGGTCAATCTTCAAAAAGTGGATGGACAAACAAAAACACAAAGATTGTGATAAACTCCAAGTAGTGTGGAGAAATGAATGTGTTGTCATCAGTCAAAATATACACTAGAAACTGATATCCCGCGTGCCAAGATCAAGTGCAGTAGTCTTGAAAAATAAAAGTCAACCGTATACATATTGAGTCTTTGCAAAAAAGTGTACAAACTTTTTGAAATTCTTATAATTGTACTTCAATAACCATAGAAACATCAGAGTAAAAGATCTAAAAACAATGAAGCTGCTAACTTTGTTCTCAAACCTTTTGGCCATGGCTGTAAAGCTCTCGGCTGGTTTGACCTTGTGATAACGTAAGTAAAGGGGGAAAAAAGCAGAAAAGCTAATTTGGAAGATGTGAAAGAAATACTTCACTTCAAGTCAGAGGGTCTTCACTTGTGACAGCAGAGGGATTTGGACCCTTGAATAGAACAAGACAGCAAAAGAAGCAGTTTGTGTTTTGTCGAGAAACATGATAAGATTTCGGAGGAATAGCTAAGGTAACATCAGATCATTTGAATGTGTAGGCTTTTTCTGTGATACAGAGACCTCGGGGTACTTATGTTCCTCAGTGGAGTGTGTCATGACGTGGAAAAACATCATCTCCAAACCTAATCACCCTAAGGTCCTAACAAATATCCTCTTGTGTCTACGGGAACATTTCTTCTAATTACTACACAACTGCATATATCTGTATGTGAAGGTTTCTGAAAAGGTAGAAAGTCAGTCAGGTTCCCGGAACGGCTCCAGATCCCACAGGATCCATACAAATATTATTTGTCAGACACACAAATAGACTCGTTCATTCGTTTGTTCTCCGCTCAGCTGTGACACAGTTTGTTTCTATAGCAACCGGCGGACTGCGCAAGTGCCCAAGGATGAGATCCTCCATTCTCCTTCTGTGAATACCAAGCACTACAGGGACGGCTCTGCAATTTGTGCTTCTTGAATGTTAGCGGCAGAACAAACAGCACAACATCTCCTAACAAATGCAATATCGTACTTGTCCCGACAATTTCTCCTGATTATGTTTACTCCATTTTTATAAGTGATGATAATTACAAATCATCATTTACTTTTCATTAGAAAATCTGGGCACAAATAAATACAATACATAGAAGCTGCTGCAATTACCAGTCTGCCCGCAAGATGGGCAATTATGGAATCAATGAGCGGACACGGCAGAATCTCTGCACAACAGACAGGCAGCGTTGTAGGGAGATTGCTTCATAGATAGATAGATAGATAGTAGATAGATAGATAGATAGATAGATGATAGATAGATAGATAGATAGATAGATAGATAGATAGATAGATAGATAGATAATATGTAGATAGATAATAGGTAGATAGAGAGATAGATAGATAGATAGATAGATAGATAGATAGATAATATGTAGATAGATAGATGATAGATAGATAGATAGATAGATAGATAGATAGATAGATAGATAGATAGATAGTAGATAGATAGATAGATAATATGTAGATAGATAGATAGATAATAGGTACAGTGGGGCAAAAAAGTATTTAGTCAGTCAGCAATAGTGCAAGTTCCACCACTTAAAAAGATGAGAGGCGTCTGTAATTTACATCATAGGTAGACCTCAACTATGGGAGACAAACTGAGAAATAAAAATCCAGAAAATCACATTGTCTGTTTTTTTAACAATTTATTTGCATATTATGGTGGAAAATAAGTATTTGGTCAGAAACAAACAATCAAGATTTCTGGCTCTCACAGACCTGTAACTTCTTCTTTAAGAGTCTCCTCTTTCCTCCACTCATTACCTGTAGTAATGGCACCTGTTTAAACTTGTTATCAGTATAAAAAGACACCTGTGCACACCCTCAAACAGTCTGACTCCAAACTCCGCTATGGTGAAGACCAAAGAGCTGTCAAAGGACACCAGAAACAAAAATGTAGCCCTGCACCAGGCTGGGAAGACTGAATCTGCAATAGCCAACCAGCTTGGAGTGAAGAAATCAACAGTGGGAGCAATAATTAGAAAATGGAAGACATACAAGACCACTGATAATCTCCCTCGATCTGGGGCTCCACGCAAAATCCCACCCCGTGGGGTCAGAATGATCACAAGAACGGTGAGCAAAAATCCCAGAACCACGCGGGGGGACCTAGTGAATGAACTGCAGAGAGCTGGGACCAATGTAACAAGGCCTACCATAAGTAACACACTACGCCACCATGGACTCAGATCCTGCAGTGCCAGACGTGTCCCACTGCTTAAGCCAGTACATGTCCGGGCCCGTCTGAAGTTTGCTAGAGAGCATTTGGATGATCCAGAGGAGTTTTGGGAGAATGTCCTATGGTCTGATGAAACCAAACTGGAACTGTTTGGTAGAAACACAACATGTCGTGTTTGGAGGAAAAAGAATACTGAGTTGCATCCATCAAACACCATACCTACTGTAAAGCATTGTAGTTGGAACATCATGATTTGGGGCTGTTTCTCTGCAAAGGGGCCAGGACAACTGATCCGGGTACATGAAAGAATGAATGGGGCCATGTATCGTGAGATTTTGAGTGCAAACCTCCTTCCATCAGCAAGGGCATTGAAGATGAAACGTGGCTGGGTCTTTCAACATAACAATGATCCAAAGCACACCGCCAGGGCAACGAAGGAGTGGCTTCGTAAGAAGCATTTCAAGGTCCTGGAGTGGCCTAGCCAGTCTCCAGATCTAAACCCTATAGAAAACCTTTGGAGGGAGTTGAAAGTCCGTGTTGCCAAGAGAAAAGCCAAAAACATCACTGCTCTAGAGGAGATCTGCATGGAGGAATGGGCCAACATACCAACAACAGTGTGTGGCAACCTTGTGAAGACTTACAGAAAACGTTTGACCTCTGTCATTGCCAACAAAGGATATATTACAAAGTATTGAGATGAAATTTTGTTTCTGACCAAATACTTATTTTCCACCATAATATGCAAATAAAATGATAAAAAAACAGACAATGTGATTTTCTGGATTTTTTTTTCTCAGTTTGTCTCCCATAGTTGAGGTCTACCTATGATGTAAATTACAGACGCCTCTCATCTTTTTAAGTGGTGGAACTTGCACTATTGC